>NC_072732.1:67326800-67674026 GCF_026930045.1 Uloborus diversus | reverse complement strand
GTAAAAATATATCAATTAGTTTTTGTAGCAAGAATATAAATCGAATAGTTTAGATTTAAAAAAAAATGATTGCTGTGAGCGAACTGTTATTTGTACAAAAATATGTCTGAATAATTAACAGGCAGAATCGCACATCTGTAACGAACAAACTACCACCCCTGTGAATTAATAGATACGTCCATTTCCGCCTACACACTGGATAATAGCCGATATAATCGATGGTCAGACAGTATTTTATGAAAACGCATTAACAAAAAATTCATTATTCGTTTAACTTACACTTAAATTTGACCCCCTAAAAATACTTTAATGGAGCTCCATTCAAAAAATATGTATATTATAACATTGATTAACAGAAAACTCATTGACAAACAAGTTAAATATTGGTAAAATGAAGTAAAATCATTAAAATTCAACAACTTATACGATTTCCTTAAAAAAATGAGTAGCCACGACTGTTAAAATAGTTTTCACTCATAAAACACAATTCTTTTAAGCAAGATTAGGATGTTCGCGAAAATTAGTATTTAGATTTTAAAAGTTTTCTCAAGAGAAAAGCTGCCAATGATTAAAACAAGTTAGTTCCTGAACTTAATCTCAAATATTATTTATTATAAACATATCGTGAGCGCGAGTTTATCAATGGCTATACATAACTTAGGAGTTTATGCTCCTTCGTTTGTTGATAATTAATTATACTAATAAAAGCAAAATTGAAATTTATTACTTTCGACGAACTACAACACTTATTCGTGCATAAAACTTCCAACCAGCGCTGGAGAATCTAAATAAGTGATATGCATCATCTGTTTGCTGAAATTTAGCACTTACTTCCATTTTAGTGACAGTGTTCGGAGATGTTTTGTAAGAATTAATGTATCAAACTTCAGAAAGTTTTAGCATGAGAAAATTAGTTTGTTCACAAATTTTCATCAGTTTTAAGAATGATGATAGTTTTTACCTTTTGAAAATATGGCATTCTACGCTGTTTTCGAAAGATTTTATGGTGGCGAAAATTTATACGGTAGTGTGTAATTGTCCTCAGTGGAGGTAAAAAGGTTTCGAAACACACACATACGCAGTGTTTCGATTAGTACAAGCTAGGTGGACTAAAGTCATGTTCGAAATTCTAAACTTTGGTGTTGGCATAATGCAAACAATAAACCAAAACATGATACTTAGTTTGTGGCTAACTCTCTTCCGTCACGTGAGAAATAAGGTTCAAAGGAACGTATCCGTTTGAAATTGAATAAATCAGTTGAGTTAGGGACATCATTTCATCACACAAAATTAAAGTGTTCCTAATTTCATATGATTTTATTCTTCAAGATGGATATTTTTTATACTAGTAAGTGCTTTTTTTTCCTAATTTAATTACTCTATCTGATAATTAAATAATAGTTTTAAAAAAATTTAAAGATGAACGAAGGATTTTTTTGCCTGTTTCAAAATTTTCAAGTGATGGCAATGACTTGTACCCATTTGCACCCGGCCTAAATTTTTTGTATGTATCAGCTACAGCTTTCCCATTAATAATAAGACATTTTTATAGTCAGCACACTAGAGTACAACATATATTTTTTACCCAAAGCGTTGGGTGCTTCAATAATTCTTAAAAGAAATCCCTACTCGAAAGAAAGTACTCTAGAGAAAAAAAAAATGTTGTACTATAAGTGTGCTGACTATAATCTGCCTTATTTATAATGATAAAAGTGCAGCTATTATATACAGAAAATTTGGCCCGGGTACAAACGTCTAAAATCATTACCATCATTTGAAAGGTTTTGAACGAGCAAAAACGCCTTCGTTTATCTTCAAAAATATTAATATTGTTTACTTATCAGATAGAGTAATTAAATTTGGGAAAAAAGCACTTATTAGTACAAATAATATCCATCTTGAACAATTAAATCATTTAAATTTAGGAACACTTTAATTTTGTGTGATGAAATGATGAATACTGAACTTGACTTTTGTCCAGCTAGCTTGTATTAATCAAAACACTGTGATACAGCTTGATTTTCATCAGAGGTGTTGTAGAGAAGGCTTGGTTTTGAAAAATAGAAGATGTCTAATAGTTAATTAAAATTTAGCTGTGGTGGGTGCGTCAGTTAAAAAAATCAATCATGCATTCCAGTATTCGATTAAACTGCCTAATTTTATTCATTTGATTTCATAAAAATACCACGGAAAAGAGTTATTATGAAAAAACGTTTTCATTATGATGCAGCAAGTTTTTTTTATAGAGCCCTTTTGTTCTTCATAGCATTGTTAATGTATAGTTGTGTGTTATTCATTAGATTTCATAAAAAATACCGCAGCAAATGGGGAGGGACAAAAAGATATTTTCTTGAAAATAAAGCAAGTTATTATAAATAGTTCCTTTGCTACTCATACTATCGTTAATTTCGTTGTGTTACTCATGTAATATCATAAAATTATTGAAAGAATGGGGGATACACAAAAAGATGTTTTCATGAGAATGAAGCATGTTATTTTAAAGAGCCCCTTTGGTCCTTATACTATCGTTAATGCAGTGATGTGATCGTGGTGCTTACGTTCTTTTTGAGCGCTCCCTTTTAACTTCAGTATTGTAGTATGTGGTGTGTTATTCATAAGATTTCATAAAGCTATCGCAACAAGGGAGACTATGTAAAAACATGTTTAGAAGAGACTACAGTAAGTTATTTTATACAGTTCCTTTGTTCCTCATACTATTATTAATTTCATTGTGCAATATTCACTAGACTTCATAAAACTATCGCAGTAAAGGGGGATTCACAAAATGATGTTTTCAAGAAAATGAAATAAGCTATTTTAAAAAGTTCCGCTGCTTCTCATTATGTCGTTAATGCAGTTGCGTATCATTCATTAGATTTCATAAAACTACCACAGCAAGGAGATTGCAAAAAGATATTTTCATGAGAATGCAGCATGTTATTATTGTTATTATTATTATTGTTATTATTATTATTTATTTATTTATTTATTTTTTATTTATTTATTTTTTTTTTTTTTTGAGCAATCACGATTGCTAGTTGTTTTCATTTGACCGTCCTTGATGTTTGATTTCTTTTTCTACACCACCGTCCTCTGCAGGTGGGGCATTCCAAGGTATTTTTGACATTTATGTAGAGTCCGTAACGTGACCTTTTTTGCCACAACTTTTTAATTTACTGTTGGATTACCGTATTATTTTATTTTGATCTTTTCCTACCAACACACCAGCTTAAATTAAAATAATTTGCAAATTAAACGGTAAATTAAAAAGTTATGGCAAAAAAGGTCACGTTACGGACTCTACATAAATGGAAAAAATACCTTGGAATGCCCCAGGTGCAACTCCTCCCAGCCGCTGCTCCTGGTCGGTGGCGTCCATGTCCTACACATACGCACGCTGATACACACTCACACGCACGTGCCTTTACACACATAAACACACGCCAACGTGCATACACACAGGTCTACGCACACACACAGGTCTACGCACACACACAGGCCTACACATACACAATTATGCACACGTAACCGTCCAAGAGGAGGGACAGGAACCGTTTCTAGAAACAAGCGAGTGGAGTAGTAACCAATGTGTAGGGTCCTGTCGCAACTCGTGATTGAGAAAAACATAATTTGAATTCAAAATTCAGAATTCATATTAATTTCGAAAATTCAAAAGGATTTTTTTTTTTTTTGAAGAGTCCTTTTTCTCTTAATAATATATTTATTTGTTGTCTGTTATTCATTAGATTTCATAAAACTACCGTAATAAAGGAGGGTATGTAAAATGATATTTTCATAAAAATGCAGTAAGTTATTTTTTTATTTTTATTTATTTATTTATTTATTTATTTTGATAAATCCTTTTGCTTCTCATACTACCTTTAATAGTTCTGTGTTATTCGATAGATTTCGTAAAACTAACGCAGTAAAGGAGGATATTTAAAAAGATATTTTCACGAGAATGCAACTAGTAATTTTGAAGAATCTCTTTCTTTTCATGCAATCGTTATTTTAATCGGATAATTGGAACCTCGGTGAAGAGTTGTTAGAAAGAAAAGTTAAGCAAAAAGGATAGCGAAATACTCAAGAACACTTTTGAAGTAGCTGATCTGGGTAAAACTAACCTACCGAACAAGCTCTTATTTCAACATGTAAAACTTGCTTCTATCAGATGATGCACATAGTGGCTAAAAAATGAAAAATATTGAATTAAAAGTGCTATTTTTCTTAGTTGATGGGACAGATTTTGTTCAACTCTACATGATTTGCACACAGTAAACACAAACTCATGTACATAAATTTGCATTAATTGAAAAATGTTAATGAAATGAAAGTTGGAACGGCAACGCAATAAATTCCAGTTTACAGTACAAATATACATAACAATATCATCTACTTTTTTCCAAGCTTGCACAAAGTAAAAATGTCCAAGAATAAAGATATGTTATATTTTTTTTTTCTTCTGTAAATTTCGAAATAAAAATAAGTGAACTACCTTAGAAGATTCAGTTGGGATTGTCAAAAATAAAGCTTCAATTCAGGCAGTGAGGAGCAAAGGGATGTTAGAGGACATTTTCAAGTTTTGAGTGAAACGCATTTAAATTTGCGTTGCTTTTTAGACTTTCATTGCAATTTTTTTTCTAAATCATGCACCTACCAGGGCTATTAGTACTATATCTTGCCCCAAGACAGAGGGAGGGGTTCACCTACCATTTGTAATGGTTAGCTTTAAGATTTTAATTTTGGCACTTACATTTCTTTACTTCTCACTGCCTCAATTGCTCATCATTTTCCCCTTTCCTCATGATCCTTCCTGAGCTCGATGGCGAATTAACTGGAAAACGTTCGTGTATTGCAGTGAACACCTTAAGCCGATGAAAGTTTTGCCAAATTGTGCTGCCAGTAAGTAATCAGCTACATAGTAGTACAAAAAACATTGTATGTTTGTATTTTTGTGCAAAGGAAAAAGCAAAGCCTTCTGCAACAAGGTGGTGAACAAGGAAGTTAACATGAAACCGAACAATACTGTCTAGGCTTTTAATGGGGCCTATGCCTAAAAAAAATAGGCGTCACTAAATAAATCTATTCTGAAGTACTGACACTGTTCTAATGAGATCTGGTACTTGATTGAACTAAATGAATGTAAAGGAAAATCGATCCAACCCAAAAACTAAGGACCCTCAATGAAATTTACCGTCACGCTAATTTGAAGCGAATCATGGTAAACAAAACCGCTGCGTCGTTAATTTTCATCAACCCTGTAATTAGTTCCTAGAGACCAATTAGCGAAACATATTATCAAAGATGCTTGGAAATTTGAGCGTTGAACTGCATTTATTTACTTAATGATAATTACCAGAAGTAGCTCTTTAAAAATGTTTTAAGCGTTTAATCGATCAATAGCAAGACCTTCAAATTAGCATCGAGTTTGCATCTAAAAATAAAGCATCTGCGAAATGAAAGTTTAAATTATTTCTCATAAAATTGAGCTTAGTTTTTACGATCCTTAAAATATTTCATTAAACACTTATATACAATTTTCGAGTATTTTTTTAAATTGTAATCGATTTTTGGTGATCTTTGGGCAGAGCCAATTATGCAATACTTTGCAGAAGTTTTAAACTAATAAACACAAAAGTGGCTTAAAAAGTCACTGAAGAGTTGACCTATAACATATAATGATTTTGAATCTGCTGTTCTGCTTGGAACTTGAGGGTGAAAGATACGTGGGCGAGTCAATTTGAAAATTTGTGTGTGTAGATAGTCTATAAATTAACTACTTATGCTGCCAATCAAGTATGAACTACTCATTCATGTCCAAATATTTCTAAGTTATCAAATTAAAATAGTTTTTTTATACTTAAAATATGTTTTTTCAGTATAATATATTATATAGGCCATTTAAGAAAGTGCAATGAAGTTATTTCTGTTTTATTGCGTAAATAACTATCGAAATTGCTCAATTTTAAAGACCTGTATCTTTTTTACAAACCAAATACACAAAACAATATATATAAAATGTATAGTACTTGAATGGATTATTCAATTGGCCATGAAATTTCATTTTTAATTCCATCCCCTTTTGGTTTACAGGGGTCTAAAAATGTCATTTTTCTCAATTTTCTGATCTTTGAGCGGCCGTAATTTGTAAAGGGTAAACAAACACACAATTACAGCTATATTTTCTCCTTACCAGGAAACATCACGATCAAGGAAATTCAAAAAAATTCCAAATTGGTGGCATTCGAAAGAGCATTGGAAAACATGTTTATGGCACTGAAACTACGTGCCCTCGTGACCACGTTATCGAAATATGAGGTCTTAAAAATTGCCGAAATTTTTAGTAAAGTCTCCAAATTTAGCGAGTTTTGTTCAGAAATGAAGGTACGGCGCGAATTCAACATCTGCATCTGACAAGACATTTCACTTCCATATTTGGTCACCATCAAAGCGCGTGAGAAATATCGCATTAATTCTTTACTCGGGGTGACTACCATGGCGCGGGGCAAATTAAAATATACTGCAGTGAGAGGTTCCCCGAGCTTAAACTTTTGGGAAAGCAAACATTCTCAATTTACCGAAAGAAAATTCAAATTTTGCCGAGCGATAAAATACGAGTATGCGCAAATAATAATGTATGAAAAGTGACTTTCGGTAGTTAAAAAATTGTAATAATGTCCTCTAATTTGCCGAACTGTCAGACGAACTTTGTCGAATAAGGAAATTTTTTGGGAGGTCACAGTGGCCTCCCACCAGTGCGCTCCTAACTGCAGTCAACAAGAACGACCTCCTATTACTGCGACCGATCTGTCATAGGGTTCGAGCACAAAATCTCGTTTAAAATTCCACAGATGTGATGATATTTTAGCGTCCAATAGAACGTATTAACTGAATACATTTGAATATACCGTTCAAAGTTTAAACTTTTTTGTTATTCTTAAGACTGTTAAAAAAACTGATGTTTAAAACTGTTATGCTTCTGCGGGTGAAATATTTCCACTGAAAGAGTTTATTCGATGATGAAACTGTTTTGAAAAAAATATGATAACCGTAGAGAAACGGTAAACACACTTTAAAGTCTTTTTTTTTTTTTTTGAAAAGTCTGAAGTCTGAAGTCTTCAACAGTATCTAAATACGAAGAAAACGACATTTTTAAAGATTTCAAACCATGTTCTCAAATTAAAAAAAAAACGATTTCTGTCAGTTATTTCCAGTGTGTTTTTCGTTATGTGTATCGTTTTCAAGTTATGTGTAAGCCCTCTAACAAATCAAATAAAAAAAATAAAAAAAAAACTGTATTAATTTTTATTTTGATCGTATTTGAATTCCCTTTTAACGTGAAACATAATTGGTAAAAGTGACTTAGGTATTTTTAAAAATGACTAAATAACATGCAATATGATGTGCATTTACGTTATAGCAACTTTCAGTTGCAGTGACAGACTTTTTCGAACTACAGGGGTAGTTGTAATGATTGTCGACTATAAAAATTTTGATAAGAATCTGTTATGAAGTAATTTCCGACATCGTTAGTTTTGCTGTGCAAATTTTTGACATTTACTATCCGTTGTTTTCTTTTTTTAATTGTTATTTTTTTTCGATTTTAAAATAAAAATTAAACATTTTCGCTAGCAGTGGTCAGACAATAAAACTTCCTGAATGATAATAACTTTTGAAAAAATAAATAAGAGCTGGGATATTACAATCCATGATCATTTTCTTTCAACATCAAAAACTATCCATTTTATTTTCAATATATAAGCTTTAATAAGCATGTTTTTTTTTACTTATTCATATTAGTTCTCGTACATAATTATTAATTACTTACAACACATTTCATAACAAGAGTACAAACTTAAATTAGTTAAGTAAAACACACTTGAAATGCACTTAAATTCTGAAATGCATTATTATCACGATTACAAAGTTAAATCCTACGTTCAATTTCGTTATAAAGTTGTAGCTCCTCTGGATAAAACTCTCTAGTTTCCATTTCACAGGCTTCATAGTTACTTTTTAATTTTACACACACAAGTAAAGGGTTAATTCGGAACATCGTTTACGCGCTTTGCAGATGACCAGAAATGGGAATGAGAGTCTTGCTAGACGCAGGCGATGAAATCACGTGGTATTTTCCATTTCTTGCCAAGTCTTTAAATTTGGCGAATTTTCGTAAGATTTCGACAGACTTTGACCCCTCATATCTCAAAAACAAAAGAACGAGGGCACACAATATTTGGGTCAAATTTTTTTCTAAAGATACTCTTTCGAATGCGACCATTTTTAACTTTTTTCATGATTACTGAACTCGTGATGTTTCCTGGTTAGTGTGATTCCAGTGATTAGTTTTTGCCATATTTCATTTTGCGTTTCCGTCCCCTAATCGAGTTATGACCCTTTGAAATGAGCAAAAATTTTACATATGACCTTGAACTTTAACCTGTTGCCATCATTTTAATTATTAAGTTACACCCACGTAACTCAGCATGTGAGACTATCATCTTATGCATTTTAACATCAAAGCTTTAAACTAACTGCTATAAATGTAATTCAAATAGATTTTGGCCAAAAAAAAAGGTCTAAAAGTCCCATTTTTGACTGCAAAAATCACTTTTGATGACCCCTAAAAAATCAAGGGTTAAGGTTAGAGAAAAAATAAAAGTGGTTTTAAACATCATTCATATGCATCATTTTGGGATATGAGTTTCAAAAAAATTAAAAATTGTCGAGCGAACTCATCCGTTGAATCTGTATGGAATGACCCAGAAGTAAAATTATTCAGATTCAATATCAGGCAAAATTATTCAAAAAGAGTTTCCCCCAAGCAAAACTTGTTTATCCCCAACAAAACTAACTGATTTGGGTTAGCACAAAATCAACAATTTCAGACCTATAATATGTCTACTTATAATTCTGGTCCTGCCATAACTAGAATGGAGCCAAAACGAGAAAAGAAGTGACTTCTGAATAATTGAGGTTGTTGTCAGCGAGAAAACAGAACTTTAAAATACGGAAAGCAAAGCACTTATCTAAATAAAACCCGGTCATTAAACTTGGGGATTGCATGTGCCCATTTAGACAGAGCTCAGAATTTACTTCTATTCTTGAAAATCCTGAAATCCGGTGGTCGTTTGCAAACTTTTCGTATGTTGCTTGATGAAATGAAAGTAAATTCAGCAATTTAGCGTTTTAGAAATTACCGGTATTAAAAGACCAGCCATGCTTTAAATATATATCATTATATTTTATGAATCTATTTTGCATCAGCGGGTTAAAAATACCAAGGTTGAACTTTTATTTTCGAGAAAGTTTCGAGAGGAATTAATCACATTTGTGGCCATGCACTTTTTTATTTGTAGGGATGGGTTTTATTCTCAGAAAGGAAACTTGAAAGGATCTAAACAAAATTTGTTTTGTTGAAACTATAAAATGGCTCTTTGCAATAAGATTATTGTAGTGATAAAAATGCACAAATGCAGAAAGATAAAAACTATGTTTATTGAAAATTTATCTATCCTCGATCGTCTATAAGTTCTACGTCCAACCTGTACTCCTCTTGAATATCAATTAATAACTTTGACAAAATAATTACACAAACTTGATTTATATGATAAAAATAATGATAGTAAAACTCATTCCTATTTTTGGCATAAAAATTTTTCAAGTTCTCTCTAGATAAAAGCAATATACCAGCAACCCGGTTATCCAGTTTCGTTCCTGTTTTGTACTTATCAGTGTGGATTAGTCAATAATCGAGCTGGAGGCATGTGACATCCCATTGGAACTGAGATTAAATTCAAACTGGTAGATAATTACTAGTTATCTAACAGTAACTGACTGGAGACAAAATAGGGCTGGAGCCCTATAGCCAGGGCTAAGGCAGAAATTCATAAAATACACTGCCAGCACAGTCAATTCCAGCCGAAGACTGCAGTTGGCACTCTTGGCTTCCTTAAGAGGTTTTCCACCTCCAGTTCAGTCACTCCTATGCCGGGCTGATGAGTGCTAATAAGCATGAAACTGCAGTCCTCGGCTGGAATTGACTGATCTGGTGGTGTATTTCATGTATTTGTGCCTTACCCCTGGCTATAGGGCGGTAACTTACTGAATAAATAAGTATATACTTTTAATTAAACATGTATTTAGGGCTCATCCACTATAATTAGGATTAAAATTTCAACAATCAAAATATCACCAAACAGGCTATTGCTTCGTTATAATGTAGAAGAGTAGAAGCAATTTTCACCCGTCATACCATGATGGGTGACTTTCACGAATGTATAATAATCGCGGTGATTTTTGTTTCCACGATTCATTTTTTCATCATTTTCATTGTAACTCAGATTATTATTTATTTTGCTTTATACTTCTAAAAATAACAGAATAAAATTATCGCTTGAACATTATAAAAATTCTATAACATTGATTGTTAAAATTAACAAAGAAATAAATTATACAATTTCAAAGAATGACTTTGACGGGTATTTTGAAATAAATCATAAATTACTTTTCAAGTAAACGATGTGCTGTTTAAAAAAATAAACATTAAAACTGATGACAAGACTTACTTTCAATAAGTCATGTCTAAAGCTCAGTGATAACTAACTTTTGAAAAGACTGGCATTCGGGAAACTAAGAGACCCGTAGAATACTATTAAGCGCACTTAAGATCTTTATCAAGTAGGGATGAATTCTTTTTTTAAACTCTATACATTTTCAGGGGGTTCTTTTCCTTACAGTAGCGGCAAAATAATTACTATCCTCTTTCAATTGGGTAACAGAATGAAATTACATAATAAGACACATCATGAAAAGCAGAAATTTCCGAATATCCCGTCTTGTTATCAACAACAAAACAATTTTTGTTTTCCATCACTTCACATTTGCGTGATATTTCTTCGTAATAATCAAATTATACTATCGTTCTGTTCTGTTTATTTTTATCTCAATAGAGTTACAAAATTAACCACTTCTAAATAGTTAAGATAATTAATTAGGTAAATACAAAAAAATCTACCGGGAAAAAGATCAAAGTCATTATTTTTGAATCACTGTTACCTACTAATCTAATAAAATTAAGACTTAGGTACCTCGGAAAAGAGAAACTGCATTAGCTATTTAGAGTAACAGATAAAGCAAAAGAAATCACAGAAAAACGCTAACACTGTGGATTACTCAGTACGCCGGCACGTAATTTATTATTATATCATAAAAATGCATCTTTTATTAAAAATACATTTTTTGTAATATATGTTAAATCTATTCTTGTTCCAGTCAATGCATTGACCAGAAAACAATAATGAATGTGATATGCTAGCGGAAGCATAGTTAATTAAATTAAATTTGTTAATTTTCTTTAACGTCAAGTACTCTTGTTGAAGTAAGTTAAGAGTCTTACTATTAACATCTATGCCATATTAAAAGAATCCGGGTTAGAAAAGTTACAAAATTATCTACCTAATAATTTGAATCGGGAAATAGAGGGTTTTTCTAATAGAAATTTGCTAAAAGCTTCTCGAAGAAAACCCTAGTTTTCATAGCAGAATAACCTGCTGGCCTCTATAATATACTGGACTATCGAGAGGTACCTCGTCAATTTGTGTCGTTTATTGCAAAAGTGATCTTTCTCTATATACTTTAAATATGAGTTTGTTTGCTAAATTTTATCGCATTTAGTTACGTCTTTTAGTATAAAAATAAAGTAAAGCACTTTTCAAAAAAAAAAAAGCATTTTTTTAAAAATGTAGCCAAAACAAAATGTGCAATAAAATTAAAAGAAGAATTTTATTTTTTTTTATTTTGTTTCGCTGTTGTTGCTCAGACGAACATAACTGCTACAGAAAAGCTCAGATTTTCTTTCTGATAATATACGTTTCGTTCTTATAAAGAAAGTGTTCTTCATGTGTTAATTTTAGTTTGAGGCATGTAGAAGAATTCAGTTGTATCATTTAAAGTAAATCTTAATTTGGATCAGTGGGACCGTTGTATGTTTTGGTTCTCAGTTTTCGTTTGTATGATTTTATGAACCGAAATTTCAACGATTATACACTCACTGCCAAAAATTAAGCACGGAGAGGTAAAATGCGAAAAAATGGATAAGTACTGTTTTGATTGAAATGAAGTAAGGCAGGAAAGTAGCAAATATGATTATGTAAAGAATAAAACAAAAAATTACATACAGAGATGGAAACACTAGTAAATTTTCGTAAATTATAAGATAACGTCATATCACTATCATTTACGTCATTAACGTCATATCGTTATTGTTTAATTTAAAACAAACAACAAAAACTGACATTAATAGGGTATGTGAGCATCCCTCATCTGCATATAAAGTTTACAGAGTGTAACCATTCTTTTTATGATGGGATCAACCACCGTAGAGTCGAGTAATCGCCCTTCCTCATGTAGAGCAGTTTCCAACTCTGTAAACGTGGCAGCGGAAGGGAAACGTGTACTAAGGGCAAGGCCGAGGACATCTCAAAGATTTTCAATGGGATTAAAGGTGAGTGAGTACGCCTGCCAGTCCTTACGCGCAATACCCTCATTCTACAGGTAGTCGTCAACGATGGCAGCTCTATGGGGACGCGCAATATCGTCAATTAAAATGAAAGCAGCACCCACTACTACAGCGTACAACCTCACAGTGGAGTCTAGGACTTCATCCCGATGCCGTATAGCCGTCATAGAACCCCGTCTGTAGATGTGCAGGTCGGTGCGAAACCACAACGAAATCCCTGCCCACACCATGATTCTTCCACATCGGAATGCGTGATTTTCGGTGATGTTCCGGGAACGATTACGCGTGCCTTGTTCTCGCCAGACTCTTACAAGCTTGACATCAGGTTGCAGAGCAAATCTTGACTCATCTGTGAACATGACATTGCCCCAATCAGACACAGTCCAACTGACATGTTGGCAGTACCACTTTTATCGCGCCCCTATTAATTGGAGTAAAGAGGAGTACAAACTTGTGGTATCTGGGCATGGGCATATAGCCCATTCCTGTATAGACTTCGGCACACACTAGTGGAAGATATCGTCTTGGCCGCTACAACCGTAGATGTCACACGCGTAGAGAACTAACTGGTACGGAACTCTTGGGCGACCAGCCATAGGTCTTCGGGCAAATGTTTGACTCGTTAGAAATTGTTTCCATAATCGTGAAATGGTTGAGTGACGTATGCCAAAGAAAAGAGCAACATCTGTGACTGATTCTCCTGCTTCAGTGCGTCCGACCCCACGCCACAGCTCAAAATTTTCCATTCGTCTTCTGGAAGCCATACAAACATGTCTGTCTTAAAAACAAATCGTTCGAAAGTTCTAAGCACCTCTTATCGGCACTTACAATCAACTCATGAAACCCTTCAAAATGCTGCCTTCTTATACGACTGCCTTTTTTGCATATTTCTCGACACGAAACCGTGATTGGCTGTTACATAACTTATTTGCATACTTCTATCTACTTCTTCAGGGAATTGCAGCTTCTCCAATTCGGATTGGCATATAGCCTTGTTTGCTAAATAGCATCACATTTACTTATATCTTTTAGTATGAAAGTGAAGAAAAGCACTTTTCTAAAGATAAATATCTAATGACTAATATTAACTGAGTACATGTACTTTTCGCCAAGTAAACATATGCAAAGGACTTTTTAGTGTAATAAGGTATAGTAAAATCATTTACAAGGCGAGACACCACTTTTACAATGAAGGAATCAATTGGACGAGGACAAAGATTAATTTTGGATGTAGTCCTTGAACCAACTGCGTTGTCTATTCTAAAAGAGAAATATTTTGAAACAGAATTATTCTATTTGTATTCAAATAGCTTTATAACTCTTTTGATGCTGGCGTGCACTGTTCGTTGTTTCATGTCCGTAAGAAGAAATATTTAAAATTTTAAAGTGAGAGTCTTAATAGTTTTTCTAGAAAAAATAAAACTTAAATTTAAAATGGAATCCTTATTAAAATTTAGTACTCTTATTTAAACATACATCAAATGTGCTATAAAAGCCTTTGCTTTGCAAACACAATATGAGACCTCAATAATAGTTAATATGAAAAAAGGCATTAAGTTTCTCAATGCAAATGGTAAAAATGTCATACTTCAGTGGATCACACATCGGCGCTGATTGAAACGATAAAGCAGATTTAACGGCAAACGAGCTGATGTGTGCATCACATGACTTCCTTTTACTCCAATTTAATGTCATTTCCCCAATATTGGCAATTTTGAGACTCAATTGTTTACTGTCTAAATATCACCAACAGTGGCCAAATTGAAAACAAATTTTTTAAAAAAATGCCAAATTTGTCACCAACTTGCCGACATAACTTGGCGATCAAAAGACTGGCGATACATCGCCAAGTGTCCGACAAATAATAACACCACTTGCGTTTACATCGATATTAACGATGATTTTCTCCCGAAAAGGGGCAAAAGACGCAAAAGACCCCATTTGGAACATCTGAATGCAACGAAAAGGGAAGGTGCACAACAAGACCCTTCTAGGAGTCTACGTACCAAATTTCAACTTTCTAGGACATACCGTTTTTGAGTTATACGAGATACATACACACATACGCACATACATACGTACATACGGACGTCACGAGAAAATTCGTTGTAATTAACTCGGGGGTCGTCAAAATAAATATTTCTGGTGTCTGTACGTTCCTAGGCAATCCACGTATGGTCGGGTTGAAAAAAAAACTCAACATTCATTCGGGGGTGAGAAAAATGGAATTTAAGTTCGATTTTTGAGTGAAAATTTTTTTGCGAATACAATACTTCCTTTTCGTAAAAGGAAGTAAAAAGGGACAAAAGTAGATCTTGGACAATTGCTCCATGTGGCTTGACTCCTTAAGGAGAAGCAAAGGGACAGAATTATGTTGTAATATCGCACCTCCGCAAGGAAAATAACACAACTTAATTTTGGGAATACGTTATAGCTAAACGTAACATCATAATTAAAAGCTTGTTCTTGACACAAAACTCGAACTAAGTTAACTTACATAACCCGTTTGATTGTCAAAAATGATATAATCAATAGTGACGCACCAATAATGTTTTATAATTTAGAAGAAAAATTTTCGAATTTTAAATATGCATTAATAATTAAGACAGCAGAAAATAATCTGTAAACATCACAAGATAATTTATTTGCACATATTGTAATATTTTAGACTAAATATCTTGAAACTACTATTGCGTAAAACCTTGAATTTCTTCGATTGCATTTTGTTTTAGTAGTTGTGTCACTTTAATTACAAGGGTGCGATATGCCACTGTACAATTAAAAATATAAAGTCGGGAAAACTGTTCAAGATGACTATAAAGAGGCAGATAAAATCGTTCCTTGTCAAGCTGAAAATCGCGTATACCGAAATCTGCAAGTTTTGTACAATAAAACATTGTTTTTTTTTTTTTTTAAATTTTGAGGCAAAATCTGTCTTAAATTTGGTTTATTTTGAACACAGAATTATTTTGATAAGCCATTCCTCAGAATGTCGAAAAAAAAAAGCATTTGCTCGAGATTTCCCATCTAACAAGGTGTCTGTGCTTACAGAGAGAGTTTTCTGAATATTTATCAGAAGAACCTCCACAGCTTTAGTGTACATAAGGAATTATCTTTATTCCTTTGTACATACTGGCTTCGTTTCAGTTCGCATGGTCTTTTCGTTTTTCAGCCAACTTGCACGATGGTTTCAGCTGATTCCACTTGCTCAGCTAAGTATTTTTTTATGTTCTAAGCTTCAAAGGGTTAAAATAATCACTTGCTATTGTTTGTATTACAGAAGCAGTGATCAGCATTTAATGCATATAGTAAACTCCCAATTATCCGTGGGCGTCTTATCCGCCTTGGCTGATTATCCGCGACCTTTCACACTTCAAAAGAAAAAAAAATCGGCGATAATTAACTGAAATGCACATAAGAGCAAAATATCCTTTTGGATATTTTTATCTTCCTCTCTGTTTCACTGATATCAAACCTTCCAAGGACAGCGAAAGCTGACTAAATGAAGCTTAGTTTTTAGATCTATGCTACGAGGATTATCAGTTTGCAAAAATGAGCGATTGTTTTTAAATTTTGACATGCATTTCTTACACACACTATTATGAATTAACCTTTAGTTTAAATGTATTCGTCTGTTTTAAAAATATTAAGCTATTGCGTATATTAGCATCGTTTTCACCGAATATGCGGATTATCCTCGATTTCGCTTATCCACGGTTACAGTGCCATCCTATTCCGCGGATAATCGAGGCTTTACTGTACATGCAGCAAAATGCGCAGGCTCTTAGTTTTAGCAAACCAAACAATGATCCCTGCTAATATATCAACAAACAATTATTTTTATGGCATTTATTTAAAGGAAAAGTGATCTTGCCTCATACATAATGAGGATAAACTTGCATTTAAATTTGCACTAAATTCAATAAAAGTATTTTTAGGTTCAGAAACTTTTCAATAAAAAAAAATACCAAATAAATAATGCAATTGTTTCTACGTTCTGAACTTTCTTAGTTAAATTCGAATAAAGATAACCCCAGTTAGGCTATTTTTAGACTACGCTTTTGCTGTGAACAGAGAAAAGCATCGATTTGGACGACGAACAAAATGAAAAACTATATAGCCATCTATTTCAATCGTCGAATGAAATATAGCACCTAAATTTCAATAAAAATACAATCAATACGGAAGTTTTATGGCGGACGGAAATCCACCACGATGGTGATTGAAAAGAACGAAAGAACAAACATTAAATTATTCTCTTCGTCTATTTAAAAGCGAGAAATCTACCTGGCAATTTTCTGGAAGTGACACTTGAATGGTATAATTTAAAGATTCTTTTTCTTTCTAAATATAATATTCTAAAAGGGAGTAAAAGAAAAATGATATTATTTTTCGGAAATTATTTAGTCTAATAATAGTATCAAATTAAATATTTAAGTTCTAAGAGTAACTGAAGACAAAGTTCTCTGATTCCAATAAATTGAGTAAATTAAACTGTAAATTTAAAAATGTCGGTGACTAATGGCTAACAGACTTGTTTTTTTCTTGATTTTTGCTTTTTAGAACGAGTTGTGTTTTAGAAATAAATATAATAGCTTTTTTTTTTCTTTAGTTCTATTTTTCATCCACTTCAGTACCAGTTTTATCAAAAATTATGCGTACATTCGAATTACTAATTTAAAATTTAACAACGAAATTACGAATCAGATTTATCACCATATACTGCAGGAATAGCGAAAAACATTCTATTTTTTAAGCAGCGTTAAAAAACAACTGGAACAACAGGAACAACTTTATTACAGACTTTTGCAGTAGTAAAAATAAAAATTGTATAGAATTAAAGTATTAACTAGCGTTGCGGAGTCGCTGTATTGTAGTCGAACAGATTTGGATGGGGGGGGAGAGGTCGGAGTTGGAATCGGGAGTTGAAGATTTGAAAATTTAAAGAATCCGAGTTGGATTCCGTCATTTTACCTTTTAGTCCGCAAGAGCAGCGGAGTCAGAGTTGGAGTCGGACTGTTTTTGAGGTTAAAAAAATCGGAGTCAAAGACAAAGGCTCTAAAATTCTCGGATCCGGAGTCTATCATCTTCCCACCAACTCCTCAGCCCTGGTATTACCACTACATCTTTTAAATGCAGTAAATATTACAGCAACATATGTATAGGACAACTAATCATGCAACGAAAGTAAATTAAAGTGAGAAAGCTTCGATATTAATTTGCCTACCAAATGTTTTCTGTTAGGTATTTAGCAAAAGTACTCGTACATCATTTGGTATGATGATAAGAAATTTAGCAGTTTTATAAGCTTAATTTTTGTCTTGTTTGAATTTCGAATAATTAGCAACTAAATGCATTTTTTATCGTGTTGAACACATGAAATCGTGTATAGAGCTGTTTTAGAATGAAGGAACCATTCATGTAATTTCTTTATCTTTGCTGATCAAAATCTTAAACTTCTTCGACAACGGTAAGACTTCCTCTCATAAATTTCTACTGTTACAAACACGAGACTACCATGACGTCATATCGTTAGTGGGGACTGTGGGTGTCCGGCTTCGGGTTCAAAGCTCGTCGCTGCTAAATACCCACCGAAGAGGCGTAAAGTCCGTGGTTCCACAAAATCCTAAGGCAGGTCGCTAGCAATTACATTGGGTGTAGGGTACTAAATATTTTCCCTCCTCTTAAGTACGATGCCGACATTGTGGAGGCCTCAACGACCCACTTTCCACTGCTTGTTGTGTTTCTTAAACTAGTTAAAGGGATATTTGGTGGCAAGGAGGGATATATTTCGATGCCATGCTATTGGTTGCGATGTAGCCTATGATGTTGCTTTCTGGTTATAATACGTGCAGGGACGGACGGGTCCGCTGCCCGATGCGTCTTCGAATGGCCTCTGTATGCTTTCATTTTAATACCTTTTATTTATTTTTTTATTTATTTATCTATTTTTATTTATTTATTTTTATTTTTATTTTGTTTTTATTTCTCTTTATTTATTTATTTTGCACTCACATACCCGTAACCTTTCGGGGGGGGGGGGGTTCCGCTCTTTGAACTGTGCTACATCGCAACCACTTTTTTCCATACCTGTGCAACTTTTTTTTTTTTTTTTTTTTTTTTGCGACTTGAGCTTTTTTGGGGTTTTTTTTTTTTTCCTTTTTTTGGCCTTCGAGGGCGTATGTCTTGGTTCCACCCCTGAATACGTGAGTTTCATCACTGGTAAACTTGCTTTTATTTTCTTTATTTATTTTGCCCACATCCAAGAAATTGTTTGCTACTGAGAGATAAGTGGTTATATTACAAGAAAAAAAACCAGGAACCATGAAAGATTTTATAATATAATAATGAATCAGCAGTATATTTGATTTTTTTTTAAATAAATTTGTTCTAACATACCAAGAGCTTGTTTTTCGTGAAATTTGATACCCGTAATTAGGTTCTACATAACTTACATTATTTGTGCCTCAAGATGACTTCTCTCAATCTCTTTATCTATTTTTTTTTCCTACGCACGACACTGGAATTTCTTCCATCAAAATCCTACGCTATTATTTTAGTTTTAAAGCGTGATTGTTTTCAATAGTCAAATTTCGGTTTATTTTCTTGGAAATAGAATTGAAAAGTTATGTTTCAGAATGAAAAAAATATATAGTTTTAATCGTTTTTCTGGAAAACTATCCGTAATGAAGGGAAATTCGTCATGCATATTATTTTACGCATTATTTATTACTTTATGTGTATACCACATATGTGAAATTAAAGGTTGTTTTTTCAAAAAAGAAGTAATTTATTTCAGATTTTTTACTTTGAAGTAATAATTTATAAATATACGCTATCTTTGTGAAAACTTCAAATATTCTATTTTCGGATTCAACTGCTTGTGTTCCAAAATTAGTATAAACAAAAGTTGAGTAATTACCTCTTCTCATGCAACTGCGTGCTTTGTGGAAAACAATATGAATCATTTATTATATTTTTTTACAATTCGTGATCCACAAAGGTGCGAAAATGCATTCTTTACAGTTATTTATTTTCAAATTCAAAAATTACGCCATTAAAAATGCACTTTATGCTTTCTCCCTTCTTATTCCATGCGTTGTAGAGCAGGTTGACAAGCGAATAAATAATAAAGTGAAATTTTATTTTCGGAGAGACATACCAACGTTATAAACTGTAGCACTTACCACATGGAAATAAAAGCAATTTTAATTCATATAGGGTAAATGACTAGTTACGGGCATGGTTAAAGGTTTTTCTTTTTTAATTTGGATTCCGTTTCAAGGGAATTCCGTAATATTGGAATTCCGTAATAATTGATTAGTATTTTTAAAAAATAATAATAATCAATTATTACGGAAGACAAGTCAAAGAATGAGTACGTAGCAATAAAACAGAAAACTTAAATGCAGGGTTCGAGAATATGATATTTTCCAAAATATAGAAAATATCCGATATTTTGATATACATCCGATATTTTCAAGCAGCACAAACTCAAGTCTTCAAAATAGTGAATGCATCCTCAAGTCACTCTTTATTTACTTACATTGTTATTACAATTCTTTGAATTAAAATTAAAGTTTCTTTCATTATTTATATAATATTTCATTTAACATTTTTAACAATTTTAATGGTGTCAATTTAGCACTTGCTGTTTTACTCATTTTTCTTCTGTTAGCTACTTTTAGTTAATGGTTCAGAAATAAAAAAAATATGCATTAGTCGGTGCACAGTCATAAGACATTTCTTTTTTTTCTGACCAATAGTTAATATTTAATTAGGCAATTTTAATAGGAATTAAAACTGTTACATTACTAATAATTGTAAGAATATAATATTTAAAAAAAACCGACTGCGTAAAAACCAAAATAACTAAAAAGAAAAATGTATATGCCCAGTAGTTTAGAATGTTTTTAAGTACTACTGAATGACTACACCGTTGAAATAGTTTTATAACCGTACACAGATAAGACGAATCATAAATTCAAAAGAAGAATAGTAGGATCAACAGTCGGGGCCCATTCAAATTTTACGGGGTTCTTTGAGTCAGAAAGGAATGGGCCTCGACTGTTACATTATTCGACTTAATAACATTATAAACTACTCGGCTTATACATTTTCCTTTCTAATTTTTTTTTGGTTTTTACGCAGTCGGGTTTTTTGTTTTATACTTTTTAGTTAATTTTCATTGACTTAGTTATTATGATTATAAGACGGTACATTTCGCAACCTTGTCATTTCATTGGGACAGTTTGTTTCTATCGTGAGGTTTATTAAGTAACTTGCGGTGGTTTAAACTACTGATATTTAGTCCCTCTAGAGACCTAACTCGGCTTAAAACTACATGTGCTTGACCTTCGGCAAAAATGCGCGAACTTAAGTCAACCATAGCACAGTTATATAAACAGCCTGTATAACTCATGATGACGTGAAATCGGAAACGTCATCCATCAAATCTTTCTCGCAAAACTAAAAAAGGCCTCTCAAAAATGTACACGTCGCGAAACTCAGTCCCTTGAATCAAGGCAAAAACAAATGCAACATTTTAGAGATAAAAATCGAATCAGAAGACTCTCTTTTGGTGCTTATTGCACATGTTTATTTTGATGAGGACTACAATCTGAGTGTCTTGCCTTCGTTACGCATAATATATTTTTTATTACAGTACAGAATACATATAAAGAACACATGAAAGAATTTACATAAGAAAGAGAGAAAAGTACATCCGGAGCGAAGGTGTCTTGACCCACCGCCTTAAGTAGGTGAAGCAATCGCTTAGACCACTCGGCCATTGAACTCCAATTAGTGGACTTAGTGAACAAAACATTCAGGCAGTGAAAACTACCTACATTTGTCGCACGCAGGTAGCGTGCGACAGTGTGCAATACCCAACGTGCGCCGATCCCGAATTGACAAAATATGGCAACTGGTTGTTGATATGGTGAATTTAGATTACTGTCATGTGTTTAGTGACACTCCCAAGGTTAAGACAAATTGATTGACGTAAGAATTACCAAAATTGACCAAGGCGTTCAGCCTGCAGAACGCCACATAGGAACGGACATAGGGGAAACCCTGCTAAAGTGGATACCCCGGGCAAAGCGAATTTTGCCTATAACTCCCAAATAATTTGTTGGCCGGCAGCCGCGTTGTCATAGCAACGGTCGGCTGTCGCCGCTCCGTGTGCGGCAAACATATCGAGACGAGTTCGCGTCACGCGACGCCAGTGACCGAACAAAGTATGTTTTTTGGAAAACAGAATTAGTTTACAGAGGTTAGTGTTTCATTTATAACTTTAATACTGTTTGTGACATGTTCCTTGTTATGAGTAGGATTTGATGTACGATTATGTGGCTTTCAACTCTCCGTAGACGACGAGTTTAGATGCTCTGGTTTTTTAGTAATTTTTAGAAACCTCAAAAATGTACATGAAGGGCAAAGCGGATTGGGCAAAGTGAATACCATATTCACTTTGCCCAGTTATGACAAGTCACTTCATCCGAACCTGGAAGTCCTTCAATATTAAGATCTCAGACAATACTACCACTGAAGACTCTCCTTATACTCCCATAGGATCTGAAACAGAATAAATCCAAGGTAATGATGATCCCGCCGCTTCACCAAAACCTGGATGTTTTACGAACTACTACAGTCCTTCAGTTTTACTACCTATTCCTCAGCCTGTTAAACCAATAACAACACGTAAACAAAAACTACAGATATCTACACTCCAGACAAGTACTCCAGTAAAGGACAGTCAGAGACAAAAATTTGAAAAATCCAAAAATAGTGTCATGAAGTAACTAGATGATGTTTCGACTAAAGCTTCTCAGAAGACTATTAAAAAGACCAAGTACCAAAAAGACTAATCAAAAATCTCTGCTACAAAACATAGGACTGCATAAGAGAATGATAAGAAGAAGGAAGTAAAGAAATTTGATGATGTAACGTGCATTTTCTGTGATGAAATGTTCATTGAAGAAGATGATCAGCCAATGGAAAACAGGATACAATGTCGTATTTGTACTCAGTGGTGTCATAAAGAGTGTTCAGCATTCGAAAATGGTAATGATTTTGTTTGTGATAACTGCAATGATTAGTATTGTAGAAGAAAAATGTTTTTTTTTTTTTTAATATGCTCCTAAATTTTGTATGTTGACTTTTTTTTAAAAATTTCTTTGCTTGTTACAATAATTACTGCAATAATTAGTATTGTAGAAAAATGCTTTTTAATACAAGCTTTTAATTTTCAATGCTTATTTTATTCTTAAGTTCAGTTTCTGTGTTTGTAATAGCAACAATAATTAGCACTGCAGCAAAGAAAATGTTTTTAAATATGTTCCTTTTAATTTGAACGTTTATTTTATTTTTAATTTTAATTTCTTTGTTTGCAATTACTACAATAATCAGCATTGTAGCAAAAAATGTTTTTTGGATATGTTCCTTTAATTTTCGATGGTTATTTTATTTTTAATATTTAATTTCATGACAAATAATGTTGCTGTTCGCTTTGCCCTAGTAACGAATCCACTTTACCCGGGGTGTTGGGCAAAGTGGATATTCTTGCCATTTTTGAAAACCGGCTTTATATCTAATGGTGTAACTAATATTGAGGACAAATGTTATTGCATTACGCAAGTTCATTAAATGAAGACTGATTATAAACATTTGTTTCAATTTCTAAAGTTATAACTAAACGACAATAATCAAGAAAAGCTTAAGGTATTCACGTTACCCGGGTTTCCCATACATACATACATATAGACTTATAAACACATTACCCTCCCCGCGCGTCGCGCACGCGCAGTCGGGTAAAAAAGGAATATTATATTATTCATGATGTATTAATACATCATAAAAATATAGTACATAAACATTTTGGTTATTTTTAATAATAAATAAACAATACTACTAAAATTAATATAACTTTTAAACTGAAAATACCGTAGTTGAAGACATAAATACAGTCGAGTCCCGACTTACGCGAGGGATGCGTTCCAAGACTCCTCGCGTAAGTCGAAATTTCGCGTTGTAGAAAAATGTATGCATACAAATTTTTTAAAGCATACCAAATACTTATAACCCCCCCCCCCCCCCCCCCCCCCCCGCGCCCTCAAACTGATATAAAGCATTCCTTAACCACACACTACTGTTTCTTGCATAAATAACTGAACTTTTACTGTATTTAAAAAATAAAAAACTGTTATTCAACATGAAATACTTTAAGATGATCAAAACGAATGACCAATGGGAATGAAAGACGTAAAATTAAAATGAAAAACTATAATAGTACAGCAGATACAGTAACAATATTTAAGAATTAAAAAATGAAGCTAGTGATGATTTATGCTCCATGATCAGATCGTTATTCTTATCTAGTTCTACATTTTTAAATGCGTTTGCTTCGTCTTTATAACGTTTCAATTTGTGGCAACATCTCCTCTTCCTGATCTCTTTATTAATCCACAATAAAAGAACAGCTTCTATTTTCATTATATTTACTTTGCTAGACTGCTCTGCAAGCTTCAATATTAAAACTAAGTTCTGAACTTTTACGGATATCTTTTAGTTTTGACTTTTAATTGTATGTGTGTAAGATTCACTCATACTTATTGTCGCGCTACCGTCGAAGTTTTGTAGTTGTTCAAGCATATCGAGAATTTTAGCGTTTTTTATATTTTTTATCAAAAATTTTCTTTTTCTTCCCATCTTCACAAATTTTAGATGAAGGTGACACTAAGGTGCCATTATATTTCAACAACTTTTATATTTAGAATGAAAAAAAAATAAATGAAAGATGCTGAGAATGGTATTTTGATGCACTAGACTAGTTTCGTGTGGGAACTTTGACTGTCAGTGATGCTGAAAGAGATGCAATAACATTCACGAATTCAATATTTAGTCGCCAATAGCGAAGCTGATACTTCCTTTTAAAAAAAATTCGTGTTGAGGGCGTTACTCGTGAATTCGTTACTCGTAAAAAATTCGTGTTATAGCCATTTCGCGTAAGTCGAATCGCGTTGTAGCGGGAGTCAACTGTATCGAAAATATCAAACTATCATGATATTTTCAAAATAAATGTCGGATATATATCGTGATATCTATCATGATATATATCGGCAAACCCTGCTTAAATACAAAGAAAAAGTACTATTTGTGACGAATAATTAAAAAAATAGCACACAGTCGATGAAAACTTATGTTTGGAAAACGTATGAGGGGTGTTCTTAAAAGATGTTATTTTGAGAATTCACTGGTGGTGTTCTTAGAACAACGATTACAAACTTGATGTTGACAATAGAGGACAAACCTGCCCATTACTAGTTGAATGCCCATAAACTTGCCATTTACCCTAAGTGACTATTTTTTAAAAGTTGGGAGAACTTTTACGGTTCTACGTCAGGGTTTTTGGAGAGTGGGTTGAAATGAAAAAAAAATGCTCCCTTTTAATTAAGTGACTCCGTCCATTCCAAATGGTGGTGAAATTCAAGATTTTCTGGTCGTTTTCATTTTGGAAATGTATAGAAGAAAGGTAGCACTACCAATTCATATAAAAAAATACTTTCAAAACCCTTATTTTTATTCAATCATTTTTTATTACGAGCTGTTCATTTACCTTGGGGTATTTATTAGCTCATCTTTAAAAACAGATGAAATCAAAATTTCTAGAAACAATGTCATGTCATCTGCGGGCGCTAAAATGTTGTTTTTTAAAAAATAATTTTCGTTAACCATATGAAATTTTCTCTCCTTCTTGAGCAATCAAGAGGATTGCTGATTGATGGTCTCCTTTGATCTCAACCTGGCGTTAACGACTTTTATTGTAATTTTGATTGGTTTGAATTTTTATTATTGAATATCTACTAAAAATAATCCTACAAGCTTGACTTTTTGGCGATATTCATCGGAAATTCATCCCAATTTTTTGACATTAAAATATTTTAATTCTGTCAAGAACTTCAATGATTTTAAATAAATAACCAATTCGAAGAAAAAAACAATTAATACATCTACTGCAAATTTGAAAAAAAAAATAAGGTAATCTTTCATCCTTAATATATTTTTATTATAAAAACAACCAAAAATATGTGATAACTCAAAAAATTCACTAAACTTCAATTTATAAATACATCCAAATTTTAATTAAATGCCTTAAGTTTTCCGAAGTTCCTTTTTTTTAATGAAATCACACATGCATAAAAAAGTGCCGTTTTTGATCAAAACTAATACAACATCCTCTCTATTTTTGCGAAATTCTCCGAGCAGAAAGCTCGGGTCAAATTAACGGAAATAACTACTGCGAAAAGTATTAAATGGCTTATGTCAATCCAAGAACTGCTTACAGTATTAACTTGAGAATGAATTTAGAAATTCCGAAAATGTAAATTGCAATTTACGCAAATTTATAAGTTTTAGGATCATAGAGTAATCCCCTGCTTGAAATTCTTGATTGCGAAAATATTAATTTGATAGAAATAAATTTAAGTTCATATTTTTATACTCCAGTTTCTCTCACTTTTATACTTGTAAAGAAGTCAAACCTTATCCGTAATACTTTATCATTAGTTATAGTAACTTTACGTCAGAGAGTTATGATGGATTGGGAACAAGATGTGACCCCTGGGATAAAGTTTCTACAGATCACCTGAAGCGAGTTCTGCATTATGAAAAGAAAGTGGTAAATTGAATCCGAATTGGTGTCGCTCACGCCTAGACCTCCTTTGTATGTTTTGTATGTTAAAGGCAGTATATGCACTGATAAAAAGTATGCAAAATGAGCATGAAAAGTTTAATTGAAATCAAAGCAGTAAAATGTGTTTCATTGATTTGAAACATATCGTCAACTGAGTACTAAAACAAAGAAACTACAAGTTTGAAAAAAAAATGATGTTTCTCACGTGTTGAAACTTTTTGCTCGAAATAAGAATTGAATGCTTCCAATTAAACAAATTTAGAAGTCGAAGGTGAATAACATTTAAATCAAGTGTTTAAAAATAATGAAAAAGCATTAACGTGTTGCGTTTTCCCAGAAGCAGTATAAGAAAAACTGAAGTGTAGTTTCTAATTGTGTGACGATGATGAAAAAATATCGATGTTTAAAAACATCGATGTTCAAAATTGAAACAACGATGGTATCGACACATCATCCCAAAGCAAACCACCCGAATGTTTAAACAAAAGCGACGATGTTTCCAAAGCATCGACATCGATGTCACACTACTAGTAATTACTTATAAATGTAGCCCCCACCCACGTTAGTTCAATCCACGATATAAGTCTTAATTTTTTTAAGTTTGCTAAAAAAATATTTTTTGAATCATTCGTCTAAATTTCAAGCACATAAAATACAACGAGAACAAAAAATAACAAGTGCTCCCAAAACCCCAGATTTCTACACATAGAATGAATCCCATTTTATATCATAGTGTATAAACATTGAAATTTGTAAAGAACTGTTTCTTGAGCCCTTCATCCTATTTAGAGGGGGGGGGGGAATTCACAGCATTTGCAGAGTCCTCGCATTTGAGGGGACGAGTACCCTGTTTTCAGTTTTTATGCACTAACTTTCGAATTAATAAGTATTAATATCAATAACTGGCAATTAAGACGCAAATTTATTGGTAACTTTTTGTTGAGATGGTCGAATGGTGTTTAAACCCAGCAAAATTTTGTCCTTTTAAGGCGAAAACTTTATTATTTCACTACACTAATCTCATACAAACATTACTTTGTATTGCAACAAACAGAACTTCGCCAAGCACTTTCCCAACTTGAGGATAATTGCGAAAACGCAAGAGTACTTAATAACGTCCTATTTTCGAGCTACCTACCTATGTCTTATAACTCCACTCCTACGAATCAAAGAAGATTTTTTTTTCACTTTACATCGAAACATATAAATGATATTTTCACTTTTTTTTTTTTTTTTGCTTTCTTTTTCTTTAATTCAGGTTATAAAAAGTCAAACATTGCGAATTTTAAACACTCTTTTTTAATAAGACAAAATTCAGGTAATGAAAAAAAGAGAATTCTTAAGAACTTCATTCTTTTCTCTGATGTGTGTTCTTCCAGTTTTACTTGAAAATAAAAATTAATGCTTAAAAATTAAAATTTAACTCATAATTTTTCCGTTATTGAAATGCTGTTTTCAATGTTCTGCTGTAATAAAACCGAAGAAAAAATCAAAGAAGGAACTTCTCTTTACATCAAAAAATGTCTATGAAATGTTTATTACCTTTCTCTTTCACTTAGTTCATAAAAAAATCACTGTGAATTTTAAACATTCTTTTCTTTATAAAAGAAACATTCAGGCTTGTAAACAACAGTATTCTTGAAAACGGTAATCCCTTTCTAGAATTCACTCTCCCTACCTTATTTGAGCAAAATAATTAATGCTTAAAATTTAGCCAACACAACTCATAATTTTTCCATTATTTAAAAGTTGTTTTCAATGTTTTGGTTTATTAAAACCAAAGAAGAGATTAATGTAGGAGTTTCTCTTTATGTAGAAAAATGTCTGAAATTTTTACTCCATTTCACTTTAGTGTATTTTATTAAAAAAAATCACTGTGAATCTTTAAAATTCCTTTTTTTTATAAAAGAAACGTTCATGCCAAGGAAAAAAGAATTCTTGAGAATTGTAATCTCCTTCACGGACGCACTCTCTCTACCTTACTTGAGCAAAATAATTAATGCTGAAAAATTAGCCTACAACTCACAATTTTTCCATTATTCAAAAGTTATTTTCAATGTTTTGGTTTATAAAAAACAAAGAAGAAATCAATGTAGAAATTTCTCTTTATGTCGAAAAATGTCTATGAAAGTTTCACTCCTTTTCACTTTAATTTATTTTATTAAAATATCACTGTGGATCTTTAAAATTCCCTTTTTTTTTATAAAAGAAACGTTCATGCTAAGAAAAAAAAAATTCTTGAGAGTTGTAATCTCCTTCACGGACGCACTCTCTCTACCTTACCTGAGCAAAATAATTAATGCTGAAAAAATTAGCCTACAACTCACAATTTTTCCATTATTTTAAAAGTTGTTTTCAATGTTTTGGTTTATAAAAAACAAAGAAGAAATCAATGTAGAAATTTCTCTTTATGTCAAAAAATGTCTATGAAAGTTTCACTCCTTTTCACTTTAATTTATTTTATTAAAATATCACTGTGGATCTTTAAAATATCCTTTTTTCATAAAAGAAACGTTCATTGCCAAGAAAAAAAGAATTCTGGAGAATTGTATTCTCCTTCACGGACGCACTCTCCCTACCTTACTTGAGCAAAATAATTAATGCTTAAAAATTAGCCCACAACTCACAATTTTTCCATTATTTAAATGCTGTTTTCAATGTCGTCTTATATTAAAAGCGTCTTCAATGCGACGTTGTCGTCAAAGAATTTTGTAAGTGGATTACCTCAAAGGTAGGGAAACAGTGCTAAAAGCTTTGTTCAAAATCCTGAATTTAAGACCACTAATTAACTCCCTTTACTTTGAAGCATTCAATTACTTCAAATGATTAAACAACGGAAAGAAACTTATTTTCCGCTGTAAGATCAAACCAAATTAATGCTCGAATAGATGGTGGGGCATTATGTTTTAAAGTGAACGCATTTGGAGCAGATCTTTAAGTTTAGTACAAGGAATACGATCTTTTAATATTATTTCCGTAATAAGAATTGGGTTTCAAAAAGACATAAATATATGTTTCCAATATTAATGTACATGTACGTTAAAGATATTGATATAAAAGTTTTTCCAATGCAGATTTATTTAATTTAAACCACAAAATTTGGAAAAAGAGCAAAAGTAATTAAAATATTACATCTTTGCTAATAATAAAGCTCAAAGTCTCTCTGTCTGGATATCTGTAGGATGTCTGGATCTCTGTGACGCGCATAGCGCCTAGACCGTTCGGCCGATTTTCATAAAATTTGGCACAAAGTTAGTTTGTAGCATGGCGGTGTGCATCTCGAAGCGATTTTTCGAAAATTCGATTTCCTTCCTTTTTCTATTTCAATTTTAAGAACATTTTCCGGAACAAAATTATCATAAGATG
Source organism: Uloborus diversus (assembly GCF_026930045.1). Taxonomy (NCBI): domain Eukaryota; kingdom Metazoa; phylum Arthropoda; class Arachnida; order Araneae; family Uloboridae; genus Uloborus; species Uloborus diversus. The sequence goes on along the minus strand of NC_072732.1, from coordinate 67,644,447 downwards.
GACGAGTAAATTACGAAATTGTCATGACGTGGAATGGAAGAGCGAATGAACATAGCCAATTGGCGAGAAATTCGTCATCCATTATTTGTTATACAGGCGAACCGAATGACCTTTTAATTTTCAACTACGGGCAAAGCCGTGCAGGTACCACTAGTTATTAATAAAATATTACAGTAGTAATTCTCAATTGCAGAGCTTAAGTATGCTACCTTGCGGTTATTTGAGAAACTACCAAAAGAATTAGAACATCACGTTCCACGTTTTTCCTTCGTGGTAAAACATAAGCTTCAGCCAGTTTAATGTGTAGTGCGATTTCAAAAGAATAGACAAGAAAAAAAAACCCATAAACGCGGTGAAAAATTACTGTCATTCACTGAACTTAAAAGCAGGTTAAAATTTTCGGCATTTGTTGGTTTTACCTCCCTTAGCAGCCATTAAGCAGAGACTGGAGTGCATTCTAAAGTTTTTTGGAATTGCAGATAGGTTTGATGTAGTAATTGTGTTTACCTTTGTTCAATTTATTTAATATTTTTCTCTTTAAATTATTTATTGTTTGGAGTGATGAGATATAAGTTTCCACTTGAAACTGAATTATTAGATAGAAATGTTTTCGAAGTATTGTCATAAATTGAAGTCATTTTTCGCCAACATTAATTTTCTCTAAGTTTGGAAGACTCTTCAAGAAAAAAAACAACGTGGGTAGTTACAATGTTTATATTTTCATAGTAAGGTTCTTTTATCTGATATTCATGTTTTTATTTTTTATCTTATTTTTGTTTCGTTACCTTAAAATTCAAAGGTACTGTTTGACCGCGGATTGTATGTAATTTGGCAATCTGTCAAGTAAAGACTATTCCATCTGAATGATTCTAGTATGGGAGAAGGGAAAACAACGATGGGATTTTGATGCGCGCGTTTTATAATTATTCATTTATTGCATTCTCTGAAATAAAATAAGGGAAAACAAAAATAGTTACCATGGAAACAACAAAAATAAAAGAAAATATTTTCATTTCGTTCAGGAACATAAAATCAAAATGGTAAGCTCAAAACTTTGTTGTGAATAAATAAATCAATTAAATTTTGCCTTGAGAATATAAATCGAATATACTTTAGATTTAAAAAATGTTGCTGAGAGCAAATTTTCATTTTTACAAAACTAAAGTTAAATAATAGAGAGGCAAAAGTGCATATCTGTAGCAAATCAACTAACACCCCTCTAAACTAATAGATACGTCCATTTCCGCCTATAAAACGAATATTAGCTTTTCCATGTAATCGATGGTCGAACAGTAATCTTTGTTTTTATTTGATTTTTATCTAAGAAGATATAGTAAGGAGAAGAATCCGTTCTCACCTCCGTTTCAAAAGTTACAAATTTAGTGCCGAAAATATAATACATGAACCAAGTTTTTAATGTGAAACAACTAAAATACTAATATTTACACATAATTTTCTAATGATTACTTAAGAAGCAAACCATGTTAAAAGCTGATAAATACTTCATTAAGTTAGCTTTTTAAATCTGACTAATATAATATAATCCTTATATATTATTTCTGTAGCCTGTTTTTGGTTTCTACGCCAGATTTTCCTCAATTCTTGATCGATTTCTTTGATTTACGCCTTATTTTAAAGCTTATGGTGCTGGCTACTGACGAAAAATAGACCCACGGTCTAAAAATTGTTTTTTTCAGCCGAAAAACCTGTTTTAAAGTAACAGAATGAGGTTTTCGGTTAAACTTATAACTTTAATTTGCGCTATGCTCGACAGAGCTGAATAGCTTGATCGGCAGAGCGTTCTCTTCGTAACCAGGAGAATGCGTGTTCGGGCCCACGTCCGGACAATCTGCAACAAAAAATTAGAGAAATATCGCGCATTACATCAACACTTAATTAAGTGAATAACAAATATGAAGGCATAGAATAAATGAGAAGGGAACGCTCCTTGCTGATACGAAAACTTGAAGTGACTTTGTGCTAAATTACTTCGGGATTGTACGGTTTTTTTCTTTGTTCTTTTTAAGCTTTGGCTCTGGTAAGAAAATTAAAGCATAATGTTAGCGAAAATATAAGTAACAGGTTTAAGATTTCAGACTACAATAGAATTGTTTTTTGTTCAGAAAAAAATAATAAATCGTATATTGAAATACATATTCTTCTAATGAGTTTTTCACTCTTTGTACAAATAAAAAAATTACTACCTCAATTTGAAGGGTAAAATATATATTTTTTCTTCTTTTTGCAAAAAAAAAAAAAAAAAAAAACAAATAGCTTATCACATTTTTACTACATTCGAAAAGCTACGCTTAAAAAAGAGCATAGTTCAATTTATTTTGTATTTTAACCGTGCTGTTAAATGATGAACACGTGCTGCCATCTAAGTCATAACGGTTCAAGCAGCCTGCGGTAACAAATTGTAAAAATTTTCAAGAATAAAAAAATGTTTCTTCAATATCTTATCTTATATATTATTCCCTTCTCATTTTAAAACTTATCAGGCTGGCTAATGAAGAAAAATAGACTTACGGTCGAAAAATCAAGTTTTCACTGGATTTAGTTGTTCGGTTAAATTGATAAGTTTTTTTCGGGTAGAGCGTTATCATTCGGATAAGTTGACTGTTAATCGAAGAGTGTTCTTCCTTTTTCTTTTAAAGCTTTGACTACAGCCAGACCACTCAGCATAATGTAAGCATAAAAAAGTATTAGATTTACCTAAAGGAAATCCTTTTTGCGCAGAAAAACATTTTCATTGTATGCCGAAATGTAGATGTTTCTAATAGCAGTGTTCGACCTTTTGTACAAATGAAATAATACTACGCTAAATTAAAACTACGAGTTTCACCCATTAAACCTTTAATTTTTTATTCGCGCGAATACGATATAAAGCATTAAAATTATTATCTACTTCATTAGCAAGAAATCATTTTCTACTCCTCTGCTTTCTGCTGAAAAAAAAATACATTTTGTCTACTTTCGAAAAATTACACTTAAAAAACGGACTCAGTTCAACTGGTTTTGGTTTTGAATTTTAAGTGTTCGATTAAAAGAGAAACATGTGCGGGCATTTAAGCCGTAACTGTTAAAGCAACCTTCTATGTGAAATAGTTCAATATTCAAAGATAAAAACACTTATTTTCAATCTAATTTATTACTTTCTCTAGAATGTTCGTTTAAATCGCTACGTGAGATCTTCGTCATTCTTTAATCAAATTCAATGCTTTTCGAATAATTTTAAATCGTATCATGCTGGTTAATGACAAAACATAGAAGCATGATCTTATTATTATTATTATTATTATTATTATTATTATTTTGGCAAAAAGCTTTTTTGCTGTTTTTTACTACGCATTCCTTCAATGAATAGCTTTCGAAAAGGAAGGCGCAATTGCTAGGTTTGTTGGGGTGTCGGGCTGTTAATCAGAATGGCGCCAATTCGAATCCGTGATAATAAATATCTCTTCAATGTTTCTTTTTTTCCCGTCAGATGCTCACATGGGCAGGACTGTATTTGCCACAACCTGTTTTTTTACATGCACAATTATTGTTTTTTCACGAGTCACTACTCAGCCACACTTTTAATGATATTTATGTTTGAATTGAAAATATGCACGACCAAAAGGTGAGCGATGATCAAATTATCACAACGTTGTATTTATCGAGGTTTTATTACTGATGTCTTTAAATTACATGCCTTCTCTTCTGCGCATACTTTTTTTTCGGTTCTTCTTCATAATGTTCTTACTTTGAAATTCTTAAAGAGCGAAATACCTTATGAAACGATTCGAAGCACAGTGCGGAGTTCCGCACGGGTCGACTAGTATATATATAACTCAAATGTACCTAAAAAAAAACTTCATCAATTACAATATTCTACTTACACTAACTCCCTTTTAAATTGTTTATAATGTTTTAACTACAGTGAGCGCCGAGTATTTGAATAAGTGGTTAATTGAATCAGCCGCTTAAAAGAATGAAAACCTCAAAGACAGAACGAAATTCAGCTGTAACATTCAAAAACTTCCGGATATTTAAATCAAACACGCCGATTAAATGAATGAAAAGTATATGACTATATAACCCCAGAAGCATGCAGTGCAACAGCGCATTTTTTTTTTTTTTTTTTTTTGAGCAATCACGATTGCTTATTGCTTTTATTTGACTGTTTTGAGGTCCTATCATTTTATTTTCCCGCCAGCACCCTCTGCATCATCGTCGACCGGCCGCCTCACGTGGCTGCTCCTCTAGCGAAAACCGTCTAAAGGTTGCGTAAATATCCTACACTTACACGCATACAGCATACATAGACGCACGTACACACACACAAACACATACACATACACACACTCAAACGCATATACACACACGCATACATACAGACACCTACACATACACACACCTACACACAACTACCCACACACTCATGCCTGTACATAGACACAAACACACATGCCTACACACATACACATTCCCCCCTCCCCAACACACACAAACACTCATACACACTACTGCCCACACACTCATACCTGCACACAGATATAAACACACATGCCTACACATATACACATACTCCCCCCATACACACATAAACACACGCCTAAATACACACACACACTCGTGATTGCGAAAAACATAATTTGAATTTAAAAAGTCCATTTTTTTTTTTTTTTTTTTTTTTTTTTTGGGTAGTGACTAGTGAGATGAGGGAGAGATGCAGAGTGTTGCACACTTCTAGACTGTTTTCTAGGGATAATTTTATTATTTTTTTTAAGAGTAAATGCGCTATAGGTTTCATCGCCGATGATAGCTTTAACACTGGAACAGCGAGGTGCGAATTCCAATGCTTATAGTGAGTTTTATGCCGTTGAATAGAAAGTGTCTAAACTAATCACTATACCGACTTTTAGCAATCAACATCAGATACAGTTTTCGAAGCAGATAAATTAAACTTGAGTTTCGTAATTGCTTTTTTAATACCGTTTTCTGATTAAGTTATAAAGTTATTTAAGTAATCAAAGAATCAAAATTTTGAGTAAACGGAATACTATTAACAATACTTTATCTTGTTAGGCTAAACTTTAAATAAAATCCTCTCAAATTATGCGGAGATTTCCACGTTGAAAACAAAATTACACATTTTTGTTTTATTGAATCAGCCGGTTTGTTTAATTAAAACTGTTTGAAAGAAACATGATTTGAATAAGCGGCGGTCACTGTATTTCTAAAATATTTAAATTTAATACAATAGTAGGAGAAAGATCTATAGTTGCAAAGGGAAATGGAATTACATATTTAAAAAAAAGGGCCCATAGTGGCGTTCTATAGCTATTAAAAAATAGTTGCTGTAATCCCACGCTAGTTATGCCCCGTGCCCCCCCCCCCCCCCCCCTATTTCTTTTTAGTAAAAAAAAATAATTGAGTACGTAAAAATCATTAATTGGTGATCGTTTGGAGACAATTTGGAGAGAATGCCTTGTCTCAGCTGGCGACGAAATGAGATGCTAGAAGATAGATATAGCGAAATTTTCATGGTGTCCTGGGTAAAAGCGTTGGCCAGACTTAAATCGACAATCTCTTTAAACCTGCGTGTTTTTGCAACAGGATAATCAGGGTTTGCCGATTTTTTTTCGGTCGATATATATCCGATATTTATTCTGAAAATATCATGATATTTTGGTATTTTCGATATTTATTTTTCAAATTACGATATTTGCCGGAAAAAGGTATATTTATTAATCGTATTAATTTTCATTTTTCATTAAAAAATAACCAAAAGTAATATATGTATATGATATATTAATTTATTATTAATGCAATGCAATGATTTAATATATTCCTATTTCATTTTATATTTATAAAAGTATTAGTAATGTTGCACATTTTAATATACATTATAAATGCCTTGTTGAGAACTAAAATTTGATCAGAAAAAAAGGAAAATGTCCTGTAAATGCACCCAGACAAACACTTTTTGTGTTCTGAATTTAGCAGTTACATTATTTTATATTTAAAAAAAGTAGATTATCTTATTTCACAAATGATTCTAAATATCATTTATGGATAAATACCCTTTAACATATGTAAATTTTTGCATAAAATGTATATTTATGTGTGATGAAATAAACATTTATTTTAAGTCTATAGATTATAATAATCATATAAGAAAATAAACAACAGTGATTTGAAGATTTAGTTAATATTTAAAGACATCAGTTTTTGCTGATTGAAAATATCGGATGTATATCAAAATATCCGATATTTTTGATATTTCAAAAATATCATGATATTTTCGAACCCTGAGGCTAATAAATAGACTGTTGCTTGTTTACTAGAAAATCTGCAAGAAACTGGGATCCCTTAAACTTTTCTACTAACGATACAGATTCTTAATTAAAAGCGTGACTTAAGAAGAAGCTATATCGTTGCAACGTTACTGTATTACTGTACTGTATACAACGAAGCTGTATTGTTACTATACTTTCAAAAAAAAAAAAAAATCAATGCTACCAGAAAACCTCTAGGAAACCGGGATTCCATAAACTCTTCTAGTAACGATACAGCTCCTTTCTAAGTAAAATTGACAGCTTTGCATAAGAAGAGGCTATTCCATTACTAAAAAACTTAATGTAAGTCCAGTTTCCCAGATATTTTCTAATAGTACTGCAGCTTTTTTAATCTACAGAAACCTTTTTCGATGTCCCTGCTTACTAGATATTTTCTAGTAGACAGTTTTTTTTTTTTTTTAGAGTTTATGCATGTAAATCTTTTCATTCAATACAATTCTGCATTATTACTCTTTTTATATATTACATGTAATTAATGTTGCTGCGTTTCACGCCAAGCAAAAGCATTGACTTTCTTCAAAACTGAAAGGTTCACTACATGTGTTTGCCACACTTTATACTAAGATGTATATGTGTAGGTTAAAGTCTTTATTTATTTATATTACAATATTCCTTCAAATTAAAGAATGCAGGTCAGTGGTTCTAATTTAAAAAGATTTCAAATGTAAGTGGCGAATATTTTTATCTCTTTCGAAATCTATATAATGAAGCAAGAAAAGGTTTGGAGATAGTTATGAGCTTTTAAAAAAAGTGCGTTGTTTTTCGTCAAAACTAGTAAGTCTTATGAAACTTGCGTTGAGTTATTATTTTCTAACCTCGGTTACCAAGCAAATTACTACTATTTAACCATTTATCTATAAGAAAGATCAAATAAATTTTGTAGTATCAATTCTAAATCGTCTATCGATTTAAATTATATTTATAGAAGCGTTATTTGTAATTTAAACTGTCCTAAATAATTACTAATACTAGAACAGTTAGTAATCCAACGTTGTGAAGCACAAAAATTGCAAAATTATTGCCGACACGTGTTTCGGTGTTACAAAGAACACCTTTTTCAATGCTAAGAAGTGTGAACTTCTGGATGAAAAGACACCGAGAAAAGCAACATGGTATTTATTCATTAATTACTAATACTGTTTCTGCAGATTGAGGATAATACATAAAAAACAAACGTATTGTACAGGTAACTGTACTCAATTCTCATAATTTAACTCATAGTTTAAAAAGGCAAAAATTTTAAGCTTAAAAAATTCCAAAATAAATAACATGCGATTTTCCTTTCAAAAAAAAAACTGATGATCATCAGTAAAACAATTAAATGGGTATAAAGCGAATGATTGTGTTCAGAAATGTAAGTTCTTATTTTTGACCTTCCTTAAAAATATCTCTTCAAGTTAGTTCTGTCAAAAGGCTGCTTAAGAGACTGACTTGAAATTATTAGAAATGATTCCATCGATTTTTAACGTGAAACTTTTGAAGAAAAGTTTTGCAATTTTCTCTCTATCCTATGAACCGTGAAACTAGAAGTCTGATATTTAATTAGAAAGTTATTGAATTTGAGCCAAAAGATATCTCAGTTTAATACTTGGGACTAATATAAATTCCATATACCTTGTATTATAAGAAGATTTTTTAAATCACGTGTTAAATATAAAAACCTCATTGTAAAAATTAAATAAAGTTGTACTTCTTTTTTGAGTTGAGTTACACTCATAAATTTTGCAAAGAGAAAAATCTTTTTTTTTTCCATTTTTATTTCTTTATTATGGAGCTCCGTCAACGCAGATTCCATATATTTTATTTAGACACACGTACACAAAAATGTAAACCTAAACTTACGCAAATCAAAGGTAAAAACAGAGAAAGAAAACACAAATGATTGGCGCAGTGCATATTATTTTTTGAATAGAAGTCTAGAGGAAAAGATACAAAAATGTGTTTTAACTAATCTTTACAAGCTCTACTCGTAGAACGGGAATTTAAATTAGATATTTAACTACACTCTTTTGAAAAAAAAAAAAGATTGGGAGCAAAATCATAGTTTTTTCCATTAAAAGGCATAAAAATTAAATATTTTAACCAAACAACAAAAAATAATATGAAAATAAAAATTTAAAAAAAAACCTGACTCAAATGAGTCACAGTTAAGAACACTCTCGATGAGTCAACATTCACAAAAAAAAAAAAAAAAAAAAAACCTGCAAACTGACTTGATTGCAAAAAAAAAAAAAAAAGAAAAAGAAACATTGTACGCAACTTGATTTTTTTTTCATACGTTTATTCAAAACAATAGCAACACTATTCTTCAAAATAAAGTTCGTCATTAGCAATATTTGTGCTTTCTGACGTTGGATTACTGATTTTTTGAATAACCTTTTACCACTGATATGCAAGTTTCCGGATTTGGTCAAAGTACTATTCAGTCGGTTTCGAATCAGAGCTTTTAACACGCTTCTTCAACTTCTTCAAACGGCTGTAACATAACTGTCCGTAATTTCAGAAACTGTCCGCAACCGGACTGTGCACAACCTGTGCTGTTACAAATATCTTACCAACGAAAAAAATCCCAAAAATATAACAAAATTGCGAAACAAAACTGTATTTTCAAGTTCATCCCCTCTCTTTTTTACTCCAGGGTTAGATTTGAAGTAGAGACAGAGAGATAAAATTTTGAAAATACAAACTTAACTACTTCTGCTACAAGCTTAAGAATGCTGTATTTTAAATGAATGCTCCTACATTTACTTCCTAACCTATCAGTTAGGAAGTGAGGAATTCTATTATAAATAAAGTCATTATTGCTTCAAAAAGAAAGCTTCAACATAAAAGTTAATAGCATAAAAAATAGAAGATTTTAAACTTTTGAAATACCTGAAAATCGGCGGAAAATGAAGCATCTTTCATTTTCATGACCAGCGGAAAACTTTAGTCAACGTTTTCCCTTTTAATGCTATTTTGAATACAATTCTCTCTTTGATCCGTAAAATAGGAAACGATGAATCGTTTGGTTACTTAGCACATGGCACATCTCTCTGAATTTACAAAATGCGGGTCGTGACCTGCTTATCTTCACTCGTTAATAGGTGCAAATGGGGTTGTTTCCTTCAGTCAAAAGTACTACTTTAGTCATTAAAAGTGATAGAATAAGTTTACAAAAAATAACATGGAACGAGAAAAAACTTTCATTTTCCCTACGCTTAATTTTTAATTATTTTTTTTTAAATGTCCGAGTCTGAAAATTAGGAGTGGTCTTTATGGCGTCACAAAGGATGTACTTTGGCGCATCTGTCCACAGCGTTTCCACGTTATGATAATGAAGAAGCGAACCATATCGCTGCCAACACATTTGAGTAAAGAAGAAAATTAAATATTGTGCTATGTGAATGGCATCAGTGAACGATATTTCTTCATTTGTGATGTCATCAGCAGAAGTGTAAACAATAAAAGCGCATCGATTAAGTTATTTTTTTTAATATTAAACTTATTCAAATTACTATTTAAACCAGCTGATGTGTGCATCACATCACTTCCTTTTACTCCAATTTAATGTCATTTCCCCATTATTGGCAATTTTAATGTGATTCAATTGTTTACTCTCTAAATATCACCAACAGTGGCCAAATTGAAACCAAATTTTTAAAAAAAAGAAAAAAATCACCAAGTTTGTCGCCAAGTTGGCAACAAAACTTGGCGACCAAAAAACTGGCGATATATCGCCAAGTGACCGACAAATTATAACACAACTTGAGTTTACATCGAAATTTACAATGGTTTCCCCCCAAAAAGGGACAAAAGACCCCCTTAAGAACTTCCGAATGCAACCAAAAGAAAAGGTGCAAAAATAGACCCCACTAGGAGTCTAAGTACCAAAATTCATTTTTCTAGGACATACCGTTTTTGAGTTATGCGCACATACATCCGCACATACCCACATACATACGTACATACGGACGTCATGAGAAAATTCGTTGTAATTAACTTGGGGGTCGTCAAAATGGATATTTCGGGTGTCTGTACGTTCCTAGGCATATATCCACGTGCGATCAGGTCGAAAAAAAACTCAACTTTCATTCGGGGGTGAGAAAAATGAAAATTAATTTTTAACCGATTTTTGAGTGAAATTTTTTTTGCGAATACAATACTTCATTTTTTGTAAAAGGAAGTAAAAAGGGTCAGATCCTACGTTTTTAAGCATGCTCTTTCAGAAAAAAATTCTTTTAAAATTTCGGAAACGACTCCATTTTCGTTTTAACTTGTCCGTACAACGTGTGAAGTTATGAGGAGTGTTGCAGGAAAAACCAACGTTCATTTACTGCCAATCAAAGAAAACGTTCAGTGCAGCCTCATTTATCCCGACTAACTGGAACCAATAGCAATTCGGATAATCGAAAAACGCGATAATTCGGATGATATGGATAATAAGCAAACAATCCCTTAAATATGTAGGTTTATCATTCATTATGCTAAAAAATTACTTTTTGTTAGAAAAATACATAGAATTCTTTCCAATGTGTTAAATAGCGAAGCACCGTTTATGCGTTTTTGAAGGGACTGTATGAAAAAAGCGTATAAAAGAAAAACATATAATCGGTATACGTTAATGTGTATTAGACAATGCAGGGGCTATTTTTAAAAAATATATAATTAACAAAAACGTATAACAGAGAAACATATAAACTGTGCTTCACTGTAATACATACAAAAAAAAAATTCACATCATTTCTTTATAGCGAATTGGTCATTATCTTCAGTTTAAAAATAGCCATGTGTACATAAAATATAAAAAATTCTTTAAATTTCAACGTCTTGAGTCAAATTATGTTTTTATAAATTACGAACTGCGGTAGGAGCTTACTCGTTGGGCTTCTTGTTTCTACAAATGAAATGAAATGGAAATGGCCAAAAAATTTGCACCCGTCATACTATGACTGGTGCTTTTCTAGAATGGGTAATACGAGGCATATCCATTAAAAAGGAAATAGTGAATAGGATGTGGTTATAAAAAAAAATATTGCCGATATCCTGCAGTACACTTTTTATAACGATTATCAACAGCATATAGCATTGTGTATTTTCATTTATTATCAATATTCAATTATGGAAATGAGTAATCTGGAAATTTTGTATTTAGAGATGAACTTTTGCTGTTTTAGTCCATCTATGTTGATGTTTTTCCGAAAAAAAACGTAATTTTACACCCCCTCCTTTATAAAAATAAAATCGTCTTGAATTATGCCCTGGAAAAAAATATGAATAAACCGAACCACAAACAGTTTGTAACTATGACAACAAAAGTTTCGCTTTCTAAAAAACCATTAAGAACAACCGTCGTCATGGTAATTTGAAGAATCAGATCATCATTATCTTTGGTCAAATGAGGATAACAAGCAATTCATGAATGCTCAAAATAAAAAACCAAGTTTGATTCGGATTAACCGGAGATCCAGATATACGAGAGCCGGATAAACGATGCACATGTGCCGGATAAATTCTGAGCCCGGTCACTCGGGCGTCTAACAAAGATACCTTGGCAACAAGTTGTTTCATAATGAGAGAAAAATAAATTCATTACGAATATAATTTTTAATCTGGAGTAGTTAGTCATGCCTTCAAAGTTCCAAGTAAATTGATAAAATTCACATGCAAAGTAATATTTGCTTTATTGCGAATATTTCACAAACAAAGTAATATTGCACAACCATTTCAATTTTTCAAACATCATTGTTTAATTTTCTTCTGAACAATATGTTTTTAACTTCCGGGATGTATGCATTTGTAAAAAAATAATAATAATTTAGAATTGATAAATGTAGTCGTTTTGTCCCCAATTGAATTCCGTTATTTATTTACAGCGCCGCCGATAGCCAAGGTTTGTCAGTACGGTCACCGGGCCCCCTCCACCGCAAAACTTGACATATTTAGGAAAGAGTGGCCCAACGCGGGTTAGGTTTTCGAAGAACGCTCGAAAATTGTTGTTTTTGGATTTTAATCGCAACATTTTCGGTTTTATTTCCTAGCAGGACTCGTGAACTTCAAAATAAAAAGTGTGGTTTTTGCATTATTTCAAACTTAATATTTTTTTATTATCAAACTAAACAAACATCTGAAAAACCCACTTTGCCCTACAATTGAGCCCAAAGCGGGTGAGCTTAACTAATTGTGGTTTGGTACATTTTTTTATTATCAAACTTAACAAACATGTGAAAAACCCGCTTTGCCCTACCATTGATCCCAAAGCGGGTGAGCTTAACTAATTGTGGTTTGGTACATTTTTTTATTATGAAACTAAACAAACATGTGAAAAACCCGCTTTGCCCTACCATTGAGCCCAAAGCGGGTGAGCTTAACTAATTGTGGTTTGGTACATTTGCCAATCAAATATGAAGTTATAAATGATTAAAATAATTGACTAGCGACCTGCCATTACATACAAAAATATAAAACAGTTGTACACTTATCCAATTTAAAGTCAGTACATTTTTTATAAAACTTAAAGAAATAACCAAGTTAATTAATAGACTAATTAATTGCCAGCCTAAAAAATAACTTTTTAAAGTTATACTTATCCTATTGAAAGAGAAAATCTAAGTCAGCACACGAGTCAAGAAATTTTAAATAAATATATAATTAAATCCTATATCCGCTTTGCCCACCCACTTCGGCGAAAGGCACGTTTTTTATTTCAATAATTATAACCTTAAATTCATAATTTAAAAAAACAGAATAACCATCGAAGTTTATAGGTGGATAGTGTCAGAATAAGTTAATATTATTGACAACAAAATATAAGCTGGTCTTTGACAAATCACAAGTTACAAAACTTCATTTTTTTAATGTATCATTTTTTTATTTTAAGCCTGATTGCGTCATGCCGCTTCACTGCTGCTTCGCTGGGACTGATAATAACTCGAGAGTGTTCGAGTAAACACGACATGCGTATTCATCGCCGCTAACACACCATGGGGGGGGGGGAGCATTCGAAGGTCTACCCGCTTTAGGCCACCCTCCCCTACACTATTCAGATTCCAATCCTTGTCCCCTCAAGGAACGGGCCCCTAGCTTTCGACTAGGCCGACATGGCCTCTCATCGGCCCTGTTTATTTATAATGAAACAGAATGTTATTTGATGCGTACTGTTGTAGTCTATCTTTTAATATATTTTAAAGCAACCTAAAGTGAAAACTTAAGCCTATTTACAATTTTGTACACAGTAAAAGAATCTTGCGCGCGCTTGTTTATGTGTGTGTGGTTATTTATTTATTTATTTTAAGGAGGAGGAAAAGGAGGATGGAACAAATGGTGGCGTAATAACACGATAAACTCGGTTGAAGAAAATTAACAATACTTTAACAACTGTCTATATAAAGCGTGGCAGAAATGTAAGGAGCAAATTCACATCAGTGCAAAAACAAATATCGGGGAGAAACGCTCAGTGATGTTGAGAAACCTATCAATCAGTTTTTTAAATAACTTAAAAAAGAGACACTCTAATGGAATGATTTTTCATCAACATTACTTCGTCATAAAAATTCTTTTATCACCGGAGAAAATTTATTAATAAATAATTAAGCCATTGAAAAAAATATGGCGTAGTTAAAATAAATGCCCGAAGAAGAAAAAAACTTCGTTATTGTAATAAATGAATAAAAGTTTTCAAGACTAAATGGTTTTTGCTAAGTTGAGTTATAATCTTTTGTGTTTTTCAATGTTTGGTTTAGTGGAAAAAAAAATTACTTTTTAAAATTGATTCATGCTAAATCTTTTTTCCCTTTGAAGTTTCCTAATAGCATTATGTTATGATAAGCAATAACTTTTGTCATACTTTTCAAATATTTTACTTTGCAAAATCACAATTTTAAATTTCAGACACACTGGAAGATAAACAGATACATTTTATAAAAACATTTACTTTGTTACAATTAAAAGGAAGTTTTTTTTTTTTTTTTTTTTTTTTTTTTTTTTTTTTTTTTTTTTTTTTAATAATAATTGGTAACTTTCTATATATTTATTTTAACAGGATGCGGAAAAATTGTTTGTTTTAATTCTAATATCTCAAAAGCATATTAGTTTTGAATGCCCAGGAGGAGTAACAAGTTTATAAAATTTATCTCTGTTCTAAAAACAAAAATGAAATTACCATTGAGAATTCAAGGAACATTTTATTTTACAGTTGTTAAAATTCTGTCGAAAAACAGGTGGCATTTTTATGGTGCAATATTTAATACAAAGTACAGCGTTATTTTGTTTTTAAGCAAAACTTTTCTTTCATGCTTTCACAAGCCATCCCCTTTCTACAACTATCACCCCCCCCCCTCCCATCTGTATGAAAAAAATTACTCTGTGTCTTTCCGTTCAAATATTTGCGGAGCAAAAAATTAAACAGTTTTGGTTTAAGATAGAAAAAAAAAATAAGCATCAATTTAAAGCGCAAGAAGAAATGACAAAACAGTCATGACAAAGTAGTGCGAATATCGTGTGAATCGTCCTCCCTTATCAGATCATTAGCAATGTTTGGTCAGAATTTTTTCTGTGCTTTGCCCAAGTGCGGGGGAAACGTTTCACATCTTTCGCTTAAAAATATGCATTTTTGTTAAAAATGATGAAAAAAAAAATTAAAAATAAAAGAAAAATTGTATAGAAATGTAAGAAATGCATCGCATATGGATCATTAACGGAAAAGTGCAAAATCGGGGGGGGGGGGGGAACAAAAAAATCTACGTCAAATTGACAAGTGATATAAATCAATTACATACATGTGCTTCATTTTCTAAGGTGGAGAAGGATACTGGTTAGGAAAGGCATAAATGACTCATAAAAAAAGCATTTAACTAATTGATTATTCAGTAAAAAAGAAATTTTGGTTTTATTTGGCACTTTTTACTAAAATGCATGTTTTTTTTTTTTTTTTGTCATTTCCCTTTTTTGTCACTCAACCTTTTTTTGTGATTTGTTAAGTATGAATTAAACAGCTGATGTGTGCATCACATGACTTCCTTTCACGCCAATTTAATGTCATTCCCCCATTACCGGCAATTTTAATGTGATTCAATAGTTTACTCTCTAAATATCACCAACAGTGGCCAAATTGAAACAGATTTTTTAAAAAATCCAAATTTGTCGCCAAAATCGACGACCAAAAGACTGGCGATATATTGCCAAGTATCGCCAAATTATAACACCACTTGAGTTTATATCGAAATTAACAATGATTCCCCGCCCCCAAAAATTGCAAAAGACCCCTTTAGAAACACCCGAATGCAACCAAAAGGGGTGGCGCACAACTAGACCCCACTAGAAGTCTGCTTACCAAATTTCAACTTTCTAGGACTTAACCATTCTTGCGTTATGCGACATACATACTCACATACATACGTACATACAGACGTCACGAGAAAATTCGTTCTAATTAATTCGGGATTCGTCATTATGGATATTTCGCGTGTCTATACGTTCTTAGGCACTTATCCACGGGTGGTCGAGTACAAACAAAAAACTCAATATTCATTCGGGAGTGAGTTAAATGGAAATTAAGGTTGATTTTTGAGTGAAATTTTTTTCGCGAATACAATACTTCCTTTTTTGTAAAAGGAAGTAAAAATGAATAAAACATTTTAAAAAAGAGACTATTTTAAAGTTGAACTTTTCTTTTGTAAAGTTTTTAATTTGTGTTGTGCAAAATACTTTGTAATGCGGGAAATTATGGTTGCTTTCGTATTCAGGGCTAAAAACTGACAAAACATTCGGAATATCAACCGCCATATGATAGTGTATTTTTTCAACGATTGTTAAGAAAACATAAATGGAGACTTGAAATCTACAGCGTTCTCTCTATTTCTTCTTCTTTCATAATTTGTTCACTTATTATCTTTGTTCTTTTCAGTTTTCACAAATTTATAATTTTTCTATTAGCATTTTCTTTCATTCTCACCTTCTTCTTTATCTCACTTTCTTTATTTTTCTTATGGTTCATAATGTACTAAAGTTTAGAAATATTTTTAATGTGTGTGCTTATTCCATGTAAACGATTACTGCTAATACGATCCAGAAAAATCCACAAACTCAACAGCGTTCTTCCAAAAAATCCGCATTCATGCATCAAGATTAAACCTCTTCTGCGTTAACAGCTTCAAACAACACTCCTCCACTTGACCAGACACCTTTTGTTTTACGAGGGCGGCTGAACTGCTTTGTCTTGACGGGAAACATTTACCGAACCTATCACTGGGTTTGATTGGCACCTTCGCAAACAAAACAGGCCATCGCACGGAACTGTTACACGCAGCAAGTTTTACGAGCGCGCTCCAGGGAGAATGCTTGGATAAATCTGTCATCATAAAAATATCGAGCAAGGCGCCATGTCATTTCGCACCTCGTAAACGGGTTTCCATCTCCACCAGCCATGAACTTGGTGAAAGATTCGCAGCGATTTGCTTCGGGAAGATTTTTTTTTTTTTTTCCCATCGCCAAAAGAACTGCAACGAAATGAATTATTGCAGTTTAATTGCTACATAAACATTTGCTTGTAACTGCATATAAAAATATGAAGTTTTTTACTTCCTTTTATTGTATATCCAAGTATTGTATTTGCGAAAAAGTTTCACTCAAAAATCGGCCTTAATTTCCATTTTTCTCACTCCCGAATGAATGTTGAGTTTTTTTTTTTTTTTTTTTTTTTGACCCGATCACACGTGGATATATGCCTTTGTTGCCTACAGACATCAAAAATAGATATTTTTACGACCCCCGAGTTAATAACAACGAATTTTCTTTTGTCGTCCATATGTACGTATGCACAGGGTGGTTATAATTAAAGTAACCCTGTTTAGACCCCTCTAGTGACCGCTCTAAGCACCGGATTTCGATGAAACTTGGAATATAATATATATAGACCATGGGGAGCAGGATTATGGAATAAAAAAAATAGTTCAAAAATCTACCACCAGGGTAGAAAAGGGCGCATGTATTAGATAAAACGGAGACTGTCACAAGATCGATTTTATTTACAGGATCGGGTCAATGTGCATTTCATCTGCGTAAATCACGTGTTCAAAACGTGTTATAGCGTGAGCCACAGTTGCACGAAGGGGTTGGTTGCCCTATAAAGAGCTCCTTTATGCTATCCTTTAATTCAGGCACCGTCCGTATGCTTTCACCATAGACCCGATCTTTTTCGAGGATTGCCTCGACATGGGCCCTTTCCGTATGCCTTTTAACCTTCGATATCACGCAGTGCGGCAGTAAGATTACTATCCTTCTGAGAAAAGACCTTGATCAGTAAGGCTCGCTCTTTCTTTTCCAAAGTCATCGTGATGAAGATGAGTGGATTTCTGCCTTTTTATAGCTCATTTAATTTGCATAATGCATCGATGGTTGTTGTCGGATGTTTTACGCGTGTAGAGCGCCCCTATAGTCGATTTTTTGAACTATTTTTTTATTGTATAACCCTGCTCCCCATGGTCTATATAATCTATATTCCAAGTTTCATCGAAATCCGATGCGTAGAACGGTCACTAGAGGGATCTAAACAGGGTAACGTTAATTATAACAACCCTGTATGTGCGTAAGTGTGTATATGTGTATGTGTGTATGTATCTCACATAACTCAAAATCATTATGTCCTACAGAGTTGAAATTTTGTACGTAGACTCCTAGTGGGACCTAGTTGTGCACCTTCCCTTTTGGTTGCATTCGGATCGGGTTGCTAAGGGGACCTTTTGCCCCCTTTTGAGGGGAAATCATTGTTAATTTCGATGTAAACTCAAGTGGTGTTGTAATTTGTCGGACACTTGGCGATACATCGCTAATCTTTTGGTCGCCAAGTTTTGTCGCCAACTTGGCGACAGATTTGGCGCTATTTTTTTTTTTTTTTTTTTTAATTTCGTTTCAATTTGACCATTATTGGTGATATTTAGAGAGTAAAGAACTGAATCACATTAAAATTGCCAATAATGGGGAAATGACATTAAATTGGAAAAAAAAAGGAAGTCATGTGATGCACACATCAGCTCGTTTTCCTTGTGAAAAGAATTAAGAAAAATAGCACACATGAATTTAAAAATTTTCCAAAAATCAAAAGTTAAACAATATTTTTTCGTATTTATAAACGTGTTTACTATATTTTCTTTTCATTGGACTAGATCATCATTGTATGAAAAGCTTAATCTGCAAGAGTAATCAAATGTGATTTCTTTTTAAAAGTTTTAAGTATATCGCGAGTGAAGTTTAAAACCTAGTTAGGGTTTCATTGAAAAGTTTTATTTAAATATTGCTGAACGGCAGCACCTACCAGGGCTTCTATACCCGCTGTTGCCCGCAATTAGATGAGAGTTAGTTTTACCATTTCTTACTGGTTATCTTCAAGTCTGCTCATTTTGATCATCTTTCCTTCACTGCCGCAACTTTAATTTGTCAGCATGGAGATTCCGCATTGCTTACACAAAACCTTTACTAAGGAATTTAAAACTTATTACTATCATTATTTTTTTATTATAGCAATGAAAGGGTAATATTATTCTTATAATGTAGTTTTTTTTATATGACAAACATGATCAGATTTTGAAAACGAAAAAAGAAGGTCCCTGAAAAATCGTATTATTTTACTTTACGCCGCCATGAGAAAATAAAAATTATTGTATTACTATGTATGACTTTTTTTATACATTTTAAATTGAATTAATGGGCATGAAAAACACTCACAAACATTCGAGCAATCACCTTTTTTTTTATAAAAAGAGCAATTTTCCTTCTTTTGGCACAATGAAACCATTTAAACAAAAAATCATACATTTTACACAGCATGATAGACTTTTTAAACTGATTGTTTTTTTTTCAAACAATAGTCTTGAGTCTTTGATACAAGATTGCCAACCTTATGTTCATATTTCGTACTAAAGGAAAATCAAAATTTAAAGTTAATGTTTTCAAATAAAATTTATGAAAATTTCAATACTTCAAAATACGAGTAGTATATTGATAAAATTTTAAATTCTTAAATATTTCAACTTATTAAATAGCGGACTAATTTTTCACAAGGAATTATAGTTAACATTTAGTGCTTGGTTAGAATCTCAAAAAAAAAAAAAAAAGTCTGAAAACTACCTCATTAGCCTGAGGTCACTTATGAAACATTTTCTAGCTAATTGGCTTTTTTTTTAAATATATGTAAATTAATAATATAACTTTAAGTCTAATTTTCTGAATATTAAACTATTTTGTTTTCTTCATAGACTAATAATAAGAGTAGACCGAGCTTTCCCAGACTTGCTGATGAAAAAATTGGTTCATGGATACATCATGTGACTGGTGGAAGGCTTGGCGAAAACTTTGGGAGCATGGTTGCTAGATGGCAACATTATCTATAGTTTGGCACTCGACATGTATTTTAAGTAATGTGTTTCCATTATAATTTTTTCCAGGTGCAGAGATTGAACTGTTTTTCTTTTAGTTATGAATTATTTTGACATTAGTAATTAGTTTTTGATCACAGTTTTGAGTAACTTTTATTTCATTTGGAACTGCTACGTCAGCGTTGTCGTGAACGTAATGGAGGAAACGTTTTGGTTAACGCAAAAATGCACTAATCGGAATCTTAAATTGAAATTGTAGGTAAAAATCTTACCGTTTGCGGATTCTATTTGGGAGCTTGCATCTTTAATTGCTTAGAG
Source organism: Uloborus diversus (assembly GCF_026930045.1). NCBI lineage: Eukaryota > Metazoa > Arthropoda > Arachnida > Araneae > Uloboridae > Uloborus > Uloborus diversus. The sequence continues at coordinate 67,624,436 of NC_072732.1, read as the reverse complement.
AGTTATTGAAATTGACTAAAGAAAATGCACAATACTATCCAAACGAAAAACTTACTATATCAACAAAATATTTACAACTTCGAATAACAAATTTACAAATCGGTCTCCATAAATATTCCGCGTCCCATCAATTCTATTTATTTTATTCCTCGCGGTAGTTGATCGTCTGCTACGATCAACGCCCGCTGTTGCTAGGATATCCACTAGTCACATGGTTTGGTTCATGAGCAGCAAAGGGTTGCCATAGCTTGGTCTATTCTTATTATTAGTCTATGGTTTTCTTATTTCTTAACGTTTATTTATTGCCAACTTTCTATTTATTGAATTCTTTAAAATATTGAATATTATCGTCTGCGTCGATAAACTCAAACTTCAACTCAAGAATGACAATATTCCCGAAATTTATTTGATTGCCAGCAGGTATAAAACTCGCAAAATTAAATTCGATTCCATTAAACTATGATTAAACATGTCAAGAAATGTCATTTGGACACATCTCGAGGGATACGTAAGAAGAACGAAACGAAAAAAAGCATATACGTTAAAGATAGCAGCCTACCAAAGCGTGAATGCAATGATTGAAATTTGAAAACTATAATTAAATTTATCTTTTCATCTTCAGGTCATTTTCGAAAATCTTTTAATCTACGATGCCTAGATTTCAGATGCATTTAAAAGAACATTAATTCAATGTTTCATAAAAATTTTACTGACTACAAAATGTCCCTTTTTTTAAATTTAATTAAGAGGAACTGAAACTTTTGGATGAATGGCTTCTTTATATGTATCCTAGAGAATATACTACTCTTCACGTTAATGTTTAAGAAACAATTTTTAAAAGGATTTAAAATAAAATCCGCTGTTAAAGGATTTAACTTTTAAAAAAGTCATTGATTTTTTGGCGCTTTTATCTATGTTAGTGACACAGACGTTCGATCAAACAAATACAATATTCTTTCAAGCGAAACATAAAATCAGAGAATGAGGTCGTTTCTAAAATTTTAAAAGTATTTTTTTCTGAAAAAGTATGCTTAAAAATATAGGATCTGACCATTTTTAAATAATTTGTTCAAGTTTAATATTTAAAAAAAAAAATACTTAAATCGGTGCGCTTTTATTGTTTACGTTTCTGTCGTGTGACATCACAAATGATGAAATGCCATTCAGTGTTGTCATTCACGGAGGAAAATATTTTAATTCGCGTCTTTACTCACGTGTATTGGCAACGATATGGTTGATAGCAAGCGTAAAGCGCAATATTTAATTTGCTTCTTGATTATCATAACGTGGAAACGTGGTGGAAAGATGCGCCAAATTGCATCATTTGTGACGTCATAAAGATCACGCCTGATTTTCAGAATCGGACATTTTAAAAAATTAATTAAAAAATACCTATTGGGAAAATGAAAGTATTTTCTGGGTCCATGTTATTTTTTTACTCATTCTATCAATGTCAGTGACTAAACATAGTACTTTTGACTGAAGGAAACAACCCCATCGGTGGCATAATAGGTATTATAACTGGAAAGTAAGTCTTTATCAAGCTTAGCTAATAAGTGTCTGCCTACACTTATAAAAAAATTTGGTAACGTTCCAGGTAAATAAGAGTTTTCCTGGGTTTCCTGGGGTATTTTCTGACTAGTAACATATCTGTCAAGAAACAGGAAAATTTCCTACTAATAGTCAGAGTCCTTCCATAAATTAACCTAGGATCTTCTTGAAGAGTCCAGGAACCTTCCCAGTAAAAGCAATTGGGCTATCTCACCGTCACATGCGGAACAAAAAGACGCTTAAATTTCATTAATATTTTTCATTGCAAAAATACTACTGACACAGTTGTGTTTCTATTGAACAATTTTGTTAGTTAAAATGTTATTGATTTGCATACGTCACGTAAGGAACACATAAAATCGGTCTCTTCTAACTTGCTTTTGAATTAATTGTTATTTTTACTTTATTAATATATTAATGTAATAATAAGTAGAAGATTTCGAGAGCAAAGGTTCCAAAGTAAAGGAAACATATCTCATTTGTTGATAAACGATAGTTTAAACCATTGAACAAAAAGTACGCATTAGATCATTCCGCAAAAAAGCAGTCACTTTGTCCCGTACGTGAAGGTTCATATATTTCATTACAAAGCAATTATTTAACAAAGTAATGACGAAATCTCTTGATTAATGAAACACACATTAGTTTGTAGTCCCTCAGAATCAGAAGGACGTAAGTCGCTTTATGATAATTTTTACAAGAGAGAGGAAAAAAAGTTCTGGCATATGCAAAGGATGGGGCACGCGCTCTTTTAACCGTCGTAAAAAAATGAAAAGGATTTCTTTTCTAATTATATCCACATGGCTGGGTGCAGAATAGGCATCTACATACAACGCACTAATAAACGGAAAATTGCAATTTTTAGACTTACTTCACTCTGGCTCTCAGGTACAGATTTGTTAAGCAATAAAAATTTTATCATTATTCTTTTAAATCATCATTTTGAATGGAATACATGAGGTGTCACGTGCGGGACGATATTACCGTTTTTCGTGGAATGGCTCTATTTAGTCATGTTCCTCGAATATATCAGGAACCTTAGAGGAAAATAATCCAAGAAATTATTATGGTAACAGCTTTTCACCTTTCTGGTTTCCAGGAAAGCTCCTGAGCAAACACGGACGAAGCTGGGGCAGAACTGAAAGCAACTACTGGTCAGCCTTTTCTCCCAAATCTAACTAAGCTACAATATCCACCGACTGCAATTCGCCCTCATTTTGTTTTTAGTTAATATGAAAGGGCCGGCGAAACAACTAATAAAAAAGCTAAATGTATCTCCACACTGATAGAAAAAAATGCTTCTGCATCAGTAAGAAGTCTGTATAGGCGAAACTTGTAGCGATTCAAAAAACATTTCGCAAATGTACTATTTTTTCATCGAAAAGTGGTAGAACCAGTAAAATGTCAGAACGTTTTCTGGAAATTATCTGTGACATTTCGCCCTCTAAGAACAAGTTTTAAATAATAGGGTTGAAGTAAGAATTGTTCGGTTATTTAAATTATCTTTCCAGAAATATTAAATTCACCCCGAATAAGATAGCTCATGTGTAGTTATTTCTAATTCTATTTTTATCTAATCAACTAATGTTACTTTTGTATTAATGTAAATGTGTTGCGCATTAATACTAAATTTTAATAGGATCTAATAGCGGTCGAAGCAAGAGAACATAAGGATGATGATTTTTGAGCTACCTCAAAAACATAGTAAAAACCCATTTCTATCTCGTGTTTTAATCCTTAGGTAAAAGGGGGAGACTTAATTAAGTTGAGAAATATGAGGTTAATTATTTTAAGAATTTTCAAAGTTGAAGAAAACTTCGAGGCAACAGCTTGAAACATTAAATAAAATCATAGGGTTTTTTTTTTTCCACATTTGCACAAGCATGAATATTTTCAAGAGCATTAAAAGTTGTTTTATTTAAAAAGCAGACATGTAGTATTTTTTAAATATCAACAATGAGAATCCAAAAAACAAAACCAAGGATTTTTTTCATTACTTTCTTAATTTGACTACGACATGTTTTTAACTAAACTTTAAATTCTCTTTTTAACCATATGACTGGGACATTGGTGCATTAAGGCCAAGTAGCATTTAGTCAATTAAGTATTTCATTTAAAATACATGTGTGCGTGTGTGTGTGTTGGTATGTTTTTATTTGTGTGACTTTTGTTTTCAAGTTAAAATTTAAAAATTTAAAACTTTCTAAATCATTTTGTTTTGCATTGGTTATTACTTTGTTTTAATAATGGTTTCCGTTTTTTCTTTTTTTTTCTTAAACAAAACAATTAACTTGAGATTTTAAGTGAATTTGTTTAAAATAATATTTGATTTTTAGCAATAAAAAAGTGAAGAATATAAATTGTTTCACTGTCCGAATTGAGTAGACAAGTGGCATTTCGTACAGTTCAAAAACGAAGAGCCAGAAAATTAAAATAAGCAATTTTTTCATTTTGTTCTTAATCTGCCGTGTTTTCAACTGTTAACTGTAAATCCTCCTTACATCCCGACTGAGTTACTAGTTCCTTCTAAAACAAGTAGAGATTAGTCATTTAAGTGCGTATGTCATTTAAGATGTGTGTGTATGTGTGCTTTACTTTTTTTTTTTTTTTTTTGTATGCATGTTTTAATCGGAGTAATCTTTCTAATCAAGTTGAAAACTAAATAATCGAAACTTTCTTTACCATTATTTTGCATTAGCTGCGTCACCCAGCTTTGCACGGTCTATAAAAGTTATGTCAAGAGACGCGTGTTCAACAATCAGGCATGAACAAACAAAATCTAAAATATCTCGACAGATTGTTGAAAAATTACCAAAAAGGGAAAATTTTAAATTCCTCGATTACAGGAAAACTCTCAAAACAAAAACCAGAATTTTGTTTGTTTATATTCGAAAAAAAAAATCAGGAGATATTTATTAATGATATTTTCATGCTTCAAATTTTAATAAAAGCATTGTTAACAATTAATTTTTCTGATTGAGGATTTACCCATATTTTAGAATAAAATTAATTAAAATCCCATTAAAATTCAATTTAACTGTTTTGATTCTAATTTTTGCGAGAGTTTTTTCACCCTTATATTAGAAAAATGCCATTTTTGGGTCTTAAAATTAAAATTCGCACGATTCGATTCCTTTTTGGCTTTTGAGAACCCCCCTACGTTCCTTCTTGGGTGCCCAAGTACCTCCCTGCCAAATTTGGTCGAGAACCGGCATAAACTGTGGGTTTGTATAGGGAACATATAAACATACATACATACATATATAAATACATACACACAAATATAAATGCTTTGTTTTATTTATATAGAGTTGTTACAACTTTATTCTGACTCTGTCATTAATGAGTTTTTTTTTCTCAATCAAAACATCTAAAATAGTCAATAAATTTAAAATTTTTAGTGAAGTTTGAAATAGTATTAGGTTTTAATAACCCAACGTTTTTTTCTTCTTTTTTTGAGTTGTTGCGCAGTCAGAATTGAATTGAAAATTGGAAACAAAGATTGCTATTAATCCACTTTTAATTTCGATCGCATAAACAGATCATCTTGGCATAAGCGCGTATCTGGTACAAAATAGAAACTTTTCTTGCGTTGTAATAAAAATCATCTTCGATAGAGAATATTAAAAAGAAGAACCATGATAACATTCATTTCCCAAGAGTAATTACCATTGATAACATGAGCCTAGAACAGGAATTGCTTATAATCGAAGAAACTCTCTAGTACCAAGCAAGCCCTCTTATATAAAATTAGATATTCATACTAATAGCTGATTAAAATTAACTAGTTGCATTTAGATTGTCCTTAGTATCTCAGAATTCTTTTCTTACGGATTTTATTTCAGTTTTCAAAAATCTGTTTGATCATCTTAAGAAAATCGAGATAGTTTATTAAGAATTTTTTTACTGAGTCAATAAAATTTCGGCTTCGTATTTTTAACAAGTATTTTAGTTGTAATTGAAATAGAATTTTATCGTTTCAAGAAAAAATATGTACAACTAAGCTAGGGGTACGTTTATGATTAAGGACAAAATATCCATATTACTGGAAAACTAGAAAGCCTAAGTATTGTATATACATAGTGCAGAACGTTTTTAAACAAAGTATGAAATCTGAGATTTAGTACATACTTTCTCAAGGCATCCTACAGAATGACAAATGCTATTAATGCAAAGTATGAAAAAAGATCCTGAAACCACTATTATATGTTACAGGTGAAGTAGAAAACACGAACAGTCTTTAGTGTACTGAGGACCTTTTGGTACCATTCTGAATCTTAAATGGACTGCATCAGTTAAAGGATAATGTAAGCCTTGTACATAAAAAGGTATTACCAAATATTTTTTTGCATAGAATAAAAGAAAAGAATCACAAGTACAAAATTTTCTCTATTTCTAACATCGCAGTATGCAAATTTTGAGTTTGACGTCCAAGACGACGTTTTAGTGGCAGCGAATGAGATTTCGCTCTTAACTTATTGTAAGACAAAGCAGAAAAGAATGTTCGACGTTCAGTAAGCACGTTGTTTCCATGAGTGCGATGCCTCAACGAACTCATCTAATGGAATCAGAAACTTCTAAAGTGGTTGGCAGGCTAGAGGGGAAATAAACACAAACCGAGGCAGCAGAAGCTATTGGAGTTTTGCAAAATGTGATTTGTAGGATATGGAAACGTTTTTCAGAGACTGGAAATGCTGACCGAAGATCAGGAAAACGTCGCAGACGGTCAACAACGCTCAATGAAGGCCGTTATTTTGCTTTAACGGCTCAAAGACACCGAAGTATGAATGCTACTACACTACAAGGACACCTTCGCATGGATACTGGCACCAGAATTTTGAAGCAAATTGTCCCAAATCGCCTTCATGCTGTAAGTTTGTATGCTCGTCCACCAATGGTGTGTGTCACATTAGCTGCGAGGCAACGTCGTATTGCAGGGAGTGGGTAACAAGCATGTGAGTTGGAGAAGAAATGAATGGAGCAATATTCTTTTCTCTGACACTCCCGTTCTTGTCTTCATCCTGATAACGTCGTATTTTCATCTCGAGAGAGCGTGGCACTAGAAACAATCCAGCTTTCATGCACGGAAGTGTCAGATTTGGTGGTGGTGGTGCGATGGTATATGCTGGCATTTCCATTGATGGACGCATCGATCTGCATGTCATACCGAATGGAACTCTGACTCGGTCGTCAAAGTAGGGATGAGATCCTCAGACCTAGTGTAGTCCCTTAACCTGCAGCAATTGAAGGTGACTTCATGTTGGACGACAATTGTAGACCACAACGTTCTAACTTGACGAATGATTTCCTTTTGGAGGAAGGAATCATACGAATGGAATGGCCAACGTGTTCTCCAGATATGAACGCAACAGAGCATGTTTGGGACATTCTAGGCAACAAGTTTCTGGACGTCTACCACCTCCATAAACTCTCCAAGAACTGGAAAGAGCTCTTCAGGAGGAGTGGAGCAGAATACCCCCAGCTCCTCATTAATAGCCTCATTGATTCCATGCCTTAGAGGTGTTTTACATTGCTCGCCGTCCGGGGTTACCATACCCCTACTAAAAGTGATTTTCTACGGAAACCCCCTTTTTTGTTTGCTTTTCTCATATGCACAAAGTGCGTTTTTTTTTCCTTTTGTACCTAAAAGTTTTAAAAAAGTTTTTTTTTTCTGCCAAACAAAAATTTTTTTGGCAGTTTTTTTTTTTTTTTTTAATTTTTTGCTGTCGATAATGTATCAACCATCCATAAAGTTCTCTAGATTCAAGATCAACCCAAAACCTCAATATCCTTTAATTGTTTTGAGCAGTGTATTTTCACAATAATTTTATTGGATAAAATGAAATGCATCCAAAAGGTTTCTTTATTAAATTTAATTGCAACTACAAAAGTCATATAGATTAATTTTCACTAGCTGTTCATGGACCAGAAGTTAAGAACCGTTGGTGAATGATTATGGGTTCCAACAATCGAGAAGATGTAAAATGGAGGGAGTGAAGACTTTCATTCGTGAAACAAAGACATCAAGTCACGTGATAGATGTCAAAGCAAAAAATTGGAATAAATCAGGTTTTTTTCGCTAGTTTCACGCAACACGTGTCAACCATTCGTCGTTGTTAACTTACATGACTTGAGATCTTTGCCCAAGCTTCAGCTAAGCCAATGCTCCCTCCATTTATAGTTCCTGCTGTAAGGTTCCAACCCAATTTTAATTTACAATGGACTATATCTTCATTCCTTTATTATTAAATCAGAAGCGAATGGGGAAACGTATTTCACAATATTTCATTCAACTGTAGTTTTAGGGCACTTTTCAACGTGTTAATGGAGAAACATTTGATTTTAGTGCCAGTTATGCATAGAATAAATGTTGAGAAACAAAATTCAGTTGTCTAATGAATCATCTACGCACCTTACTAATGAAAATACCTGCGTCTTTTTATTTTCGTACTCCTCTATTTGAAACTTATCAGTAGAAATAGGATCAAAATGTAGTACCTAAAAGAAGAAGAATTAAAAATTAAAAGAGGAAAATAACTCTTAATAAAAAGTGTAAATTTTGCACCATAACAAATACAAAAATGCATTGTATAACTGAAATTTTTAAAAATTAAGCGCGTTTCCTTTTCTTTAAAGAAGACACTTTTGCACATGTACTAAACGAAATTGTGTAGAAAATATACGTACAGTCAATGGCGTAACCAAGACGGGGATCGGGAGTCATAACCCCCTCTCCCAATGAAGCAATAAAATTAGATTGATGAGCACACATGCAAGGGCCTAAAATTATATTTTCCGGTCTTTAGTTTCGAAAGTTTTCATATAATCCCCTCCCCCTCCCCCATGAAAAATTTCTCGCTACGCTGCTGTGTATGGGTGTGGATTATTGCACACATTCAGTGAATGGTAACCGTATACATTCAACTAGTTAAGAAAACTTATCTATTGAATTAGTGGTGAGCAAAAATCATGAGCACAAAGCTTTATTTCATGAGTGTTGTAGTTGGTAGTTTAAATACTGCGGCAGCCGTTTGCCGAAGCGTGACCACGCACCTACTACTACACGTAGTTTAATCGATAGGGTAGGAGTCTGAAGACATCTCTTGTTTTTGATCCAGACCAGGAGTCGAGCAAGCCCTCCCCCCCCCCATTAATCATGTGGAGTGGAGCTATGGAAAATGTTGTAACCACGTGTATTTAATATGCACTGGTTACCATTAGCCTACACAGAGCATCTATGAGCTGCATGCATCCTATGCGCGAGTCAACAGTAACAAGATCAACGCTTTTCCGGTAAAGTTAGGTTACTGGCCAGTTACATCATGCAACAGAAAACCAAATTTTAACTTTCTTGTTTTGGTTGACAAAAAAAATAATAATAAAATCTCGCACTTTTGGTATTGTCAAAGATAAGAGAGTTAACATAAAAAGCTATAAATTTAACCGTTTGACACAGTTTTCCGTGTAATAAAAGCCTTACTGTGGTACAATCAATCATTTACTAAATATAAGAAAGACACGATTATTTCGAGTTGTCGTTTAATTCAGTGATTCTCAACGAATGGCGTGTCTCCCTAAGAGAGCAATACCCGTTAAAGTGGTGAACCACCACCTGTACGGCAAAAGAAATTCTGAAAAATTAATTAATTTACCAAAAAAAAGCTTAACAAAATGTATTTTATGCATAAATTTTAAAACACATATTTATAGCGTTAACCTCAAAATACGCAAAACGAATTATTGGGTCATAGAAAGAAAAAACAAACATTTGTATCCCACTCGTGAACAGCTCATATATTTCATTAAAAATATTAATTTAAACAAATAATGAACAGAATTGTGTTGCTTAAGAAATCACAAACGTACGTGTGATTTATTATTATTTTTTTTGTGGCAAAAACCTTTGTTTATAACACTACATTTTATAATTATTACTTTTCTTTGAAATATATGAGCTGTCACGTGCGTGACAAATTGACAACTTTTCCGCGGAATGACTGTGTCATATTTATGTTGTTAGGAGAGCTAGGACGTGCGAGGAAAATTATTTATAACTGGATACTGAAAGTTTGAAAACAGCTGATTTAATTTTATCTCATAGGTGGAAAATAAAAAAAAATACGGCTGATGTTGAAATGTTTTCCGTCTATCCGCCACAATGTTTTATCATTAAGTAATGGAACGGAAAGGAGTTGCTTTCTTTTCTATTTATTTTTGAAAAGGTATAAATAAAATAATAATGAAAGAAATGTGTTTTAACTCTCGCTTGGGAAAGCAACAGCTATTTTTAGAACTCATTCCTTTTATAAGAATATCAAAAATATTTATCCAAGCGCTTACTGCAATACATTGCACAAAAAATAACATGAAAGATTTTTAAGTTGTTAAACGAAAAGCATTCAAGAAATCTTTTCTGGAATAGTTTTTCATTTTAGTTATCTGAAATACAAAGGATGTAATAAACAATGGCTATAAATAAACGTATTATTTTTATTTGTAAAATGATAAATTTATTTTACTACAGATATTGAGCTTTTGCGGTAATGGAATTGAAATAATAACAATTTCATCGAGAATATAGTTTAGTAATATTGAAAAATATCATTAAATAACAATGTAAAAAATATTTTAGAGGCATAAAGCAAAAACTATAATGTCGAAAATGTGTACCTTAAACGAAAGAAATAAAATTAAGTTATTTTTTTAATTTGATAAATGATACATCTAACTAGAAATAGAATTAATTTTGACTCGAAAACTTAAAAACCATTTTTATGTTACTCCTTGAAACTTAAAATTATATTTTCTAATAAAGTAAGATATTTATATTTTAAATTGCACTCAGCATAAGGTAAAAAAATGCTCTGTTTAAATTTTTAAAAACCGTGATGCACATATGAAAACACTCAAAAAAGCTTCTTAATATTTTTTGAAACACTAGTTGAATAAAATATGCGATGCCAAATTATAATATATTTATTATTTTACAATAAATAAAAATATAATAACAACTACTAAGAATTCTATACACATGTTTGAACTTACAAAGATTGCCAATGGAAAAAAACGACCTTATGGTTTTTAATGAGAGAAACGAGCTTACAGGTAATAAAAGCTTTTTCCAGATGTTTTGTCATCCACACTTTTTTAAAATAAAGGAGTTTCTTGTAAACCTGAACCCATAGTTGGAATTCTGAAGTCAAACACTGGTTTAAGGTACCGAAAAAGAAATTCCTACTGAAAAAAAATCCAATTGTCTTCATTAATATTTACGTAAATTGCAAAAGTATCAATACATTAAAACAAGTGCAAGCAATCATCAAATGAATTGCTTCTTAATGATTGGATGTTTGCATGAGAAAAATTAAACTGAAATGACAAGAAGAATGAAAGAGTGCTTTGAATTGTTAAAGGTTTATGTCAAATTAACACAGAAAAGTGAAATTTGTCACCTAACGTTTTCTGAAATTTATTTAAAATGTTTAACCCTATTAAAATATTACTATATTCAAAGCACAAAATGTACATTTTCATTCGTAAATTTCAAGAGTTATTGCGACAATGACAGTAGATATTTCGAAAAAATTAAAGCGTAGTTTTGTTTTTAGAATTTCTAAATTTTTAACTATTCTTCTATTTTTTTTAAATTTTACGCAGTAGATTCGCTATAATTTAGCAAGCAAAAAGAAAATAACTATTTAAATTTATGAAACACATGAGTATTAAATAACTGAAATGAAATTTAGCATTCAGTTAAGTTTATAGTCTCCAGTTGTTGAGTTTTAGTCGATAACAACGATTCCGCTATTACAATAATTATAAAACTAATGGTTTTGACAGTTTTTGACTTGAGAACTTGACAGCTTTTGAAAGTTTAAACCCTGGTTTAAACACCAGGGTTTGAGCTTTCAAATGCTGTCATGCATCAAAAACTTGTCCACCCTTCCCGAAACATATGTCGACAATTTTTACTGTCATTTCTGAAATTTTAGCATTGAAATGGTATAATTCGTTAGTTCATACAGATGAAAATTGATTTAGCTATGCCTTCCTAATTGCGGGTCTCAATTGTGCAATGTTTTTCTACGAAGCAGAAATCATAATAAAGACTTTTGAAAGAAAAAAAACAAATACATGGGTATTCTATACTAACTATTCTATACTAACTGTAATAATAGAGGAAATTGTTTTAAAAAAACGTGTAAATTTGCTACAAGTATGTCTATAGGGGGCTGAAAAAATTGATTTAAAGTCTCAAATTAAATTTCACTGCAACATTCGCTCGAAACATGGTAATCGAATTCACTGGGAGTTTTCAGTCGACTTACAGTAAAAATACTCTCGCATCTTAAAGAATTTTCAACGGAAGACTTTTTTCTCAAGAAAAGATTTTAGCTGAAGTTCATAAAATTAAAGTTGAAAAAAAAAAGTTTACTTTAAAACAGATTTTGCAAAGAAAACGTACTACCTCAAACTTTTACGTTATTTAATGCTATAAGAAAGAAATTAGTAATAGTTGTTTAGATGTGCTAATAGGCGATATATTGTCTTGTTCCAATGTTTTGCTTGAATGATTTTCAAATAGTTAAACAAAGTCTTTGATGATTTCTGTAAAGATTTTAAAATATGTTAATGGAAATTACATACAAACAATCATTTATTTATTTTAATAAATGTCTAAATATCGCGCTTTACATGAACATTACATATTTGTTTTGTAATGCTAAAGTAATTGTATAAAGCAAAAAATAGTGTTCTCACTACGGGGAAAGTAACAAAGAGAAAAGACTGTTCAATGGATTCCTTTTACCTATTTTTTTTTATCTTTAACATGAACGTTTTTCACTGAACAAAAAGCTTAACATTGTAATTAATATGCATGATTATTATTGGTGATTCAATGTTAGACGTAATTCATCTCACTTTTCTCTTGCTTGAACATTTCGTGTGTAACTGTATTTATATCAGCAAGTTTGGTAACAGATTTCGAACAAAATTTCAATCAGTTTTTACACAAATTGTAAATTGTTAAAAAATAGATAATATAAAACCAATTTATTAATAATGGTTCTTAATATGCAATAAAAATTTTATTCTAAAAGTTTCTGCAAATGTTAAGTTTTTTAAATAACAATATCAAAGTTTTTTTTTCCTTAAAAAACTTATACTTGTTTCGGCTGCTTTAGGCCACAGCCGATACTTTTGAAAATGGTAAAAAGTTTTTAAAAAATTAGAACAGATGAAACCCATCGGAAAAGTAAGAAAATACAATAAAATTAATAGGAAAAATAATTTACGGGCGATCTGAGTTTGAGAGGGGGGAGGAGGGGAGTTAACAATAGAAGAGATAATACATTACAAATTACAGCATTCTCAAAAAAATAACACACAGAGTGATTTGGATAAAAACAGTACAGTTCGTTTGAGAAATGTGCCTGTTTCAGTTGCAGTAAAAGCGTCAGATTTTTCGATTGAAAATTACAAAGCTTTTGCTTTTATTAAATCAAAAATAGAAAAAAAATAAAGATTTTAAATTAAAAAAATGCAGTGTATTTGAGACGTAAAAAGGTAAATTTTCACTAAGTTTGGTGAAAAAAAATCGTTTTTATGGAAGATAAAAATAAAAAACAAAAAAATTGTTTTTTTGAATTTTTCGCATAAATTTTGACTTTATGTAAAAAAAGTGCAAATACAAAACTTGTAGATTTTATTACCAGCAACATTGTCATTTACTTTTTTTCGAGTTTTTCTGGAAGTCATTTCAAACTGTTCCCCCCTAACCCTCTAACCACCCCCCCCTCCCGAACTCAGATAGCCCATAAATTATTTTTCCTATTAATTTTATTATATTTTCTTACTTTTCCGATGAGTTTCCTCCTGTTCTAAATTTTTTTGGTCTCAAACATTATTGGCACTGACCTATTAGATATGTTAGATTTTTAAGTCGTCCTTCAATTTAATGACACTACCAAAGTTTTCGGAAAATTACCTGCAGGTATTTAGTTGTATTACCCTTAGTAAGTCGATGAGGAGCGACGTGAAATAGTTAAGATAATGTTTTCCAAAATGAACCAAATGGAAATTGCTTAGAAAAACAACGTATTTCAAAATAAAACTTGCATTGAAACATTACTTTTTATTTTTGGCAGATGATCTGTAAGTTGAAAAAAAAGGAGAAATTTTTCACTTTTTTTCATGAGGCAACGTGTAAAATAAAATATTTTTTCTAATGGAATACATACTTGCTATTTGATTATTAAAAATATTTTTGATCAAATGAACCAAACCAAAAATATTTCAATCTAATAACCCAATGATGTTATAAAAGAATGGATCGATAAGTAAACTAATTGTTAAATAATAGAAGACTTAATGAACTAATTTTTTAATTGATGCATGCGAAAAATAAATGAGTGAATAAAATAGTGAATGAATGACTAAATACATAAGTGAATTAGTAAATAAAGGAATGTTAACTAATTAATTTATGGATGTTATCATAAGTGATTTAAAAATTGAATGATGAAGTAAGCAAATTGAAATATTTCACTTTGATCCTTGTCTTTATCCTGCATATATTTGACAAACTACATTCAACATTAAAAATCAAAATATTTCTAATATTAACTAAATAAGGATTGTACCGGAAATTAGTACTCTCCGTTAGTGTAGGGGATCGGAGGAGACGGTAGGGTAACCGGAGAAGATCTCCATTAGTACTTAATCGCAAAAGTGTAACATTATTTTCGATAAACTGCAAAATCTTAGAATATGTGTATCAAACTTTGAAAATGACTTGTATACATTGATCAAAAAACTTTTTATTTTTTGAATGGAACCAACTATTTGTTTAAGAACATAGATAAAATTTTGCTACATAGGTGACGCGGCAAACAGTGAAAATATTTTACCATTTCACTTCGCTCCTCTATTTCACTTTACTCTACATTAATCTAAAAAAATTTAGTTTTATGCATTTGAACTACATGCCGGTAAAAACATTGCAGGCGATGCGGAGATTGCTAGAAAAAAAAAATTAATTAAAAAGGTTGCATTTCAATAAAAATCTGTTTTTATTGTTATTATTCTGAAGAAGAAAAAATATGGTCATTCTCGCTAGCGTTAATGATTTTTATCTCGAAAATCCTATCATTCTCGACCCTTCAAATCGATAATTAAGAGCACGCAAGTGTCTTCAAAACTAATTCAGTTCTTTTCTTCGAAATCTTTTCCTCATTTCCCGGGGACATAAGCGGAATGACACTTCATTCTCTGCCACTCAAGAGACAAAACTCAATAACTTTTGAGAATGAAAAACATTACCGCATAGCCCAGGGCAAATATTTCCTTCTTTTATGATGAAGTGAAAATGGGTTACTTACCACTTTGCTTGTAAACTGTCAAATCTGTGATTAAACAAATATCTGATGCTCGACTTCAAGTCCCATGTTTGAGAGTCAAATCTGAGTTTTATTTTTCAGTGCTTATTAGGTAAAACTGTTGTACTATGATGCATATGTCTGACAACTGCTCATCGTGGAACTTCACTTTTGTCAAATTTTGATGATTATGAAGCTACGTAGATTAACCTTTAACATTTTCAGAAGATGTGCTTCGCGGAAGAATAGAAGCATTTAATGAAAAGACAGGCAGATGAAATCTTTATAACATTTTCGCATGAGCTGACATAAGTATTCTAAATTATTTTCAAGAAAATAAAAATGCGTAATTTGAGGTATCTTTACAAAATGAAATGCTTTATTTATTTATTTATTTATTTACTTATTTATTTTTTTGAGCTTTCAACGAAAAACTATTAATTTAAAAAAAAATGCATTTGCTAGATTTTTCTCAATTTCAAACCTTTTTATAAGTATTTTACGTACTGAAATACAACACCTCTCCTGCCTCCTTCTAAGACATCGAAAAGACATTATGCTTATCGAACCTGTTCTGCTTGATGTGAATTCAAAAGCTTGAAAAATGAAAATGCGTGATCATTTGAAAACGCGATATAACAGAAGTCATAAAAGAAAAATATATTTTTTTTTAACTGTACATTTTTGCAAAAGCAAAAAGATAATTTAGCTAATCAATTATACTTTTGGATTGGAAAAAATTTTTTTACAACGTTTCGATTGTTTTCTGATAAAAATGAGAATCAAAAGTTGCCACATTAACTGCAATAAGTTCTGATGAATGTAAAACACACTAGTTTTGTTCAGCTAATTAAAAAAACAGACTTTTACTGAAAGATACAAAGGTTTTTCATAAGTGGTCCCGAATTTAAAGCAACTTATAATTTGTCACTTATAATTTTTCGGGACACAATGGAATAGAGCGATTTATAGAAATGCACGATTTACGAGGCGAGTTGAAGCGAAGGGCTTCTGTATTACATTTCTTAAGCAAGAAGTCGATCGTTCTTGCCCGTCAGCTCCAAGATTTTCCTTGATATGACTCAATGATTATGATCTTAATTGCCTAAATAATAATAGTAATAAATTGTCTCTAACAATGTACCAGTTACCATTAACTTGCCATGAAAATGGACTTCAATTGCTTTTCCCCGTGGTCCCTTATTTCTACAAGATTTTATAATTTCAAATAAGAGCCTAAGCTTTGTAAGTATTAAGACATACAATGGGAAAATTTAAGTTTTAAAAGTACGCTTTGCTGAAAGTGATACACTCCTACAGCAGATTTTAAAGCAGTTGCAGTACAACATAATTGAAAAAGTACGACATTTCGCATTGCAAAAAAAAAAATACATACATCGATTTTACCTTCAGCTATTTTAATAGTTTGTTCCAGTTTTCTGTCAGAACTTTCCACAAGGCAAAAACCAAACCATGTTTTCACTGTTTGGAATAGGTTCTAGCTGTTAAAGAGATAATATTGTTCAACGTTCATCCTAAAAATTATTTCATTACATGATTTATAACTTTTTGAGAACGTTCTTCAAAAAAACTTACTGTGTACTCTAGTTTCCGATAAAAAAAAAAAATAAATAAAAATAAGTGACATGATGTTATTTAATGAATTACAGTATGACCTCAAGATGTTTATTAGAGCGTTATTTTACATTTGCAAACGTATATTTACTCTATGGAAGAGTGTTGTACCTTGGGATACTGCTAATTTCTAAGAACCTATTTTCAGCAGCCATGTTTTTGGTAATCTCTAATCCTTCACCACTAAAAGGTGCCATATCATTCAATTCAGCAGTAACTATCAAATTACCCCGTTGCATCAATTGCTCCTGGGGCTGTGGCATGCTACACTGTAAATAGCAAGAATTTGAGTAGTGGTATGATACCGTTGGGTACATCGAATACCTTTAAAAAAGGTTCAGTAGGTAAAAAAATAAGATTTTGTTCCATTTTTCATCTTAGAAATGCACCCGTTTGAAACCCTATTATTCTTTTTGAATCACCCTGTATTGTGGCACAAACTTTTATTACAAAAGAAACAGTGCAATAAATATTTTAAAAATCAAATACACCAATTACTTCAAAAAAGGGTATTGAGCTGGTACATTCCTCCATACATTTTTTTTATTTCACTTGTTATTAAATTACAAATTATTATTAACTTTTTTCATTACGTTACTTTCCCTAAATTAAATTTTCAAGTGCAATTAATTTTACACAAGCAACTTAATCAGCTTAGAATTCCAAGTGGATTACGTTTTTTTTCCTTCTTGTTATAGAATACTCTTTATAATAAAATAAGTAAAGAAGGACCGATATAATTGTGTTTGTATTTCATTTTGACTTATCATCAAAGCTGGTGATTAATTAATTAAATATTCTTGATTGAGAAAGATACTTAATGTTCAAAACTGAAAAATATTCGTCTTATTTCCTTTGAAGATGGAATCGTCAAAGTTAAATTCTTTAAGGCCAAATGAGAAAAAAAAACTAGATCCTGTACTTGTTGAAAAATCTTAAGCGATAGTCGATGAGGCATGTTTGAAGTGTTTGAATTGACTGAAATAAAAAATTTATAGAAAATTCAGCGGAATTTTTTGTTTCTAAACAAGTAAAAAGACTTGCTGACATTTGACAATATTTTATTTTACAGAGTTATTGGCAGCTCTTTATTTTATTTTTATTTTTTTTTATTTATTTATTTATTTATTTTTTATTTTTTATTATTTTTTTTTTTTTTTTTGTACAACAAACGTCGACATTAAATTTATAAAACGATTGCATTTACATTACCAGTTACAGTATCAAAAGCTAATCAGATTTTTAAGCTGAAATATTCAAAGATGGTTTAACTACCATTTGTTCCGACCCCTGTATAACTTTAATTTTGACTATAAATCGTGATAGAACTTCTTATTTGCCTATTAGTTTAATTTTAGCATTTGTTTGTTTCAGTTACATCTTGTTTTACATCTTAAGTCTTGATACTTGAAATCTTATATTAAGAGTACTAAGTTCTAACTTCGTTTACATTGTTTAGCACTTTTTATTTTATTATATGTTTTCAATTTTGTCAATTCAATTAAAACTTGTTTTTGGAAAATTTTGAGTTT
Organism: Uloborus diversus; assembly: GCF_026930045.1. NCBI lineage: Eukaryota > Metazoa > Arthropoda > Arachnida > Araneae > Uloboridae > Uloborus > Uloborus diversus. The sequence goes on along the minus strand of NC_072732.1, from coordinate 67,606,339 downwards.
TTAGAGTTAAAAATAACCGTACCGTTATTTTTTTAATCCTGGACTGCACAAGAAATAACGTTATACCATTCATAAAACTAAACTCAAAGATACCACGAAAAGAAAGTTACACATTTCTCACAGAGAAACGCATATTTATGAAAAGTTAACTTTATTGTTACTAGTTTGAAACCGTTAAAAAAACTTTACTGGAACACTTTGAATTTAAAATGAGTTTTAAATTAGTAAGTTTCAATTAGCTATAGCTTTAACCTTTTTTTAGTTTTTTTTTTTAATTTAGGCAACATTTTTATACCTTATATCGTTGAATCTTAAAAAGGGCGAAACTTTAACATCTGGAAAACACCGGAAACTAAGAAATTACCAGATAGGCATGCTTGTTGGTCGATTCCCGCTCGGACTAAAATGAGTTACATATTTGCTTAATCAAAAACTTGTTGTTATAAATAAGTTTTAAAAAAATAATTAAATAGTTAAGCAATAAATAAATACCTTGTGCCGAAGAATAACAGGAAACATCCTACGTTGTTTAGCACAAATAAACAGATTACAGAATACACGTGTTTCGGGGTTTCAATGAATCTCTCTTTCAATTCAAAAGTGCGAGCTTCTAGATGCTTATTTGTGCTAAGCAACGTTGGATATTTCCTATTATAATTAAATAGTTATTTGATTAATTCAACAATCCTTATCAGTGTTTATTTCAACTAGTAAAATGAAGGAGGAAAATAACAAATGTTTCAATAATAGAGTACATTCAGAAATACATCTTTTCTTTAGATACAAATAACGAAGAAAGAAATTTAATTAGTAGCTTAAAGTATACCTCAATTATTATCAAATGAATTGCGCTTGTATTTAATTCATATTTTACTAAAAAAATCCAATTAGCTTCGCATCTTACTGCAAATTAATCCTAGTTTTAATAATATTCTATCGGATTTAACAAAGCATTTTCTATTCATTGATCCATAAGGAAACTTCAGCAATATTAGTGATAAATTTGCTCGATAATTGTATTTTTTCACATAATTTTGCGTGTTTATTGTAATACAACGCAAGTTCCTCGCTTTTCCCTTTATGACAATATACAAATGAGCAGCAAGTAACAGAAGCCGATATTTCTTCTGATAATGAATCACTGGAGCAAAATTAATTAACTGAGTATGGAATAAATAGATAGGAACATTGCTTCTAATTATGCAGATTTTGGAGGAATCCGTGGTAATGAGCTGTACGAATACGTCTTATATATTTTCTTACCTTTTTCAAGAAACTTATATCCGTTGTATGAACAGAAAATGTTAGAAATTGTACAATAGATTGAATTTTCATTTCATTTTAGTTGAACTGTTTCGATGATAATATGAGTACAGATACTATAAAACATGCATAATGCTTTAAAGCAAATCAATGCAGTGATTGCAGTGACCATTTAAGACATGAAGTGATACGTGTTTTTATCGAGTAAAAATACCTTACTAGATATGTAGCAGATAATGAACATGCAAAGGCTAGGAGTATGTTTGCGATACATTGCATTTATCACTATTGAAACTAACGTTTTCGAAGTGGCGACATTCTGTATTTAAGCATAGTATTTGACGCCATGTTCGACAAAAATTGCGTGGAAAAGCATTTATAAGGCATTATGACACATTATTGGTCATCTAAAGTTACTTTCAAATGAAACAATCTAATGATCAAGATAACAAGTTTCATAAAAATGCAAAAAAATCCAACAAGCAAGTTGAACGGCAATAACAGCTGATATTTTTTTTTTAATGAGAAGGTCGTCAAAATGAAAATCCCCATTCCAAAGAAAGAAAAAATCATTTAAACTACGCATAACAATTGAAACCGAGTGAAAGTCCATTCCCCGTAGAAACAGTAATTTAATAAAAGGCTCATTAACGTTAAAACAACATAAAATTTCCTTCAATGTAAGCAAAATTCAAAAAAAAAAAAAAAACAATGTTTATACATTTAATTTGAGTAAATTTATTAAAATGTGCAATACAAGTAGCAAAAAGTAAGGGAAAATTCAAAAAAAAAAAAAAAAATTCCTACGAAAAAATTTTATAGAAAAACGTTACAATTAAGACAACAGTCCCTAAACCCCCTTTTCCTTCCCGTAATATAGTTCATTAACGTTTGCATATTCGTAGTCTTCGAGCGCAATTTAGTGAATTAGTTGATTGAGTTTATAGTCCAGGATTTTAGCTAAATGTAACACGCTAAAACTTATGTACAAACTTCATTTTGTGCCGGGAAAAAAAGCTAATGAAATAATATGCTAAAGGCGCCTGAGAATTTGCCCGTATAAAGCATTCTGCGTGAAATTTTAGCTTAAAAAATTAATTTGAAAAAATAATAATAATTCGAGCTTTGAAATTAAAAGGATATTTTTTATTCCAGTTTTGCGAGCTTACGGAAGCTGCATTTTTACACTCGAGACGAGTGAAAGTTCTGAATACCTTATTTTCCTTTGGCATTGGGTTAGATATTTACCTCAGTTCTCGACTAACAATAGACGTAATTGTTTTCAATTCGTAACGACGAATCAACAACAGCATATATTTTTCACTTTGCAATGTTGCCCGTAACGTTGATGAAGGTGAAAACGTTTCTTGTAAATTATGTTTCCTTACAAAAACACCACATTCGCAGCAAAGCACAGTTTATGTTTTTAATGGCCGCGTATACAGTAGAACTGACTTTTAACGAGCGCGAAGGGATCACGATTTTTGCTCATAAAAAAACGGGTTAGTGAAAGAAATCATGGTTATTTTTATATTTCTGCATAGAACCAAAGAAGTTAGTTATTTGCTTTGAACTGTCTTATTGTCTCTTTTTTGTTGTTTTCGAAGAACGTGTTGCCCGAAAAACATCGTAATTTGCGTCCGTGGCTCCAAAATAGTTTGAAGTTTTTCTGCACTTTACAAGCCATTGATTATGTCGAGGGCTGTTGTTCGCAGGATATATGTTTCATTTATAACTTTCGGCTGAAGTCAAAATATTTGTGGATATTTTTCCAAAAAGTAAGGTAATCTTTTCTGAGTTATAAATCAGCAGAAATTTTATGAAATGCAAAAACTTTGCTCGCTTTAAGCGGGGTTTGCTCGTTAAAAGCGAATTATGTCCCCACAGACTTAACATTGTACCAACCAAATGTGTTAGATTTCCTCGCTAAATCTGAATTCTCGTTGAATTAGGGCTCGTTATAAGCAAGTTTGACTGCATTGGCAAAATTCTGAGGCAAACTTCTTTCACAGGCGAATGATTTATCCTTTACTCTATGTACTTAAATATTTCACTGGATTTTATTCGCTTTAGGTTTTGGGTTCAAAATTGTATTAACTTTATACAAAAAGAAAATGGTTTGATTTATATAATGTTATAAGTGTCCTGTTTATATGTTTAACAATATAACATCATACAAAACGAAAGAGAAAAATTCATAAAAAATTAAAATAATAAATTTTATGAACAGACTCATGAACACGGTACTTGATTACTGTCACTAGATTTCATTGAGAGAAAGTTTTTGAAAGAAAAATACCGTTTAGTATAAAAATATGTAAAGTAAATTTATGAAAAAAAGATCTTACACAGAAAAAAAAACTTTTCCATTTGCAAATACAAATATTGTATAATAAATTAAATTTTAAAGCAAAATCGAGTTCTTCAGCGCAATGCTCAGATAACAACCAAGACAAGAAAATCAAGCACTGTGTTTCCGAAAAATCAAATCATGTACTTGCAAAGTTATGTTCGTGAAGAAAAGAAGTTGCTTAAAAGCCAGTGCTATAGTAGAGAAAAGTATTGAGAAAATGTCTTTTTATTTAATACATTAATTTTGCAATTTTAGATTTATGAAGTTGGCCAAAAACGTTTGCAATGATTATATGAAGTGTTCCGTATGAAAATTAGCTCAACACATTTTTCCAAATTTTACATTAGAGAGAGAGAGAGAAAAAGAAACGTTCCATGCCCTGAAAACTTTATTTTTTCCAAATGTTTTTTTTTCTTTGAAAATCAATCAGTGTTCGGCTTTATCATTGCTATCGTTTTTTAAATTATCAATACTTTTGACTTATTGTCGGATAAAAACAATGTGTCTTGAACTGGTTATGAAGTAAATCGATCGTCCCTTGCTTACTTTTGCTGTTAAACGCTATGTAACTAAGGTAGTAATATAATTAACCGTCTTTAACTTTGTCTTCAATAAAATCATGGGTTGAACAGTTTCTGGTGTAAACCGGCTTTTTAGTACCGGTTTTCAACCAGATTATGTTCGATTCCCCCCTCCCCCTAAGTCGTTTTGAAGCTGAATAGTATTGACTAAGATTTGTCAAATTACGAAGTATAAAAAAAGCGAAAAAATCATGAACCAAAGTGGTTTTGATACAAAACGCCTCATATTATTTATATTTTTCTGTTATGCATAAACAACTGATAAGAATTATTTATTCCGTGAAATTTTATGAACTAACATAAGTTTTGTTTAATTTCACTACGCAACAAAGAACTTTTTGTTTGCGTCCTGACTTTAATTAATTAATTCTTTCTAATTTTAGGTATATGTTAATGATTTTTTTTATTAGCTCTTGTTTTCAAGATACGCACAATCCCACAGGAGAAAAATGGACAGCAACCAACTACTGATTTGAAGGTAAATTTAGGAAGAAAAATAATCCCGTGCAATAAATGTAACTAAACAGGTTCTATTTCGTTAACCAACGTTTATTTTTTCAGAAAATAGAGGATACTTTTAGCCTATTACTGTAAACGCTTTATTTTCGATTGCTTCTTGAACGTCAAAGAAAGATTCTATCTTGTAATAGTCCAGCAGTATTTGACAGTACTGGCTCAGCTCAGTGACCTTGATACCTGCGATCCACGGCAGACAAATATCTTCGTGAAACCCTTTCAAATGCTCATCTCTCACAGCGCCATAGTTTTGAGGTAAATTTTTCTGGAGGAAATGGAGTTTCAGAGACTTATATTGCAACAATCTTCACAGAATTTCTGTAGAGAGTTATTTGACCAGCTGTTTTTAGTTCTCTTCTTCTCGGCTGCTTTAAAGGCTTCCAATGTGTTTTTCTCTCCCCCTCCAAAGTTTTTATCAAAAACAATGATCTTCATAATTGTATATATGTATAAGAAAGGCCGTTGAAAATTCTGCTCTCAACCTTCACTTAATATATCTTGGAAGTTTTCTTCTAAGTAAGGCATTGGAGAACCATATTAAATCACAGCTTTCCAGAGGTTCTTAATTTTTCCCAGCAGACTCTGTATACGGATAATTATTGCTACTTAACATTTTTTAGCAAATACATTAATTATTTTTTATGCGTTAAATTTAGCACTAAATTTTCTTTGAAATTTAGTGCTAAATTCAGTTTGATTTTGTGCTGCATGAGTTTGCATTTTGTAAAGTGAAACAACGTCTAAGCGCGAACAAAATTATAAAACAATTTTTTTCTCAAAGCTATCCGTAATTTTAGCCACCAAGGTATTTATCCTTACTTTATACTACCTCGAAAAAGACAAAATTATAGGTTTTAAAATATAATAATAATTTAGATTCAATTCTTTATACCCCAACATTGCATACTCTTCACTAAAATGTACGTATTTCTTCAATAATAATCCATAGCGAGAAATATATGTCTTTTTAGTTGATAGAAAGAAGATTAACAAGACTTTTCTTTATAAAAAATCTAATAGAATTGCCTGCAAATAGTAATCTGACCATAGGAAATCCAATTCACTTAATAAACTTTGACATTATTACTAGAAAACATCAGCCGTGCTTCCCTTTAAAAGCTTCTCTGTTTTTGTACTTTTTTTCTTATTTGGAGTATCTACTTCACCCTTAATTTCCAACAAACAGAGTTTCGCCTGGATATTTTTTTTTTGTGAGAGTGTGTGTGAGAGATAGAGAGAGAGAATGCCTCAGCTATAACTTTTTTTTCCTTTTAAGGAAAACGGTGTATTTGCTCAAAAAAAGAGGGAATAAAAGAAAAGAAAACATTTCTCCAATCAATATCAAATCAATTTAATCACCTAATCCCGTCAAATATCTTAGATCATTTATACATTGTTTCAGTCAATTTGGAATTTATTGAAAATCAATAACAAAGCGTAAATATAATACTGCCGTGGGCAGCTAAACGGCAGTATCTGCAGAAATGAGTTTTCGAGATATTTGAAGAAGAGCGATTGGGATTCAATACTAACAACAGGGAAATGCTGGAATTAGGCGGGTTTTGATTTCAGTTGAAATCAAATAAGCAAGTTTGTACAATAAAGATTACATACAATCGATCGATGACAAAAATGAAGCAGTTACTGTCCATGACAGAATATGTTTACACCTCAATGCAATCACCTGTATCTATCATAACAAAAATGGAGGGACATATGTACAAGCGATCGTATATTACAGTAGCCTTAAATTTGACACACAGGTACCTGAAAGCTTTGATGCTTTCATTTTGAACTCGAATATGTTCTTGAACTTTGGTCATGAATGTGTGAAAATGATTTCCCAAAAGATGGCTGGAGGGTATATGTTTGCAGAGATCACGCAACGTATTGTAATATATTTTATAATATATTCTGCTTTCAGCCACGGCGGAAAATCATCTTGACCCCGCTGCAAGCTAAAAACTAATGAAAGTGTCAGTGCGCAAAGGAACGGGAAATAAAATTCACGTGTCATTCCGAAAAACATAGTATTGCCAACTATAAAAAAAAATTTAATTAACAGTATTTGAGAAATAAAATATTTCCTAATGGATTGTGGGACTTTTGCTCATCGTGTATACAAAAAACTACTTTATAACTAAAAAAAACATCATAAGAATTATCTTCAACTTTTTTGATGTAACATACATTTACGTAACTTGTGCATCGTACAAGAGTTTTGGACTTTTTTTAACTCTTAAATTTTGTGCATTTAATCAAAGATTAGAGCTTTTGAACAGCAATGATCGTTATTTGATTCAAGAGACATTCTGTTATAAATTATAGTTTGCATTAGTGTCTACACCCCATAACAATAGTTCAGTAACGAAACTCACATATTCTTATTTTGTACAGTATCCGGAAGAAGTTTGCAGTTCTCCAATTTAGAATCAAATCTAATTAAAATTGAAGAAGACTCAATTCCATGCAATTTTTTCGAGCAATTCATGAGGATGTTTTTATCATCGTCTTAAGTAAGCATATTCTCTGCATGTCTCTGCTTTATTAGGTGATTACTTCTCAGTCTAAAAAAAACATGTTTTTTTTTTCTTTTGAACGTGGTAAATAAAGTTTTTTTTATTAAGAAAAAGTTCTTTATTTTCATTCATTTTAGAACACGAACCACCCAAAGTTTGCAAAAAACGTGTGGCTAATTTTGCAAAAGAGAATTTTAATTAATACCACAGCCCATAAAATTTAATGTCTCTAAAATAACATTAAGGTTTTTGCAAACCAAAAACTTTTTTGCTTCAAAAATACCTCTAGGTTGAACTCCTACGATTTTATAAAAAGTTTTGAATGTTATTTTATTCTTGCGAGGAAAACTGAGATAATTTAAATCAAAATTAAATCTTGACTTTCATTCAATATTATCGCGTCGTTTTATTATGAAAAGTTGCAATAATTAAACTTGATAAGCTTGTTACTTCGGTTGAGAATGAGGTGCCCCTGTGGATCACTGGAGTATTTAGAGCTTGTAGGGGACTCCGAACCACTGGGACAGAATCAGAAGAATTGCTATTTGTATAAATATCATCCATGTGATTGACAGGATTCGATCCTGAGCTATCAGCGTGAGAGACTTAATCTAAGCCGACTTGACACAGAGCGTTTTAACAGCAATAATATATTAAATGCATTACAGTCATTTGTATAGCTTCTTCGTATTTATTTCTCACTTCTCATTAAAAGTTAGTTCAAATGTATTGTTATAATTAGTAAGGGAAACCCGGCTAAAGTGGATACCCCGGGCAAAGCGAATTTAGCCTATAACTCCCAAATAATTAGCTGGCCGGCTGCCGCGTTGTCATAGAAACGGTCGCCTGTTGCCGCTCCGTGTGGGGCAAACACGTCGGGGCGAGTTCCCCTCACGCGATGCCAGTGAGCGAACAAAATATGTTTTGGGGAAAATAATATTAGTTAACAGAGGTTAGTGTTTCATTTATAACATTAATACTATTTGTGACATGTTCTTTGTTATGAGTAGGATTTGATGTACGATTATGTAGCTTTCAACTATCCGTAGAAGACTAGTTTAGATGCTCTGGTTTGTTAGTAATTTTTAATAACCTGAAAAATGTGCCTGAAGGGCAAAGCGGATTGGGCAAAGTGAATACCATATTCACTTTGCCCGGTCATAACAAGTCACTTCATCCGAACCTGGAAGTTCCTCAATATTAAGATCCCAAGACAATACTACCATTGAAGACCGTCCTTATACTTCCATGGGATCTGAAACAACAGAATAAATACAAGGTAATGATGTTCCCGCCGCTTCACCCAAACCTGGATGTTCTACGAACTGCTACAGTCATTTATTTTTACTACCTATTCCTCAGCCTGTTAAACCAATAACAACACGTAAACAAAAACTACAAACATCTACACTCCAGGCAAGTACTCCAGTAAAGGACAGTCAGAGACAAAAACTTGAAAAATCCAAAAAGACTGTCATGAAGTACCTAGATGAAGTTTCGACTAAAGCTTCTCAGAAGACTATTAAAAAGACCAAGTACCAAAAAGACTAATCAAAAATCTCTGCTACAAAACATAGGACTGCATAAGAGAATGATAAGAATAAGGAAGTATAGATCCCCTGGAAAATTTTCGAAATTGAAATCCTAAAAATGAAGTTTTTCTGTAATACCTCCATGGTATTAAAAAAAGGATTCTAACACTTAAATATTTCGAAATATAGTAGTTTTCAATACCAAAATGTTAACACTTTTGATGATATTAGAGAATAGGGGGTCGAAGGGACTAGTTCGAATATTTTCCAAAATTAAAGTCTTAAACACATGAGTGTAAGACCATATTTGGTAACGTTAGGGACACTGCAGTTTTTCAAAAGTGAAGCTCCAAAAACGCAATTTTAAACGATTTTTGATGTATTTAGGTGATTAGAAGATCTTCCTTGGAAATTTTGTGAAAGTGAAGCCCAAGAAACGAAATTTGAGTTACTCTGTAATAACTTTGGCTGGAGAAAGGGCTTTGGAGAAGAAATATTTTGAGAACTAATTGGGAAAATGGAAACGAAATAGAAAAAAAATGAAAAAAAAGGAGGAGGGAGATATGAAAGAAAAGGATTTTGCGAGGAGGAGGGAGAAGGCACATAATTCACTGCCAATAATCTGAAGCTGTTGAAAAATTTAAATGTCAGTATTTCTTTTTGAAAGAAATTAAGATTTTTTCCCAACATTCTTTTTTTTTTTTCGTAAAATAACTGTTTTCCCAAAATGAAATCTTTTCTTCTCTTCAATAATAAGAATATATTTTTAAAACATCTACTCAGCATGTGTGGGGAGAGTCACCAGTCTTATGTCCCCTCCCCCCTGGATGCACCACTGCAGCAAAATGTCCGGGAGTCCTCCTTCCAAAATTTTTAAAAATTTACCTTAAAAATGTTAGTTTTCTGTTGTTTTCGGTGCAGATTTTATTGATAAAGTTTCTTGCAATAGCCATGTTTTTTTTTTTGGACTTTATTAGCCATTGTTGTTTCAAAATAGAAGAATTGGTATTGATATACGAATAAATACCCAATTAACAGAACATGCTATTATTCTATACAATAACACAGCACTGAACAATAAATTGTTGGAGAAGTTTTTTTATTTGCATGAAATTATTTATTAGGTTTTTTTCCCAAATGGATAAAATTGCTTACATTCTTAATATCAGCACAGTTACGTTTTTCTTTAGCGACGTGTGGTGATACACTGGATTGAAGTAAATTTACTAGTATAGCAGCTATGCATCCCCCCCCCCCCAACTGCGTTTCTGAGTGAAATATACTAAACTATTTTTTTCAAAACCCAACCAAAAATTTTGGGGGTGCGGCGCACCCCTTGGCACCCCCGTAAATCCGCCTATGTTTGTAATTTATGAGCTATAAAATTGCTATCCGATTTGCTTGTAAGGAATTTTACAAAAAGATTTAAAACAAAAAAGACTTTCTAAAAAAGTCCTAGCCAATGCAATAAACAAGAAAATATTGTTCAAAATTCAATTCCTCATTTCTTGCTGAAGTAACATCAAAAGATTAACGTTTACAAAATAAATTGTTTAAATGTATCTGCTTGCGTCATGTATCATTTATTATTCCTGGTTTAGGCTGATAATTAGTAATCATTTATCCATAGCATTGAGAATAAACTACCTTCTAAAACACTCTGAAAACCAGCCGGGGTGTGTACCTTTTGAAATACCCACGGTGGGGGGGGGGGGGGTCCTGGTTGAACATTTCGGAAATAAGGCAAGTCTAGGTATACCGCTATTACGATCACTTAGTCTCAAATATGGCGAGATTCGAAACATAAAAATGCACAAATAAAGAAAAAAATATACATATACAAACATAGTATGTAAAAAGTATGCATAGATGTATAAATTTGCAGTGCTTTTTTCCCCCAGCGTTAAAAGAAAAACAACGAATTGCTGTTGCGCGGAAGGGGGGAGGGAATTCCTTTATTGCTCTTTATTATTACGTATGATTTCAGGTTATGCAAAACATTACAATCATAACTAAATGCATTTAGCTATTTCATATTGAAATAACTTGTTCCAAATATATGTTTTATAAATGTTGAATATGAGTAGTTAAATTCAATAATAAAATATGTGAATATTAATTTAGAGCAGTAGTAGGAGATAGCAATTCCAGAGATTTAAAATCTAGATTATTACTTCATAAATATTACAGAAAGTTGTGATTAGTAAAACACGACTGGCTGAAAGGAATTCAACTCGTTTGCTACACGTGTTGAGGGCAGAAATGGGCGGGACGGACCTTGGCAGTCTGGAGGAGTTCCACTCTTCCCTGCGACACGCGTTGAAAAGAAAGGGGTTGAGCTTTGACAGCACGTCCTGGACAAAAGGGATTCAGTGCTTTTTATCTCCTTCCGAAAGGGGGAGGGAATTTCAAGATAAAAAGTATTGACCATTTCGAGCAGATAGCCATGTTCCCAAGGTGACCTTTTCCAGGTGAAATTCCGCTCGTATGTCAAACCGCCAGAGAGTTAAGTCTGTGTCAAAAGGTGTCAGAAATATATCTTTTATAAGGTAAAGTTAACGCTCGTAAATGCTTTCTGTCTTTTAATGCCAGCGACATTATGCAAGTAATTTCAGCAATTTCATAATCAAAAAAAAACATTAAGTCGTGGAGAGGAGGAGAGAGAATGTACCAAAGGAAAGAAGAGTTCAATGAGAGAGAAACACTTCCGTGTTTTAACAGTCAGGAGAGGAAGCAACACAAAAATTATTTACTCTGATTAAACTGGGAATACCTTCTTTCACGCCACGTCTTGATCGGAAGCGAATGAGTATTGAAGTATATTTAGGACGTTTCGTTTTAGGAAATAAGAAAACATTTGCTCGAGCTTGAAAAATATTTTCATAAATAGTTTACTCTTTTTCTTTTCACTGAAGCTGTTATTCCTTTTTAAAGCTATATGTGTATTGACATTATGAGACTTGTAATTCCCGCAGCAATTTTCTTTCGAAGAACCTACTAATTCAGTTGCATCTTTCCCTTTAGATGGTTTGACTACTTTAACTGGTTTGCTGTCAAGAAACTGGTTTGCTGTTACAAAAATGCTCTGCTTGTTTGACAGGATTTTTTACAAGATTCCAAGACTTCTTCATAGACTACTGTGGGCGCAGTAAAATTAAATACTTTTTCTGTTTCTGAGAAGGACATCTTTGATTCGTTTTGACTGTTTTAACACTTTTGCAATGAGCCATTTCAACATTTGAGGAAAGAAGGAAGGTCACACTTGACGTTGACGCATTTATATTTTTAAGACAATCTGTCTTATCTGAACTGAGCATATTTAATGCAAAAATAGATGCTACGTCACAAAATCCTTGAACAACCAATCAGTTAGCATTAAAAATAACTCAAGATAATTTTGGAACATTTTCTTGGTCCTGGCTGGCCATACAAAAAGTTAAAATGATACATCTCAAGTTGCTCATTTCGCTATTATGTGTCATGGTTACCCTTTTCACTCACTGACGTGTTCGTTCTGCATTTCTGCTTATCTGGTATTCAATACGTATCACGTTCGTATTTGCTCTCTTGTAACAGCAAACCAGTTAATGCAGCTAAATGACCATCTTAAGTCAAACAGAATCAAAATAGATTCATCAAGAAGAAAACAATACAGAAGTAAATACAACGAACCATATTGAATGACATTTTTCATCTACAGATTACAAACCTAAATCTGTTACAAATAACTTACATTTTTTGTATTTAACTTTGAACAGTAGATCCCAGTGTTCCCTACAACATGATGTAAAGTATTAACGATGAGGAATAGTGGTACGGTGATGAAGTTTTATTCTGATTAATAAGAAAAAATTTTGTTTCCCTAGATAAAACGTGATAACTCTCCTCAGTTCGGGATAATAACTTTATGTCTCTGGAAAAAGGGTCTGGGGGGGGGGGGGTTAAACTGGAGTTTAACTGGAAAAAGGGTCTTACAAACAGGGATTCAGAATTTTAATTGTCCTCCTACGCATTGATGAAGTCTTTGTTAAAAAGATTTGATCGAGAATCCAGATGGTTATCTATTTAAAATAAAGACCGCACCCGGTAACACTCAGTTACCGGCACACTTATCAAAACTTTATTTGGGGATGGAAGGAAAAATCCCTACAAATGTTCGAAATTCAAAACTTCCCCACATAAAAGTAAGTAAGCACATGTCATGAACTTCTGATGGAAAAACTGAGGATCACAACCAGAGCTGTGGAAATAGAGTCGGACTAATTTTGGGGTAAAGGAATTGGAGTCACAGTCGAGAGTGGAAGGTTTAAAGTTCCAAGAATCGGAGCCGAAGTTGGAGTTGGTCATTTTCCCTCAAAGTCCGTAGTTCTGCCAATGCTTGCAGCGTCGGAGTCGGATTGATGCTGGTCTCAATGAGTTAGAGTCGAAGGTTCTGGAGTCAGAGTCGGAGCCGGTCATTTTCTCTTTGACAAAGCAACCCTGGTCACAACACCATTCAGAAGAAGGTCATTTCTTACTAAACCTGCTACAAGCCACAGACAGTTAAATAAGCACCCGGCGATGTGCTATGATTGTTGCACTGTCGCAACGAACATAAAACTTGATTGGTAAAGGGTTTACTGACCGACTAGTTGTGATTGTGCTTTTTGTTTGTTGGATTTGGGTTAATTATGCTTTACGAAACTAAAATCATCTTTTAGGGCTCACTTGTGCGCAAAAGTTATTAAATCAACGTAGTGCAGAATGAATCCTCTCTCTATTTTTTTTCTTTTTTCATTGAATCATTATTTTTCATAAAAAATAAATATAGTATTTGACTGCAGAAACCCCTTCCAACCGTTATTTTTCGGTTCTCAGGCATATTTTGTAAAACCTTAAGTTCATGCCTAACCGTTTAAAACATTTTCTAACTAATTACTGCTACGTAAACAAAATCCAGCTAAAATGTGTAATATGAGATCACTGCCAATTTTATTTTCTACATCATTATTCTGTTTACACTTTATAATTTTCGGGTATGGGGGTTTGTTTTATGCTTTATCGAGCTTAAAGTAATCTTTTGCGAAGTTGAAAAAAAAATCTATTCAACATGAGAAAAAATTTAATGCTAAAAAGAACTATTTTAATTGAAAGCGGAATGCTTTTTGCATGTAAAGGCATAAAATTCTTGAGAGACCGTACGCTTTTAGTACGAGGTTTATTTCTGCCGATAAAATTTTATTAGCAGTTAACATCCTTTTTTTCCCTTCTTTAAACATAAAACAATTCAAATGCCTTTATGAAAGCGAGTTATCGATTTTTCATTGCACTTTACAATAGGGCTCCTTTTTTTTTCTAAATAATCGATGTTCGCTTTCAAAATATAAAAGTAAATAAAATGAAGAACGAAAGAATGAAATTTTTGACAAAAGTTATTTGAAAATGCAATACTGTTTAAATCTTGCTGTAAAACTGAAAAACGTTGTACGTAAGAGCATTCAGTATTTCCAGTTTTATCTTTTAATCTGTCCTTTACTCTAAGAGGAAATCGATTTCTCCTTTGATGTTGAATTTAATCGTTTATAGAAATATTTATCTTGGTCTTATAGAATGCCATTTATTAAATTAAATTCATTACTTAAAGGTTATTTGTTAACTGACTCAAACATTTAGCAGTAGTTGAATTTTACGTTGTCAAGTTCAACTGCTTAGAGTACAAGAGCAAGAAATATATTTATTCAATTAAGAATATTTTATTCATTTGTTTTACGTTTAGTTTTCATTTATATATTTATTAATTTTTAATTAAAACAACCCAAACCCAACGTTACATTTCCTTTGATGAATTTATTGGGTGTCTGTGCGATAAAACATTATCTTTTTTTTTTACTTATCATAAGTAAATTATGTGCAGTATATCGGAACAAAAATACAGCAGCTGACTTCCTTAGATATAAGAATCAACACAACATTCCTTGTAAAATACAATTGGTCAAACTAACAACTACAATAAAGTAAAAAATAACAACGTCAAAATGCACAAATTGCGGATTACTGCAGACATGTGTTTCGGCGTTACAAGAAACACCTTTCTCAATGCAAAAGAAATGAGCTTACGGATGGGTTTTTATTGGCATTGGTATATAAAAGGTTTTGTTGACATAAATATAAAAATATTTCAAAAGCGGTAACTCTGCCGATAAACCCACTTCTGTTCTTTTTTTTTTGGTTTGGGGGTGAGGATGGGTGATCCTGCGCGTTTAAATTCTCATAAAAAATTAATTTAATTTGAATTCTGAAATTTTAAATTTAAATTATGTTTTTCGCAATCACGACAGGACGCTACTCATTTGAATTATTGTTTCCAGAAACGACTTCTGTCCCCCCAAGCCTGCCCTTAATCCTGGGGGTTACGTGTGTATAGTTGGGTATGTGTGTGCAGGCGCACGTGCGTGCATGTGTAGGCTTGTGTGCGTATGTAGACCTGTGTGAGTACCCACTTAGGCGTGAGTATGTGTGTAACGGCTTGTGTGTGGGAGTGAGTATGTGCGTAACGATGCGCGTGTGTGAGCGTGTATGTGTGTGTAGGACATGGACGCCACCGACCAGAAGAAGCGGCTACCGGGGGACACTGCTCAGGACCAGTGGCTGATGGGCGGTGGTGCTGCAGAGGCCTCTGGTCCAAGCTGAAAAAGGAACCACAACGCCAAGGACGGTCAATTGAGAACAATAAGCAATCGTAATTGCTCAAAAAACAATGTGTTTGTTAAATATGAACTAAAATAAGGACGCAAGTATATACCAAACAACAAGTTATTAAATCCAGAAACTGCAGGCTTCGCGTCTACCACAAAGGTGAAACAAGGTGAAAATATTTTTAAACACGAATTTCTGAACACAAATTTTATTTGCTGCAAATGTGCTCGTTTGATTAACACTAAAACGACTGACATTTTCTGTATACCTAGAAAGACTGAAGGGGCCAGTGTGGCCCCTACCCATTTTTGGGGTGAATTATTTTAAAAATTCTTCCTGAGTGTGTCCACATGCCCAATGCACCTTCTTTCATGACTAAATAAAAACTTAGTATGCAATTATTTGTAGTGTTTCTTTCTATACTGGCCAAAAGCTTGGATCAGTTTTTCTTTTCAAGAGCAATGGCTACCATTAGTCTGGTAAGCAGTCAGTACTGTTTATAGCATTTGGATATCCAACTGACTATATAAAACGAAAGTTACAGGTTAAACTAGAGAGAATGGCCTTTTTTTATGCTAGCACAATTAGGAGAAAGGAAAAAAAAATTTTTTTAATTGTAAAAAAGCTTAGGGGCCACTGTGGCCCCTCCCGTCTTTCTAGGTATAAGGATCAATATTTACAGTACTATGAGGCGTATGATAAAATGATTAAACAAGCATTCAAATAGTGTCATATAATGAAAAGTCAGGAAGTTACATTACGTTCCGTTAGACATTATCCGAGTTATTAAACAACAAACTATGCGAGGGGCCACACAGGCCCCTCCGTCTTTCTAGTGTTAAAACATTTAAAAAGTTTAAACCTTAAGAAAATCAGTTAAGATATTGTTAGTGCTTCTTAAAATTTGGTTAAGTCATTTTTTGCATTATGTTAAAAGAACCGTAATGCTGTAAAAAAAAATTAATTCAGCTTTAAATTCACAAATAGTTCAGGTATATGTCACCAAATTCCAATGGAGAAAGTGAATCTCTAACGCGAAGTTAACATACTCATCATTTACACTAAACTACAATGTCTGACCTCCCAGTTCCTTTACCTGAAAAGAAAATCAATTACACTTAAACTTTGCAGCGGATCGTTATTCTCAAAAATAAAAGCTGAAGTCTCTGTTCTCTAATTAGAAGTGCTCGAAATACTTTCGGAGACAATTAGAGCTTTTAAAACTAGAAATTGCGTTGGGAACATCTAATACAATTTAAGTCGCTTAACTGGCATTCATTTTGTCAATTACTTCGAAAACTGTTGCTGGATATAATTCAGCGTTGTAAAAGAACATTAAAATAAGATATTCTGTGGAAACTTGTTACCCAATTTAAGAAATCCTGAGCAAATCAAATGATGTTTCACAGAAGTAAAAACGTGTGCTACATGCATTAGGTTGTCATTTGCTTTTGTGTTTCAAACTTTGCGTAGAGGAAGGATACAAATGAGCAAATAGCAGTCACCTCTTCCACTACTCATAAAATAAAATATTCAATTGATAAGTAGCATATAATTTTAAGGGAGCAAAGAGAAAACTTGTGTCATATGCTGACATATTTTAGATCATTGATTTATTTGTATTTATTATTTTTTTAAGCGTTCAAATAACACGCATAAATTACTAACATGCTTATGACACTTATGGATGCCTCGCTTACCAAATCGACTAACTCCATAAAACAAAAAGTACAGAATAGTTATGAAGAAGATAGTCTTATCCATAGGAGCAAAAGGGCCCTCGTGTTACATTTTCTGCCATCACATGGTCAGAAAATTTACTGAGCCCAAACCTTAATATAAATTCACATGCTAAGCATTCATAAAATACTATTAAAGCAGAAATGAGGTCTTTTTTTTTAAGTGCAAGTTAATCGATTCAGCAATTGAGGCATCTATATAAAAGTAAGCTATCCAAAACCTAAGGGCTAAGCTAAAGACAGCTTCGATTCCTTAAGTTGCCAGTTGCTTTCATGTTTTAAACATTAAGATGAAATGAGTATTAATGTATTAAGAACAACCAATTAATCTACACTGGTGTGCAAAAATTAAGGACGAAGTCGAAAAATTAACAGATCAGCTGAACGAAGAGGCAGAGCGGACAGAAAGACCAATCAGGAGATTAAGTAAGGTGATGTACGGTAGCACATGCGCAGATATGCAGGCAGACGTAATTGGGGAGTGTCTGAGTAGTATAAAGCATGTTGTCGGTGTAAGATCAGTATTTCTGGCAAAGAGATTGCACGCCGTATAGCAGTTAAAATCACACCGAGTTGCTGCCTCAGCGAGAAATGGCGAATAATCAATCAGTTAGACGACATCTGGATGCTTTTAACCGAGGTCGAATCATTGGGAATTTGGAGGAAGGCCGCAGTGTGACAAGTGTGGCTGCAGAGTTCGGAATTGCTCACAGCATCGTTTCACGACTTTGGAGACAATTTCAAACTACAGAAACAGCTATCCGGGGGTTCAGTAGTGGTCGTCCACGAGGAACCACACCCGCAGATGACCGGTATATTGTCTTACAGGCCAGAAGAAACAGGCGGCAGACAGCGGGAGAAATCGCTAGACACACGACACAGGCGACTGGATGACCGATATCGCGTTTTACCGTGGCCAGAAGACTGCACGGTGGTGGTCTGTTTGCACGACGCCCTATACGGTGTGTACCTCTAACGCATGCCCATCGGAGAAGACGTTCTTTGTTGTGACGGGAACACCGGAATTGGAGAGACAATGAATGGGGACGAGTACTCTTTACAGATGAGAGCAGATTCAGTCTCAGTAGCGATTCTCATCGCATACTCATCTGGAGAGAGCGGGAAAGCCGCAATCATCCCTCGAACATCATTGAAAGGGACATGTATGGAGGTCGCGGTGTTCTCGTTTGGGAAGGCATCATGCTTGGTAGTCGTACAGACTGTGACAACAAAACTTGTCACAATTTCAAATAATACCTCATACTGGAAATCAATTAACTCCATGCACCAAACCTAGATGTCAGCACCATACAGCGTGCATCGAATAAAAACCCGTTTTTCTCCCAGCCTATCTGGAGAGAGATTTTTTTTTCCTTCCCGCCACTTGCTCGGGTAGCCATGGAGAGACGCGGTCGGAAGACGAGAGAGGCCTGGAAGAAGCGGAGAAAGAGAGAAGCCTTTTTTTGGTAACATGTCTCAAGAATGAGATAATAGAAAAAATCAACTCTTCCCCTGAAAGAACACCGTCTTCGGCCCGAGTGGAATTAGAATGCAGGCTTGAATAAGCCACATAGTGCCCGATGGAAGCAGATGGCGGCCAGAGACTAGCAACTCTGAACTCGGAAACATAGCCCCGGAAAATTGATGCTCAAGCCGCTGGCAATCTTCTTGCACCGCCTGCACCCCTCATCTGAATTCATCCAATAAGTCTTCGGAGCCATAGCCACCTCTCTTTAAGAGCCTGGCACAGCGGAGCAGCCCCAGCGCAGCAGAGCAGCCCCTGCACGACTGAGCACGTGTGAAAATGGCGCAACGACTTCCCACCGCCTGAACTGTTATCATATCCCCGGAGCAAAGAGCCTGGCGCAAGGGAGCAGCCCCAGCACAGCAGAGCAGCCCCGGCACGGCTGAGCACGTGTGAAAATGGCGCAATGACTTCCCACCGCCTGAACTGTTATCATATCCCCGGAGCAAAGAGCCTGGCACAAGGGAGCAGCCCCAGCACAGCAGAGCAGCCCCGGCACGGCTGAGCACGTGTGAAAATGGCGCAACGACTTCCCACCGTCTGAACATTGTAGGATCCCCGGTACAAGGGTAGGAAAACATCCTAGCCCTGTTGGAGAAATGTCCGGCTCCCTCGCCGAGTAAAAGTGAAATCAGTGGCCGATAAGGCGAAGAATCTGTATCTAGTGCGCGTGTCTCTCAAGCGAGGGCTCGTAGAGGTCGATTCTACGGCCCGCGCGCGACCTAAGGTCGCTGCTATGCTCCAAAATACATCCGGCGTCGTCGTACGAGTGTTTGATCTGGACTCTATGGGTGAGGTTGTTTTTTTCTTGTATATGTATATTTTCTTTTACCATGTTTAACCCCTAGGCGCATGTATTTTTCTCTTACCATGTCTGTTTAATCGGAATAATTTCTAATGATGCTATAATATTCAATCATACTCATTTTAAGGTGTACACCTAGTTCAAGTTATTGTAATATCTAATGTCTCCTAGAGAGAATAAAGAAGTGTTTTTCTGACCTAACGTTAATCGTTTTTTGATGCAGCCAAACTCATACTCCTAACTCCTGTAACCAGGAGATTCTTGTACTAACCACTATACAGATACCGTCCGCCCTGCTGGCGATAAATCAACATATCAGCATAACACAGACCTTCACACTTCGACGCAGGTTCAATCAACGGGACCGGTTATTGTAACGATATTCTTCTTCCATATGTGCGTCTTTTTATAGGCGCTATGGGTCCGCAGTTCCTTTTCATGGACGACAATGCACCATGTCATCGCACAGTAGCTGCCGAACAGCTCTTAGAGAGTGAGGATATTGGACGTATGGCTTGGCCGGCACGATCTCCGGATCTCAATCCCATCGAGCATGTATGGGATTTTCTTACGTATTGGGGATCTTACGGTATTAAATGTGCTGATTTGGAAAGCTTTTGTACAAAGGTATATTGAAAAAACCGTCTCGTCCTTAATTTTTGCACACCAGTGTATAAAATACAATGCCAGAATACTGTATTATGAAATTTGATTCTGAAAAAGCAAACAATACTTCTCTCGTGTGCTGAAACAAATCAGGTTATATATTATGCTTTTTTTAACGATTAAATAATGTGCATTAAGTACTTGATTGTTTACGGCAAAAATAAAAGCAGAGTTTTCTAAACTTAACAAGAAAACCAGATGCTATTGTAATAAAGAAGAAAACCTAAATGAGTAGCATACGAAAGAGCATAGCAAAGCATGTTCTTCGAAGTATACATTACACAGACCTCCATAATTAAAGTTTTTGAGAAATACAAGATAGGTTTTCGCTGATTTTTAAGCCTTTTTCGTGTGCTGATTTAAAAAATGACTTCCAATTTCCTCTATCACATATTTCTGTAATAGTAATTTATATACATTACTAAAATCCCCAATCAAAACGAATTTTCTCTAAATATTTTGGATACATTATGTGGCATCTTATTTTTTATTTCTTTTTTAAATATACAAAAAAAACTATTGTTGGTATGCACATTGATTTTTCAGCAATCAATTACTTTTTTGCTAGTTTAAAAAGGTGAAAACCACTGTTTTATCATATTTCCCTGCCTGCCTCTGATCTAGAGAAAAACGCAAAGTTCCTTTGAGTTACACTTTTTACATAGAATTATCGTGCAGTTTCAAGTAAGGAAGTCATCAGCACAATATGTTAATCTGTATTATGTTTTAACATACGTAAAATGGACGATTGATCCAAGAGTAGAAACTAATGTGCGTGAAAGTTTAAAACAAATTTTAACAGCAAAAACCAACAAAAAACAAAATAAGAAGTATTTTAATTCCTCGGTGCAGAGAAAGTAACATTGAAAACAACAACGTTTTATTGCATAAAACTTGCAGATAACTGCATAAACATGTTTCAACTTTACAAGGAACGCCTTTCTCAAACCAAAGGAAGTGAGCTTATGAATGAAAAGATATTTCTAAATTTTCTTGAATCCCAAATTTTCTGGAAAAAATATACATCTACTAGAAAATTTGTATATTATATTGTAAGTAACATATATATTTTAAAACCTTTAAAAAGAATATTTTAAAAATATGCTTTGTTTTAAAGTTTAAATTTTGTAATTTCTTTTTTTTTTTTTTTTGCTGAAAATAAGAGTCTGGCCGATAGAAACTGTGCTTTTATTAGTTAACTTAAGATTACAATGTTGAAGATAATAAACCAAAATAACAAACCGAATTAAGTTTCTGTTAATAGAGTTAAACTTATCAGTTCAGCATCATCAATTTCAATATTATAAGCTGATGTTATTCGATAAAGCACAGAAGCTTCTTTCGACCAGGGTATATTGACGACCAGTTGAAGGTATATTGACACAACAAAGCGAATTAAGTTTCAGTTAAATTTATCGATTCAACATTATCAACATCAAAATTGTAAGCTAATGTTATTCAATAAAAGTATAGCATCTGTCGGCCACGGTATATTGATGACTACTTGAAGGCATATTGACACCAAAAGTCGATTTAAATTTTAGCTAATACCGTTGAATTTATCAATTCAACATTATCAACTTCAACATTACAAGTTTATGCTATTCAACAAAATCATAGCTTGTGTCGGTCAGTCTGGTGACAGCTATCTTTTTTTCATTTTAATATTTTTACATCAAATTTTGACACACGTAGGAATTTAATAAGTAAATACTTAACTACAATAAATTTGAAAATATACCTTATCACATTCATTTAAAAGAAAATTTACGCCGTATTCAAACAATAATTCAGTTCGATTTTCAAGCGGAAAATACGTTTCAGACTGCTATTTGATCATTTGAAGTAGTCAAGTTCCTCAAAGTAAATAGAATTAATTGGTGATCTTAAATCGAGGATTTCCACAAACTTTCGGGGCACTGTTTTTATCCTTTTAAACTAATCCGCTTTTATCAGTTACTTTGGAAAAAACTTCTCTCTGTATAAGCTCTTAATATACCAGAATTTCGAAAACATCAACTAAATAATGGTAAAAATGAGAGTCATGATTGTTAAAAATTAACCAGTTTATTTCAAGATAGAGACATGAAGGGAATATGTTTGCGCAAATTGTTATTATTTACTTTTTAATACGAATTTCATCTTATAATAATAATACTATTAATAGTAGAAACGATAAGCGTCGTAGAGGAATCAAATGACTTAAACAAAACGAATTAGTACCTGCATTAAAACTCAGTTAAATATTTGAAAGAGGTAAATTATCTCTCTCTAAAATGAAAAGTTCAAGAATCTGTTTCAACACGAAGGTGAAATTTTCTTCGAATTAAGGAAGCACAAATATAAAACAAGTATTATCGTGTATATTTTTTACAGAATTTTCATTAGCTTTTGATTCAAAGCTTGTATTCTAAAAAACACGAAAAAACTCCACCCTTGGTTTTTTTCCCCCGAGCAACTGTTTTTTTTTTTTTTTTACAAATTTCCGATAGAATAAAACTTATCTATGTTTTATTGGCTTCCTTTTACAAAACCATTCATGACTCTTTAATTTTCAACATTTTATTCTAAAGCTTTTTTCATGCCCTCATAAGATGAGAAAAAAAAAACAAGTAGCTTTAAAAAAAATAACTTTTTTTTAAAAAAATTAAAACTGCATACCTTAATTAAGTTTGCCAGATTTCTGAAACATTCAACTGGGACACCGGAATCCCCCTTCCCCCCCCCCCCGTCACGAGTATTCAAAAGGGAACCAGGGGTGATAGTAGACCCCTTCCCCCCAGAAAAAAATTTGCAATTTGCAAACAAAAATTATTGAAAGGAAAATTTTTATGTATTTTTTTAAAACAATTTTTCAGCTTTAGAATGTGTTGTCAGCCTAAAATATTTGGAAATTTCAGATCACAAACACCCCTAAAGGGAACACATTCCTGGAGGACTGGTTTTTAGCGTGCTTTAGAGGGTAGTTCATTCTTAATGCCATGAATAAATACTAATTATGAGCCTAAACCAGAGGTAATAATAAATGACAAGCAGATAAATATAAACATTTTATATCTTACACGTTAATATTTATTAGTTATTTAAGTAGGAAGAAACACTTTGAATAAAAACTAGAACAATATTTACATGTATTTTTCATTCGCTAGGACTTTTTTTTTAAGTCCTTTTTGGTTTTGATGTTGTTGTAAAAATCCTCATGAGCTGATTCGATGTTAAGTCTATGTTTCAAATGACAAAGTAATTATCCAAAATAATCCTTCACAGTTAATTATTTTTAGACTTTTTTTTTGGTGATCTAATCAAATTCCTCTTTTTCCAGGACCTGAAGTAAACCGGCCGGGACCCCGGGATTTTTCCTGGAAACAGGGACTGTCCCGATAAAATTGGGACGTCTAGCAAGTCTACCTTTAATTTAAGGAAGACTATTATTCTCACTTTTATGAGCTATCAAAGCTTAAAATTGGAGAAGAAGAAACGAGTTTTGTGAAAAAAAATTTAAATATAAATGCTATTTTTTTTTCTTTTATTTATATATTTATTTTTTACAAATTACATATTTCTATTTTTAAGCAAGATTTTCTTTTTCGTTATAAGAATACATTAACTAAATGAGAAATATATTTTGGTACTTTGGTCGTTTTTCTAATGCATTTTGCTCAGCGAACATTTTAATTCTTAATGTGATACTAATGTTGAGTTTCGTTGCTAGCAATTTACATTAAATCTATTTTTTTTTAAAAAAGGTTTTAGCTGAGTGATCTAAAATAAGGTTTAAGTATTTTAAAATAAAAATTAATAGTGAAAATACATCATATACAGGATAAAGTTTTGATTAAAATTTGCGAAGTAAAATTTAAAATAGATCTCTGCTTTTATGAAAATTCTTGGTTTTACGATGACAAATGCGTATGTCATTAAGGCTGTCCATAAAGGATGTCACACTTTTTTCCCACAATTTGGACTTCCTACCCTTCCCGTCTTGACACTAAGTGCCACACTTCACCATGCCTCCTTTATCGCCCCTTTGTCACATGTTACGCTACTTTTCGTAAACATGTTCTTTTAAAATTTCGTGATGACACGCCTTGTTTCCCCTCCCTCTCCCTAGTCACAAACCGTCACAATTTTCCAAGCCCCCCTCCCACTCAACGTGTAGCGTCATTTGTGGGTATTAAATGAATAACAGCATATTTTGTAGCAGCATTTATTTAAACAATTGCTACATTTAAAAACTTAAATTCTTTCGAAGTGAAACTCAATAATGAACAAAATTCTTGGTTATCGTAGCGAGTAGAAGCAAATTAGTAAGTCACCACTCTTTTTTCCTCTACTCGCTACTTTTGTTTGTAAACAAACAAAAAAAAAAAAAACGAAAAAACGGATTAACTTTTAAATTGGGACAGAATTATAAAAATGCTCAGGTTAAATAAAGTTTAATAGAACTAATTAATAGTACATTAATATTAATTGATGGGGAAAGGTAGCAACCGAGTGAAGAATAATACTATTACCTTTAGTCACTACAGTGTTTATTAAGTAACCAATGGAGCGAGTGGTGACTTTGATCTGCATTTCGAAGTATACTATAGTGCTTGTTTCCACTTCTCAAAGTTTTTCTGTATTGATTGAAAAAAAGTTTTTTCTTTTCATACAGGCTGTAAATTACGCAGTTTTTTCGTGATTTCAGACCAAAAATAATTACCATACATAATTCTTAAAATTCGTTTTCTGCTCTCAAAACATGTCTTCAAATTTTGATCATTTTTAACACGAATGCCGCAAAATGCTATAAATGCGTTAATTGGTAGGTTATGAACTTATTAGGCTGTAAATTACACAGTTTGTTCGTAATTTTAAAATAAAAATAATTACCATACATAATACTTAAAATCCGTTTTCTGCCTTCAAAACATGCCTTCAAATTTTGATCATTTTTAACACGAATGCCGCAAAATGCTATAAATGCGTAAATTGGTAGGTGATGAACTTATTAATTACAAATAATCACTAGTGTCAAGGTTTTTCAAGCTTTATCTTACACAATACTCATGTTTGAGAATTGTTAGACGCAATGTTTGTTTTTTTATGCAATTCTAAATTTCAAATTCTTTAATCTACCAATTCACAACCTGTGGCGCACGGTCTACTTGAGTGGCGTACACTGTTAAAAATTTTCCGGAAAATTTACGGTAATTGTTACTGGCATCCATGCTGCCAATAACTATTACCGTAAAAATCAAATTTACTGTCAAATTTTACGGTTTCCTTGGTAGGCCGCAGCAACCAATTGGCGCTGGGATCGCTTATTTCTCCGGTAAAAATTACCGTAAAAATCAGCGATGCGTTAGCCCGCCATTTTACAGTAACAATTACCAGAAAATCTTCCTGAATTTTTAACAGTGTAATTATTCTTCAGGAGCGAGCATAACGAAAAAATAGCGATGAAAAATGTAATTTCTGAAAGAAAAAGTGAAATAAAAATACAGAGTTTGATACATTTTAAAAATTTATAGAAAAGTAACAAATTGTCATATGAATGTATGTTCCGTGCCAAAATGTTTTACAGGTTCTAAAACTTTTTTTGACATCGTAAAAAAGGGATGGGGGAAAAAATGTAGTTATAAGTATTCGCTGTATCGTCACAGTAAGAAAAACAAATATCTTGTGAAATACATAAAAAGTAGTCGAAAACTTTGTACTGCATAGTGAATAAAATATGACAACGTATATAAAGTACAAATTCAGAATGAGAAAAGGTTAAAAAACCAGCAAACAGCTGTTTAGGCACTCTAAAATACAAGTGCCATCATCAGTGCAATTAAAAACGAAGACAGGTTCAACCCGACTAAAACACAGTCGAGGCGAACCCACAGTCGTTCGCCTCGACTGTGTTTTAGTCGGGTTGAACCTGTCTTCGTTTTTAATTGCACTGATGATGGCACTTGTATTTTAGAGTGCCTAAACAGCTGTTTGCTGGTTTTTTAACCTTTTTTCATTCTGAATTTGTACTTTATATACGTTGTCATATTTTATTCATCTTGTGAAATGTTTAGTAATTTTGTTAAACAGAAAGAAATACCGTTCATTACCAGAGGTCAATGTTGTGGATATGTGATGAACGTGAGTACCATTTAGATGTGGTTCGAGCAACATACGGTATACTCCTTGAACTCTGGTAATGAAAAATATTGATTTTTGGTTTATTAAAATGATTAAACACCTCACATGAAATTTGTTTTTCAAACTGCGACGATACAGTGATTACGTAAAGTTACTGTTTTTTCCCTTTCTTAGCTAAATCATTAAAAAAAGATTCTTGAACCTGTGAAGTAATATGGCACAAACCGTTTAATCATACATTTTGTTGCTTTTCTGTAATTTTTTAAAATTCATCAAGGACTTTTCAAACACTCTGTATGCTCCAATATAAAATATTATACACACTGTAGATATATAATTTACTTATATTAAAGATTTGTATCAGCACTGAACAATGTTCATAATAACTACATTATCTATAATATATTAAATACAAGCTAAGTAAATTTAAGTGAATACTTTGGGACTGAGTTGTAAAACAATTTTTTTCAAAGTAAGGTTATATATCTAAAATAGGCACTGATACATGTGTGTACATTCATTTATAGGCACTTCAAAGCAGCCACGAAACAAAATCCGACAACTTGGAATTAAGATCTATTATTTAGCTTAAAAAATATTAATTCTACAGTTTCATTGCAAATTTTGAGTAAGATCTTAGTGTAGGTTTGGTGACAAACTCTCAAAATTAATTATTATTTATGCTCTAATTTTATGGGGAGGCGGCGAGGGCACTGAACATTCTGATTGAAAACTGAGCCACAAATAGTGTTAAAAGTTAAGAAAGGCTGCTGCACAGAAAAAAAAATTGCGAGTCGTAGTCACACGACAGAAGTAAAACTTGCATATTTCCTCTTTTTTTACATTCGGAATTGTTACTTTACTCGCACATTTTCTCTCAAGTCACGCTCTTGTTCTTTCTGCCTCTGACTTAAGCATATTCACAACAAAATGAGCTTTAAATGAATAAAATAGATTATAAACAACGAGAAAACTAAACAATACTCGAAATCTGCTTTTTAATTTTTGCAAAAAACAATGTTATACAGTTATTTTTGTTAATAAAAGTTGATAAACACATTTAAGGGTTTTAAGTAATCTGGATTACGCTTTTAAACTGAAAACGTGACTTGAAACAGAGAAACCTGCAATATTCAAAAAGTTTAAATCCACAAATATATGACTGCTTAAGTTTGACCTTGTAATTAACGTGTTAAGTTTATTAAGAAAACAAACTGCAATTCTACTTTTCATCGTTTTGGCAACAATTAAAAAATAAATACGTCGCTTTCGTTGCACAAACATTTTTTCCGATCAAAATTTCAAAGCCCTCCCATAAAAGGTTTCACTTTTAAAAAAATGAGAAATTACTTAGTCCGTGTGTATTTATTTACAAAACTAGAAAATCTCCCGCAAGGTATGAGGGGTAAAAATTGCTTCTACATTTGAACGAAGCCATTGCCTGCTTGATGATATTTTGATAGTTGAAATTTTGACCCTAACTCTAGTGGATTAACCCTAAACTCCAGTAAATAGCGTTAATTGTTCACCATTTTTTCGTTTCTTCATTCCCCTGCAATGACTCAGTTTTACCAGTAAAACAGTTAAATTATCGGATCGAGTTCAGCCTTGTTACAATAAAGCCTGTCCCTGCATGTTAAAAATTACCAAAACATATTATCAAATTATCATGCCGTGGTGTTGAAACTCGCGCGTTACTCGATCATTGGCATATATATATATATATATATATATATATATATATATATATATATATATATATATATATATATATATATATATATATATATATATATATATATATATATATATAAAAGGATGAAAATGTAAAAATAATATTTTAAAAAGAACAGCAAATGCCATAGTGTTACATATTTATTAGCTGAGTGAAAATAAAAATTATATTTCGCACAGAGCTTAATTTACGATATTTCTACTGAGAGTATCATCAAGATCTGTCGTATCAGTAATTCCCTTGGCTAGCTCCAGATCGAAAGTAATTTTCTCTCGTATTACCAAGACGAGTCCAGAATAGGAATTATGTTGTTGCTTTTATGAAGATTGCTCCCCGTATCAAATAATAAAACCCATTCCTCGAAGAGTTATGGTATCCCATTTTAATCCGCTGGTACGTTTTAGGTAGGTGTTAAATAAAAGTAATTAATAGATAAATTCTTTTGATACCAAAAACTATCCCCATTCGTTTTGTTAGTAAGAGAACAAAATGAATTATAATGATTATCATTCAGCAACTCTTTAGGATGCCAAAGTCGTGTATGGCATTTGTAGTAAATGTTAACTTGATTTGAGATTGTTTGTAACAGACACAATGAGGTCGTTTCTAAAATTTTAAAAGTACTTTTTTTTCTGAAAGAGTTTGCGTAAAAACATTGAATCTGATCATTTTTTAAACAATTTGATTATTTTTATATATTAATAGGCGAGTCCTTTTTTTTCGATTCCGATTTCTCTTCTATTTGTGAACCGATTTTCTACATTCTTTTTTTGTTCAGTAGCTATTGCCGAGTTTTAGTGTCGTCGATTAAAAAATTCTGAAATCGGACGTTATATAACGGAGATATTAATTAAAAACGCTTTTTCATCCTAAATGGCTCTTTCTACGCGAACGGATGGTCCAATTCTTTCGAATTTGATATGGTTGGAAAGGTCTTTAAAAAATACTCCAAACGAAGAAATTTGTCAGAGCGCCCAAGGTCCAATAACCTAACTACACTAGAAAATAAGTTAAAAGCGTTTTTTGGTTAGTGAAACTCAAAAATTTTAATTTTGATTCTTTTTCATTGTTGAAACTCATTGTTGGAAGCGTGACACATTAATTTTTTATTGACTTTTTAAACCGCTGTTTCTACACGAAAAATGCATTTTAATGCTTCGAGCTTGGTATGGTTGGAAAGCTCGTGAAAAATACTTTCAAACACGTCTAACACGGTTTTACCGTTCAAAAGCTCGAACCCGCTAAATTGACTAGAAAAAGTGCTAGAACCAATTAAAAGTTTGTTAAAATTATTTATTTTATTTTATTTTATTTTATTTTATTCATTTTTTTATTTTTATTTTTTTTTTATTTTTTTTTTTTTATTATTTTTATTTATTTATTTTTTATTTATTTTTTTTTTCGCTTTTTTACGCGACATAGTTAAAGTGAAGAAATTGCTGGATAATATTATGTGTTGCCATTTCTCGCTTGAGCGTAAATAAATGAAATTCTTGCATTTGTCTTTATTATTGAGAATTTTTAGGTAACTACGAGCATTTAAAATATTTTCTTTTTGATTATGTGTTTTCGCGATTTTAATATTTAAATAAATCATTTTTTGTAGTGAGGGAGGATTTTCAGTTTCAATAATCACCTTCCTAAAAAAACAATAAATAAAACGCTGCTTACAATAATACTTGCATTTGCTATTACAGTGAAACCTCTCTGAGCTGCCACCCCTCTGTTCCGCAATATATCGGCCGTTGAAAGAGGGTGGCCGTTTTACAGGGTTTACGTTACAGTTGCAATACAATTTCTATAATACTTAGTGTAAACAAGTCTAACACATAAAATTAAGTTTGAGACCTTCCTGAAGAGGAAATAGTATATCATTAAATTATTGCTTACATCTTTTGAACAAAGGATACAATTTGTGACTTAAGTCTTTACTCTGCTCCAACAACTGTTTTCAAAATCGTTTTTCAATTCCAAATGTTAATTTCTAACCAATTTATTTGCCATTGCATCTAAATTTCTGATGACTATATTATCCCTAAAATCATTTTAGTCGAAAATATAGTTTGCTGATGATTACAATACGTATTAGTAAATTGATCGCCAAAGGTAGAATTAGCGCCTAAAAGGCATAAAAATGCTTTTGCTCAAAAAACGATAGTGATGCACACAGTGAACTGACAAGTTAATTTAAATCAACCCCAAAAAAATATTAGATTTGATTTAAAAACGTTTATTTTCGTTGATTTGTTAACCAGATGACGTTTTTCTCAGTCGGCCCTGTAATTATAAAAACATTCCATTGCTGTTCCATGCTGAAAATAATTTGAAATCGCATTCTATTAATCCTCTCGCCGATTTTCCGTGCTCTTCTTGCTCAGAATTTCAATACGTTGATCAAAATTCATAAAAATGATTTTCGACAGTGTGGTTTGCAATCCAGATTACACATACACACTGACCAACTAATAAAATAAATATGAATGACATTTTTACTCGAAAATTATTGGAATTCGTTAACAGCCAAAACGATTTCTCCTCTTTGAACTGAAAAGTTGTAGATTAGAAACAGGAAGTGAATAGATTTTCCTGAAAAATAGGATGAACGCATCTACTTGGCAGCCGTTCAGAAGGATTGGGTAGCCGTTGCTTGGGGTGTTTTCAACATTAAGTCTATGGGCTAAAAAAATCCGTACCGCAAAAAAATTGGCCATTAGGAGGGGTGACCGCTTATGACAGGTATCCGCTCGAAGCGGTTTCACTGCACAACAAACAGATCTCAAGGTGAAACTCTTGATAAAATTTGCGTAATATTACGACGTCCAGTGCTTTCGCATAGACAATTATATGTTGCCGCAAGTAGAATTTGTTCATTTGACGGTTGGAAATTTTATATTTCTAACTGTAAAGGTCATGCCTACTTTTAAAAAGAATATTATTTGTATAGAAGTTTTTTAAGTATTATAGGAGTTTTGTGGTATCATTTCATTCAGAAATACTTCCATAATTGAAATAGGCGAACTTTATCCACTGGTGTCAAATTTTTGGCACCAATGCAAGGGCGAGAAATATTTTTCTTTTGCATTCGTAAAAAAAGAGAAGAGAAATGTCTATTTGCAAGGAGCTGATTACGGATGAAGTCCCTCTTTAAGGTGAGGTTCATTAAATTGTAACCGTTCGTGACAAGGGGGAGGAATGAAATGACAAGAGGGACATAAAATGGGACAATAAAAAAGATATCGAGGATTTTTTATTTGTTTATTTTATTTATTTATTTATTTATTTATTTATTTATTTATTTATTTTTGATAAGAACGTTTACGATAAACAGTGTGACACATGGCAAGGGGAAAGACGTGGGGGTGGAGTGTCAAACTTTGCGACAAAGAAGAGAGGGGTCAAAAATTTTGAAAAGTGCATTAGTCAGTTATCCCCTACACCGTAAAAAATCACAAAGACGATTTTCTTTAAATAAAATTACAGTGACGATTAGTGTTTTCGAAGGCCCAATTTTCAATGCAGCAAGTAGGATTCGTTCATTTCACTGTTTTTTTATTTTTCTAATGAAAATTTTATATTTCTAATGGAAGAGGACAAGGCAACTTACTCATTAATATTAATTTTTTGAGAAAAAATATCGTTTACGCAGAAATTTTACGTATAATCTGAGTTTTGCAGCATCATTTCATAGGGAAAATTTCGATAATTGGAAAGTTGGCTCTCTTCATCTATTGGCGTCAAACTTTTGGCATCAATTGCAGCGTAAGAAATGTTTTTTCTTTGCATACGTAAACGAAGAGTAGGAAAATATATATTTGCGTAAAGTTAGCACAAAACAGGGGCTGTCCCCGAATGAAGTTCCGCTTTAAGGTGGGGTTCAAGAAATAGTAACAGTTTGTGACAAGGTAGAGGAAAGAAATGACAAGAGGGACATACAATGAAGAGAACGTGACAAGCCTTTTTTTTAATAGGAACGTTTATGAAAAACAGCGTGACACGTGACAAAGGGAAGAGTGGGTATGGTGAAGTGCGAAACTTTGTGACAAAGCGAGGAGAGGGTCGAAAATGCTGAAAAGTGTGACATCACTTATGCACCACCCTTAACCATAAACAAATAACAAAGACGACCTTTTTTCAAAGTTGTACTATTGTTGAAAATCCAGTGTTTTCGAATGGACAGTTATATGTTGCCACTAGTAGAGTTCGTTCATCTGATATTTGAAAATTTATATTTCTAATGACGAAGAAACAACTTACTCAAAAATAGTAGACATTTTATAAGTACTAATATTTTTCACACAGAAATTTTACGTATATGCTTCATTTCATACGGAAAGATTTCGAAAATTAGATAATTGGCGATTTTTATCCATTGGCGGCAAACTTTTTGTTTCCAATGCCAGCGGGAAAAATGTTTTTCCTTTGCATACGTAAACAAAGAGTAGAAAATATCTATTTGCATAGGGTTAGCAAAAAGCAGCATGGTATCCAAAATAACATTATTCAAGCCAAGAATTTGACGATCACACCAGTTTCTTAATGGGGTTGTTTTCTTCAGTCAAAAGTACTATTTTTAGTTACTGAAATTGATAGAATTGACAAAAAAGAAAAAGTAATAATAATAATAATAACGTAGAGCCAGAAAAAAACTTTTATTTTCCCGACACTTATTTTTTATTAATTTTTTTTAATGTTCAATTTTGGAAAAAAAAGCGTGGTTTTTATGACAATACAAGTGGTGTACTTTGTCGCGCTGCTTCATTGCCGCGCTAAATGTAAACGCTTTGCTGTCAACCGCGCTTCCAGGTTATGGTAATTTGCGCTGTGCGCTAATGGCATCAGTGAATGGTATTTCATCGCTTTTGATGCCATGTGCAGAAACGTAAAAAATGAATTTTAATCTGGGCACCGATTAAAATATTTGTTATTTTTTTTTTTTTAATTATTTAAAAAATAGTGAAAACCCATGTTTTAAGTATGCTCTTTCAGAAAAAAATACTTTTAAAATTTCGGAAGAAATGAACCCATTACCGAAATATCCATTTTCATCCATTTTATTTTGAGATTAACAGAAAAAAAGCAAAATTGGAATAAATTATTTTTGTTTTTTATTGTGTGTACTCATAAAAATTGTATGTTTCCAGATATGCAGTTAACATGAGTAAGAGTAGAAATAAAAATGTTTTGCAAACAGTTAAATCCATACAAGTTTTTTCGAATATTTATTTATGAATATGGCCGAATTTCGACCACTGGACGAACACTAGTTTATTTTCATCGGTGCGCTTTCATTTTTTATGCTTCTGCACATGATATCAAAATTGATGAAATACCATTCACTGATGCAATTAGCGCAGAGCGCAATATTTAATTCGCTTCTTCATTCATATGTAGGGGCAGCGATATGGTTGATAGCAAACGTTAAGCGCAAAATTTAATTCGCTTCTGAATTATCATAACTTGGAAACGCGGAAGACAGCAAGCGTAGCATTCAACGTGTCAGTGGAGTAGCGCCAAAATAGATCACTTATGACTTCATAATGGTCATGCCTTGTTTAAAAAATTTGACATTTTAGAAAGTTAATCAAAAATGAAACGTTTTGAAAATAAAAGATTTTCCTCGCTCCATGGTTTTTTTTCCCCTCTCATTCTACTAGCTTTAGTGACTAAAAGTAAAACTTTTGACTGATGGAAACATCCCATTATGAACATTGAGACAGTATAAAATAAACAAAATGTATAAATAAGGAACAATCATTGTATTTCCTTAAAAAACTATTTATAAGGGGAAAAGGAGCATATATAAACATGGCATGTTTTACCAAGATTGCTTAGAATGAAAAAAATTGAAATTTTTTCAAGTAATGGCAGTAAAAGTCCAACCCCTTGACCAAACTTTTAGAACAATGGACCATTTTATGTTTCTGTGGTGACAACTTATTTGTTTCATCAAGTGTTGTATGTAAATGTATCACTATCTTCTTCGCAGTAAAACATATTTTAAACTAATTGATAAGTTAAACTTAATAGTTGCAAATCCTTACATATACATTCAAGTAAAACTATGACCACGTTTATTTGTTTATTAAATTAAGAATTCCTTATTTCAGCAAATCAGTTCTAATGTATATGATGGGGCAGTTGTGCACAAAGCATCTTGGGGCACCTTTGAACAGTTCCCATATCATCTCCGCAATATTAATATTAGTCCAGGATAAGTGTTAAAAAAATGTATAAATTTAAAATTAGTATTTTTTCTAAAATCAGCTTGAAATGTAATGTATTATTATTATAAAATATTTACTTATCTATAGAAGAATAGAAGAAAGTATTGGATTCGTGCAAATTTTCGAATTTCGAATTTTGACGGATTCGAACGTTTTGAGGTGTGCTGAGTCCATTTTGACTATTTTTGGAAAATGTCTGTCTGTGTGTGTGTGTATGTGTGTGTCACGTCTGTGTGTGACCAGTTTTTTGTGGCCGCTCTACAGCAAAAACTACCGCATGAAATCGAACGAAATTTGGTACGCATATGTGCCCCTATGTGAACTTGTGCCCATTGGTTTTTGGCGCGAATTCCTCTAAGGGGGGTGGAGCAATGGGACGTTTTTTGAGTTACGCGTGCTTGCTATTCCTCAGGAAGTAACTGGTGGAATCAAACAAAATTTGGTTCATATGTTGCCATTAACAGGAACAGGAGCTGATTCAATTTTGGTGTCAATAACTCAAACGGGGGTTGAGCTATAGAACGTTTTTTGTCGTCAATTGTGACTGCTGTTTCTCAAGAAATAATGAACGGAATGAAAGAAAAAATTATCGGCAAGTAGCCCTTAGTGGGTATAAGAGCTGATTTTATTTTGGTGTCAACAGCTAAGAAGGGGGTAGCGCAATAGCCCGTTCTTTTTTTCCATTGTCAGTGCCCTATCTCAAGAAGTAATGCTACGTTCTGGTTGAAATTTGAAATATATGTGGAACCATATGTAAACAGGCTTTGGTTCAATTTTGGCGCCAATCGCTGCTAGAGGTGCTGATTTTTTTTCTGCGAATGAAAATATCTTTATTAATGCAGCAATAAGAAAGATAAATCGTAATAAACTGTCGTCAGCGTATTTCTCGTGATTTTAATTGCATGGAAATGATCGAAAACATTATCTCAAAATGATTTAAAATGTTTAACTGTTGCCATCTTATGTTTGTTAACAAATAAAATATTTGTAATTAATTCAAGCAAGTCTTTTAAAATAACTTTCAATTTTCGCTCTTTGCTTTGATTTTACGATAACTAGACATTGGAACGGTCGTCAAGTTTTTGCATGTGTAATTTTGTTTTTGTTGGGAATATTTCTTCCTCCTCAAGCATGGGGAGGGATCAGAATTATAAGAAAGATATAGAAGAAAGTTTCGTGATGGCCACAACATACTAGTTTTTTTCATGAAATTGCATACTGAATCGTTTTTGAGTCAATGCTTCGTTTTATGTTTGTTCCTAATTGTTGCTCTTTTCTTTACGATTGAAACGATTTTTTAAAGGCTTAGTTGTCATGTGTCATAGACAATGTCAATATATTTTTAAAATCTTTGAAAATTACTTAAGTAAAAACCATTAATACATGATTGTACACAAATAAATGGTAAATAAAACATTTATATGATTAATTGCTGGTAATTGCTGAAATTGATTTTAAAAAATCGAAAGTGTCAGACTTGGTTTGTCCTTTTTTCGCCATAATGGTCCATACTTTTTAAAAATATTGTATGAAAATGATACCTATCACTAACTTAATAAGTGCATCCAAAAATATTT
Organism: Uloborus diversus; assembly: GCF_026930045.1. NCBI lineage: Eukaryota > Metazoa > Arthropoda > Arachnida > Araneae > Uloboridae > Uloborus > Uloborus diversus. Next base: position 67,570,506 of record NC_072732.1, on the reverse strand, counting down.
TGTACAACTGTCCCCCGTTTACCAACTCAAAGGTTAAAACGTTTATCTTATTCTCTCTCTCTCTCTCTCTCTCTCTCTCGTCTGGATGATCCATAACTCTCCAAAAATCACATACAGTCAAGCCCGCTTATTAGAATACCGGTTAAAAGAACATCCCGTTTAATGTAATACATTTTCAATGCCCCAAACCGTTGATGTCTATTATTTTAATCCCATTTGATAGAATATCCTTCTTATTAGAATAATATTTCATCTAAAATTGGCTATTCCATGTAGCGGGCTCGACTGTACACAAATTATACATATCATACTTAAGTTAATATGCACACACAAAAACCTTTTATTGCTAATGGCATTACTACCACCATTACTATATGCCATTGACAATTTAATGGAAAAATGGATGTTAATAATAAAAATGTACATTAGTTCACATACGAAGCGATTAAATATTTCTATTCAGTGTTTTTTTTTTACCTGACGTCGGATGATTCCCCATTTCTCCATGTAACCGTACGATATTATCTTTATCAAGATATGAATATCTGGTAGGAAGCTCTTCAATAAACCTTGATTTGTGGATAACAACCAAAACAAACTCAAGTGGATGTAAAGAGCGCAATTCGTTCCGCTAAAGAATTCTTAGTAAATATTTCGGTTTGTATAACTTATCTAAAAGAAATCTTGCGTCATATTCCTTTTTTTTTTCCTTTCTTCATACAGACTGAGTTGCAATATTTCTTTGCAAAAAAAAGTTATGAATTGTAGCTCTCTATGAAATTACATTAGTTTTCGATGAATAGATACAAAATAGTTGATGCTTCAATTCAAAGTCTTATTAAATTTGTGTTTAGAAAGTAGAAAGGGGAGAGAAAAATTCCCGATACGCACCTTTATTTCTTCTACTTTTATTTAATTTCGTTCCTTCTTTTTTTTCTCTCTCTATTTTTATCTGTTTATTTCTTTATTTACTTTTTGGCTGTTCTTAATCAATGGATATTTTGAAATTTTCTGAGTTACGTTGGTTTGATGTGTAAATTCTTCAACAATTGGATCCAGTTTCCGATTTATTTCCAGTTCCTTGTCCTGTGCAACAAAGTCGTTTGCTCAGGACAATAGGTTGCAATCATACTACGTTAACTATAGTAATCAAATGTGTTGCTCTATTTTTATCATGTGCAAGTTGAAAAGAAATTTTGCTTTTATGTCTCTGGGTTTTATTCTGTAAAAGAATTAATTATACGAAATGAGCCCAATGTAATTCTGAACTGCGTTTATTGTTATATAAAACAAATTTTCACTTCTAACTTGTTTTTACTGTTTTGCATTCTGTTGCTAATACTTTACATCAAATCCATCATTTAAAGGTATATATATACCCTTAAAATGCAGGCAATGCAGTTTTGTCAAACTTAGAGCGCATTTTCCATTCCAAAATATTTTGTTTCCTTCCCTTTGCTAATGTGACCAAGTTTCGCAATAAAAAATCCCAGACCTCATCTCAAAGCAGGAATACTAAACTGAAAAAGAAAAACCCAGCGATTTCTATCGCATATCAATGGCGCTATTGGCCTGTAATCCTATTTCTCGGATTATCTTGGCGACGCAGTTCCAGCCTTACGTCAGTAAACTCGGGAGCTTTCAATGAAAGAACAGCTGTCAGACGTCTTGGCACTCTTTCAGAGGGGACAAAAAATAAAATTGTGTTCCCACGCAATACTTGGCATCATTTACACATCAATAGCATTCACTGTGACCGGAGATAGAATCTTACTACAACACCCAGATGCTTACCGCACGACAAAGAACGCTGGTTTTTAAATTTTAATGTGCTTCGGGAGTGCATTCATTGCTTCTGGCAAAAATCCTCGACAAATATTTTATGCGTCAATCTTGAAATTTTTACAAATGTATTTATTGCGTCCTGAAAATCTCAAAATAAATTATTTATGTAGTAGCGTACAAAACGCCAAAAAAGAATCAAATGAAGGTTCTTTCCAAACAGTTATTAATTCAGGCTAATATGAAATTACATTTCCGCATGTTGAAACAAAAATTATTTTGTTACACTGCAGAACATTGTCTAAACAGGCCAATCGTGAAGTTTCACCGTGCATCTCTAATGTATATTTATTAAAGTGAAATTCGGGCCATTGGGACATGATTTAAAAAAGTGCTTTACACATCAATATCCACGCCCGTGCCGGGATTTGAACTCAAGCTGTGACGAGGAAGTCTTCTACTCAGCTGTACCACCTGTTTCACTGTGTGGCAGTATCGTGTTGAAAAGAATTTTATCATCACACTCTACGGCGCGGCGTGATGATTAATGCTGCTAGCGTTTGAAAAGTCCGCTAGAAAAAATACTTAAGAACAGTTTTGAATAAATCTTTGTTTCATGCTTTATTTTTTCATTTTATAACATAAATGAAAATTCTAACAAATCTAACATTTGCAGTGAAATACTATTTTATTAAAAAAAAAAAAAAATTAAGAAAAATATATTTCCCTTTGAAATAATCATTTTATTAGCAAGTAAACATTTATATTTTATTGAAATACTAGCTGTACCCACAAGGTAGTGATCGTACTATAAGGTTTAAAAAAAAGCTCTTTAAGCTTATGTAAATTTCCATTCCCACTCTGAAATGAAAAAAAAAGACATTTGTTTTTGAAAATAGGCATGGTCAGTTGGTTTAAACCGAAACATGATTTAAATGTTTCAAATTTAGGTTTTTTCATCTGGTTTTGGATGAATTGAGGCATAAAATTCTGCATTGTGTCCAAGTCTAAGTTCTCTGATAATAACTGGGTATGAAAATTTCACTTTATGACTTTGTTTGCGAATGAAATCATACTTCCCCTTACCCAAGAGACCTTCATTTACACCATGTTCCGTTTCATCAAACTGAACCTATATGTAGCTTTTTTTTTTTTTTTTTTGAAGGAGTGGGGGAGACAATCATGAATTGCATTTTATCGTCAATTGTCCAATAGTTGATGTTGCTCCGATTTTTCAGATTGCCTTGATGATGATTGGTTTTTATTTTTATTTATAGAGCGAAAATTTTCATCGCCATAGTAAAAAATCAGTCGGTTTGATTTTATTTTTATTTTTTATCAGGGCATAATTCGGGCAGACTTTACGTTGAAAAAAGAAGTTTTTGTGTAAATTACGTTTTTTCAGAAAAAAAAAAACACCTGCATAAATAAACTTAAACAGCAAAATTTCCAGATTACTAATTCTCATCATTTAAGATTGTCAACAATTATTATATCAAGAAATAAAAATACAAAACATTAAACGCTGTAAATAACCTTTATCACAAGTGTACAGGTGGTTATCGGCAATAAAATCTTTACCTTTATTACCGCATCCTAATCACCATTTCTTGTTTAATGGATATACCCTGTATTGAATAAAATATGACAACGTATATAAAGTACAAATTGAGAATGAAAAAATGTTAAAAAACCAGCAAACAGCTGTTTCGGCACTCTAAAATACAAGTGCCATCATCAGTGCATTAAAAACGAAGACAAGGTTCACCCGACTAAAACACAGTTGAATGCGAACAATGGAATGAGAGACGAGTTGTAAAAGATATGAGAGCAGCAACTCGTCTCTCATTCCATTGTTCGCCTCGACATTCCATTGAGTGCCGAAACAGCTGTTTGCTGGTTTTTTAACCTTTTTTCAATCTCAATTTGTACTTTATATACGTTGTCATATTTTATTCACTATACAGTACAATGTTTTCGACTACTTTTTAACCGACTTCAAAAAGGAGGCGGTTATCAGTTCATACCGTATGTATGTTTTTTTTTTGTTTGTCCACTCATAGCGTCCCACCTAGTGAACCGATTTTGATGATTCTTTTTTTAATGGATAGAGGATGGCTCAACTTAGGTCCCATTACTTTGTTTGACCATATTTGTTCTTTAGAAAAAAAGTTATGGGCAAAAAACAGTAAATTTCCCTATTAAATGATTAAAATGATATTGTAGCGAAGTTCGCACTTTTCATCCGTGGATAACGGTGGCTCAGTGGTAGAATTCTCGTGTCCCACACGAGCGACCCGGGTTCAAATCCCGACTAGGACAAAAAAAATTATACTGAAATTTCGTTTCTACTGTTTCCCGTATTTTCTCGAATGTTCTATTAATTTCTGTATCTTTTCAAGTCTGGAAAGTTCCAGCACTTTTTCAAGTTGTATATAAGGAGATGTAACGTTCATTCGTGGTTCTGAATAAAGATCTCGAGTTGAGACTAACGAGTATTCGCTTCATTTGGCTTTCACATTGTCTTCGCTATCTTCATCTACGCGACAATATGAAACTCATTGTTATAAAAGTTTGGTGCCATATAACTGTAACATTAATAGTAATTGTAATGATAATTTTGAATAAAGGCTTTTCTGAAGCAATACAGTGATATAGAGCCGCACTTCTTACTAGGTAACTTCTTACTTTTACTGAAATATCTACATTTACACTAAAAAGAATGAAATAAAAAAATTTTGAAAAAAAATAGAACCGACTTCAAAATTGCTCTAAAAAGTGAAAAATAATTTTATTCTTTAAACACCATCGATAATACTTTTAAACATAATTTTTGAAGTTGGCGCAAAAACAAAAAGTAAAATCCATTGTAACCATGCTTCGTTCATATTTTTATCAAAAAATCATCCAAACTTAGGAACGAAACATTTATATCGTTACTCAAATATGCTGTCATCAATGCGTAATGCATGTGGTAGTGAAGAAACTGGACGTGGTTAAATTTATACTTGTAGTTGAGTTATGGCTGTGAATGATTTTATCGATCGTTTTTGCGCCAACTTCAAAAATTATGTTTAAAAGTATTATCGATGGTGTTTAAAGAATAAAATTATTTTTCACTTTTTAGAGCAATTTTGAAGTCGGTTCTATTTTTTTTTCAAAATTTTTTTTATGTATACCCTGTATTACCTATTCTAGAAAATCCTCAGTCATAATGCCTTATCGCAATTCGTGATTGCAAAAGACATAATTTGAGTTCGAAATGTCAAGAATCCAATTTTATTTATCTATTTATTTATTTATTAGTGTTGAAAACAATATTCAAATTGTACATTTTATTCCAAAAATACTTATCTCAACCAACATAACATTTATCAAGCAAAGTCTTCAGAAACTAATAGATAGATATAATGTTACCTTTATTGTTTCTTGGCTCTCTTATTCAAATCTTAAAAAATTCAAACATTGTACTTCCACATTTTGTCGATTTTAATTAAATCATTACCCAATCTATAATACTACATAGACTCCAATAAACGTTTTGTGAGTTAATGTTTCTACATTCCTACCAAAATAAACAAAAGAAAAGAAATAAAATTCACAACTTCTCAAGAATAGAAAACAGAAGCTAGACAGCTGTAGCAATCAGTCTGAAGGAAACAATTAGTACGAAGCCTAATCGCTTCGCAAACAGCAAAGTGAAATTAGGATAGCGTCTTTTTGTGACATCGCCGTACTTCGATGCAGAAAAAAACTTCCTCTTAATACAAGCATTATTTCCCATTAATATGTCTGCATCAGAAAATTTATGTTACTCACCAGAAGCTGAGATTTGAGGGAAAATACTTTTATTTAGCAATTATATTATGGAATTTAATTATTAATTTGTATTTTTTTATGAAGTTTAAGATTATGTCATAGACAAAGTTAATGCAAATCAGTGATATCACCTTTTTTTCTGAGAATTTCTTATGTCATATTTTATGTCTTTCTGAATAACATTTATTGAAAAATCAAACAAAGAAACTTAGTGATAAAGGAATGAAATAACAGCGTTAACTTTAAAGTTTTTTTATTATTATTAGTTAACACGTTGACTACTAAGGATGACATAATAGTTTACCAAAATGAAGTCTACGTTACACTTCAGTTTAAAAAATGATACTGAGAGCAAAAAAAAAAAAAAAAAAAGCAATTAATGACTACATAATAAATAAATAAATATGTTTAACAAGAGGGTCAGAGGAAGGCAATATTTTTTTTCGATGAGAAAGGAAATATTAAAACCTGAATTTTTGAAGAACAGATATTTCCTGGGAATATTTGTTTATACAATTTATTGAAAATTTTTCATTATCTCGTTTCGAGGACTGCTAGGGGGTACAGTAAACTACTGTTCAGGGCAAAGTACACAGTAATAATACTACTCATAGAATTTAATAATTGTATCAATAATCCTAATGTAGGAATTAAGGATATGTTTTTTTTTTTTTTTTTTTTTTTTGTAAGTTTAAAAGTTTAACTATTTCTCAAGACTAGAGTTATTGACTCATTGTGTTCTTTTTAAATTCTTACTAATTGTTTTATAGTTAAGTGTGAAAAAAGAATTCAAAATATTGCTTGTGCTCTACGATATTTAAAATATTGTAAACAATTTTGAGAAATTATTTATTAAAGCGGAAGTTAACGTGTATAGCTTATGTATCTTTTTCTACGCACATAGTCCAAACGTATACAGCTTTGCTTGCTCAAGGGAAAACTTTTGTCATTTTCTAAAAACTACAACAAATTTTTCTCATTCAAAAGTTGATGAAAACAAAGCAAGACAGCAAAACGACTTACTACAAGCAACACAACTTTGACATAAATGATGAAGACAAATTTAATGAGGCAAAAATATTTTGTTGGACAAATTTTTCACGTTATTAAAGTCATTTCTATCATTTATGTTCTCCTAACAAAGGTACGTACTGTTTTTATTTTAAGTTAATTTCTAGTTTTTAAACTGTGATTAAGGTATTTGTATTTCATTTGATTTTCAATGCAATTAAGATTAGGCAGCATAAAATACTGCGATTAATTTGTAACAGGTATGATACAGGGTGTAACAGTACAGCGTTTTCAGGATTTTCAAGGCAAATAGAGTACACCTAGACGATGGGAAATCAGTAGCACTGCATGGTCGGAAACACTTTCCTGATACGATAATGACGACAAAAAGCACAAGAAAGGAAGAACACGAATAAGAGCAAAAAATATATTTCTTATTTTTAATACAGCAAAAATGCTGGTAAGTTTGTATCTGGTGCACACGATTGGTGCCGTTACGTGAACCGAAGCTTCAGATGACGGTGCATGCGCACACGCAGTTTTGTTGTCGCGCTCGCTTTGACGTTCGATCTTCAATGCGCCGGAGAAGTGAGGCATGCATCACGGTCCGGGGTCGTGATTTTGAACACCTACTTTGATGACGATCGTTGGCTCCTTCATAATTTTTTTTCTTAGTTTTTTTTTTTTTTTTGCTGTATTAAGGATAATAAACATGCTTTCTTTTTTATTCGTGTCTTGCCTTTTTGGTGATTTGTATCGTCGCTACCGCGCCAGGAAAGCGTTTCCGACCATGCATTGCTGCGTGGTTTCCCATTGTCTACGTGTACTCTATCTGCCCTGTAAACGCTCTACTGATACACCCTGTATATTCCTAAGTTTTTTTTTTTTTTTGAAACACTGGCTGAAAATTATTGCTTAGCAGCAACTAACTGCATGCTTAATTTTAAAAAAACATTTCAAGTGATAAATAGCACGTTAAAAATTGCTTACTACGTAAGTCACGTAAAAACAATAAATATTTAGCATCAACTTAAACTTATATACCATACTGTATTACAAAAACAATTCTCAAAGACAAAGATTGCAAACGTTTTAACGTATTTAATGGAAAATTCTATTAAGAGAAAAACGGCTCTGGAGAATAAATGTTACATAAATATCTAAAGCAGGTTGCATTTGCTATGCATTTAAATCGAATAAAATATATTATTCTCACAAAACAGTAGTAAATGAAATACCAAATGCAGAAACGGGTTTTTGTTTCATTTTTTGTTAGAATAAAATATTCTATTTTTATGAATACTTTCGGTCGACAGAAATTATTTTATTGAATGTATTCAAAACCTCTTTAAAAGCTTTTATGTTTATGTTTATCTGGCATTAAAGTACATTCTTGGAACTTTACAAGACATTCAGAAAATTTTTAAACTGTAGAATTTTGATGCTAAAAAAATTTGAAATTGATTTTAAAGAGAAGTAAGCATTTGCTGAAAAAAGCTTTTAAAAACACTTTTAAACTGATTACGTGAAACAAGGAAAGCCTCAAAAGCCTGTATTATTTGGGTGCGTTTGAATAGCGTAACCGGTTGAACCGGTTGGTTCATTTGATGACGTCACGGTGAGTGTCCATAGGATATTTTTATTAGTTTTCATCAACCGGTAGCTCTGTTAAAGCGCGCTTGGTTAGTAATCAGTTAACGGCTATTCTATTTGAACATACCCTTTGAAAAATTTAAAAAGTAAAAAATCGACTTATATACGCTTGCTTAAGTTCATCCTTGAAATTAATTGGTTAACCTTGCAAACATTTAATTTCATAACTACTACTATCAATTTTTGTGTTTGGCAACGATTAAAAGTGTTGTCCCACCTACCACCCTGGGACTACTTGATCTCACTCAGCAAATCCATTCGAAAAAGCTGTAAAACCGATGGTGGTATCAAGAAGGACCAATGATTTTGAAAAATAAACTCAAAACGTACATTCTAGTGGACAAACTATTTGTATAAATTGCAAATTATTTATATAAATTAATATAAAACCAATGTATACATAGAATCATATTTTTAAGCAAAGATAATTTCTCAAATAGAAACATAATCTAACTGCAGCTAAAACCAATTGAAATGCTCATTATTTAAACATTAGAAAGAATGAAAACCTCTCAATTTAATAGCTTGGGTGGATTTTTTTTCTCTGATATTATTTAATACATACTCTTCCTAGCTACTAAATACTACAGGATGCGCAGGCTTGTTTTGTGAACGATCTTTTAATTTCCTTTTTAGAGATGCTATACTTAAGTCAAAATCGGATGATGTCACTCTCTAAGTTCTAAGACATTTCTCCGAAATTAGTTGAATCTGGACACGATTGTAATTTTTCCTCTTAATAATCCGCATTATTTCATTCTTCAAGGGGTTCTCTTTTACTTTCGGACCCTTTTAATCCCAGATCTGCAAAATGGGTATAAATGTAACTAACATCTTTATTTTAAAAGATTACGAACCCAACTTAGTAACCCCATAATTTAATGATGAAATGTAGTTTGGGGCTGTTTGAACCCTGAGTTCAAGTAGCCCCATTTTAAGGCAACCAGTGCACTTTTACTAACTTATATTACTGGGTTAATTATATAGCTATAACCTTAAAACACTGTTATTTTATTAAGAAATAAAATGCAAACATAGAACTATCTTGACCATGGTGATATCAGAAGTTTAAATGAACTTACAAGTGAAAGTTTGCAGACACAAAAAGCAATTGTTTAGACAACTTGTAATCATAAACTCTATCTGAAAAAAAGAGGGAATAGCAGAAACTTTGTTTCGTGCACCAGCCTCTGCCTAGTACTGCTACCTGTTATGGGGAAGTTTTTTTAAGTCTATGCATTGAGTTTTATAGGACCAGGACGGATTTTGAACACTTTTTTCTCCGTGGTTCAAGTAGATCCGGTTTACGGAACTAATTATAAGCCTAAATCTGGTTTAATAATGTCTGACACAAGCAGGTAAAAGTAAACATTTTATTCCGTACATGTCAATATTTATAAGTTACTTTAGTCAGAAGAAACAGTTTGAATGAGGTAAAAACTTTTAATAATGTTCAAGCTTTAATTTTGTTGTAAAAATACTCACAAGTTAATAAATATTAATTGTACAAGTGAGTGTTTCAAATGACAAAGTAATTTTCTTGAATAATCCTTAACAGTTAATTATTTTTAGACTGTTTTGGTGATCTGTAATCAAATTTATCTTTTTTCCGAGACGTGAAGTAAACCGGCCGGGACACCGGGATTTTGTCTGAAAACCGGGACGTCTTGCAAGCTTGCTATACATGATCTATTGGTAAAACTGTAAATGTACAGTGTTGTAGCTGGAAAAAAAGTATTTCAAAGAACACGCCTCTTTCTTTTGAGTAGATGTCATGGTTGACAGATGTTTGTTTTGGGGTCAAAAAAGGTCAGTTTCAACAATTTACGCCAGTTTTTATTTAAATAGCATATGTCTACTTAAAAAAAAAATAGAACAAACAAACTTTTTGCAGTAAGTTACCGCCCTAAGCCAGGGCTTTTGTTTTGAAACCAGCCTGCCGGGCTGTAACTAAATTAATTCTTTTTAAACAAATGTCATCCTGTCTTTTTTCAAATCGTATTCTAAATTGCTTTAAAGAACATTAGTTCTGTAATTACTTCAACATTTGCTTTATATTGCATCAAGAAATGGTTTCGCCTTGTTTATTTGATAACTCGCGACATGTTCCAAAACCCGTGAGGCTCCTTTCAGGATATGCTGCTCCCGCCCACTGAAGAAGAAGCATCTTATTTATGCTTATCTGAACATTCTACATCCGACCCCAAACAAAATATTTTTTAATTCATTTTTATTAGCATATTTTCTTACTATTACATAATTTTAGTTATTTTTCTTTCAAAGACTATTACTGACATAAAGAAACATTTCGAATATACGTGAGTATGTCGTGCAGAGACATCACCTGCAACTTTTTTAGACGAGCGAAGTCGTTCAAATGAACGAGTTGAATGAACAATCTTCTGATGAACGGATCATTAAAAAGAACGACATTGCCCACCTCTAGTGTAAATAGATTGATTGATGCACATGGATTTAGACATAGAATAAAACAATTTTCCCTCCGTCGTTTAATTTTCTATTAAGCGACCGCAGAAGACGACTTCTTGGCCTAAAACGGAAAACGGCATAAAAAGCAAATAGTGCTATTAATAGGCTAATCACAAAGCAGTCATTGTTTCTAGTGGCTCCAAAAAATCTTTTTGTAAAATATTACATTTGCATTAAAAAAATATTGTATGCCTAAATAATTTGATTCCCAATGCAAAAATTTGTAATCTTCCTTGAATACATTCATTTTAAGAACAGGATCAATGTCTGAGATCTTGTTAAACTATGCCTGAAGACTATGACCAAAAACATAATAATAAAACAAAACCTACGTACTAAAATTTGATTTTTTGAAATTTTTGTAAGCGTGATTTAATATTGCATTCACATATATACTCGGAAACAAATTGCTTCAAATTAAAAACAAATCACAGATTTGATGCAAACTGTTCGTAATTCTGCAGTTTATTCTTAACATAGCATTCAGTTTTGACGCGCAATTAGGCATTTATTACTCAATCATTTTCTATCTGTGGAAGCTCCTGGCTGATAAGGGCTAGTTTATTCGCAGGTATTTATGCGTATTACTGATACATTTTCTATCTGTGAAAGCTCCTGACTTATATAAATACCGAAAAATATTTCAAAAATTAATGCTAAGTTAAATTAAAAAATTGCAACAACAAATTATGATAAGAATAAAATAAGATTGCAATTTATATAGTAGTTGTTCAATAGACTTACCTATATACTAATAAACATTGATTTATTCTGCTTGCGACGCATATTTTATCATATTTATCCTACTAAACAACAGAAACTCTAAAATTATTATTTTTTCAATGCATAGCAAAATAATGAAATGAAAACATTTATGTTCATGATCTCAATAACTCATACAAAATTCTATCATCTCTTTTATCGCACTATTGTACTGCTACGCTATTATCATTAATTTTCTTTTTTTTGTTCCAGCATCATAAAAACATTCCTTAATGTGAATGTCCCTCTCATTTTACTCAGCTCTTTTGTGCCTTTCCATCTTTTTACCCTCTATTCCTACATTTATTTCCTTTTACTACAAACGATATGCTTAGAAGGCATTCAAGTATAATTAATCTCAACGCGCTCATTTCACTTCGTGTCAATAAAGCAAAATACATTTTTATTTTTTGTAGATACGTAAGGCTAATAAGAAAACTGTTTATTTATGAAAGATATAAGGTACATTAAAAGATGATGCTATTTCATTGCAAAAAGAATCATTCCATAGTGTTTTAATTAGTAAAAAAAGATTGTAAGCAAGAACAGGTAGCCAAACAGTTTATATATATATATATGGCATAGTTTTCTTTATAAAAAATGCATAATTAGTACTGAAAACCAAATGTGTATAAGTGTATAAAATCTTTATACTTGTTTGGTACATCATAAGAAATGGATGGAACATTTACTTCTATGATTTCTTTTCCTTTTTCGTTTTTCAATTTTTTTTAATCATATAATGCATGAATTTGATTTTGATGATTTTTTCAAATGATTTTGATTGTCAGCTAACAATTGCTTCAATCAACTTTGACGTCTTTCCTTCTGTAGAACAGCTATTTCAATGCTCGAAGAAGTATTCTGCCGTGTTAACGAAATGGGCAGTGTCTTCAGAAACGAGGTTTTTTAGAAATTTGAGAAAACGCGTTTCGAATTTAATATAAACAGCTGTGAAATGTTGGAATCCGACACATTTTTCGAGCTTAATTTTCAAACAAGAAGCTCGTACAATAAAGCTCAAGTACAACAGTTGTCAAAAATGAAAAATAAAAGTGACAAATTTACAGATACTGCCGTTTACTATCCCACGTCAGTGTAAACGTCCAGTCAAGAACTGTTTGTAAAAGAAAAAAAAACGTATAGCTTTGAAAATTGGTTCGCATGTATAAAAAGCGATTCCGATGAACATACAAAAAGTTCCCGGTGGTAGGAGGGGAGCTTGCCCGCCATCTTGAACAGAGTTTGAGTGCTTTTTTTTTTTCTTTTTTTTTAAATTTTCGCTTAAAATCTCAAACGCTACTTGCGAGTAACATCATCAATTGATAAATTAAAGAGTTTCAAACATCGTGAAATAGTTGAAAATCAGACCATTTTCCACTCCTTTCCTGTTTTTGACGATTGATTTGATATGGTTCTTTCTTTCTGTGCAAAATAGTGCGTGTTATTAGGTGTTAGTTTGTGGACACTAGTGAACAGGTGTGGGAGTGGGAGTAAAAACGAAGAAAGAGAAAATATGTGCGCAGTTTTTTCAATACTTTTTTTCCCTACCATGGTAAACGAAGACTCAAAATGAGGGTTAAAAATACATATAGTTTTGAAAATTGTCACGCCTACGTTACGGTCTCCTAGTACTATAACTCTTCGGTGGTGGTGGTGGTGGAGGAGGAGGAGGAAGGGGAGGGAGTTCGTACTTTACTCTAGGTAATAGTGGTTCTAACCGCCCCGCCATCTTGGATTTTAGGTGCGGGTTTTTTTTTTTTTTTCAGTTTTCGTAAAAATTGTTTATTTATTTCATTTTTTTTTGAAGATTTATTTCATTTTATAAGAAATAAACCTGCACAAGACAGGGACAGATGTAAATTGCGATTAATGTCTGCATCAGCTGAGGCAATGAGTCATAGCTGACGAAGAGGAGTATATGAAACTTGTTAAATTCTAACAAGTTTAGTTTTCCCTGAAATAAAAAATCTAATGTTAACAAAATGTTTCTTATACTAGCAGTATAATTAGCATGTTCATGTCAAAATATTTTTTCTTAGTTCTTTATTCTTTAATTTCTGAAGCATAAAAATAGGGTTGATGAAAGTAGGGAGAACAAATTCTATTCATGCTAACAAATGCGCGTAAGTATATCGTTACTTCATCATTTGAATAGAAGGCACTAAAATTTTAAATAAGCTTTCAGGCCAAAAATTAAATTTGAGATATCTCTGACTCACAAACCGCAAAAAATAGACTATTGAAAGCCATTTTTAAAAGTAAATATTACTTGGATCAAAACTCTTTATTTGTAAAATGAGTTTTAAACTGCGACTAAAATATTTCTTTGACGTCATAGCTCTGAACTACGTCACAGCTTCCCGGAGTTAATCACGCTACTGATCAAAAAAGACACGAACATATGTTACTTCAAAATTTATTCAGAAAAATATTTTTCAAATTTATTCGAGCTTATCGCAGAAATATTTCTTTTCTTATAAGAATATTTTCGAGTTTTTAAAAATAATAAATATGAATACTGCCTAATTAACGTGAATGCGCTATTAATTAGCTTTGAGTAGACGTTTTTTATTTGCTTCAACGTCAAGTCGTAATAAGTCACAAATATAAATAAAATTAGAAGAAATTAATGATTTTTTTTCAGATTTAATTCTCACAAAATATTTGGCAAGTGACGATTTTGTGCAGAATAAAAACTATGTGGTTTATAAAACCTCTAAATATCACGAGTTATCATACAATATTATGTCTTTTATTTACTGAATTCAAAAGCAAAATGAATATTTTATCTTCTTTTAAACAGTTTTTATATAATAGTAGGACTTTTTAAGTTTATATCCCTGTTTGTATCTTACTTGGCTTGTTTCCAACGTCTTAGTTACATTGCCACTGTAAACATTTCGCCAGCCTACTGGTGCTAACTTAGAAGGCAATTTTTCTTTTGCAACTGGAGTTTTAAAAATGGTCTAAAAGCGGGGATTGTAAAAGAGGAGATTATTCGACTCCTTTTAAAAAGTTTTAGAATTTCGTGGTCTTTAAAAGGTTGTTTGTTGAAATTTTTGCATGAGAAATTTTTGATTGGTGACCAGAACGACGTGCAGCACTTGCTTCTATTGGAAACGATATACTATATTAGTTTATTCTACTGTACAGAAGATCTGTGTACGTTTAAAACTAACTTTTACCAAGTTGTCGCTGTCTGTAAATTCAACGCATATCTGATAACCGCCATACACACAGTACTACGAGGAGGGGGTAGTCATTACATTTGAGGGGCCTCGAAAACTGAAAATTACCGTGGTGAGTTCTGTGGGAATTATTATTATGATACTGCTAGATAGAAGTTGGTGAAATATGCTACAGATTGTAATTCTGTCGAGGGCGGGTAAAGGGCAGTAACTGCAAAGTTTTTTTTTTTTTTTCTTTGCATTTTTGTCATCTATTGTATGTTAGCTTTGCTGTACAAGCTTTGGTTTCTGCTGGAAAATAACCTCAAAAAAAGCATCTTGTTCAAGTATTTCTCTACTGTAAGAACATAATCCAAAACGTGTTTCTTCAAACATCTCGCAAACTCGCTTCTGCAGATACTGCCGTTTACCTACCCACGGAAGAATTCTGGTTCCATGAGGTTTTTCAAGAAAAAAAAATCAAACTCAGTATACATGAAACAACTATTTATACTAAAAAAAAATTGGGAGATGCATTATTGTACAGTTTCTGTGTGTTTAGTACGTCAATCTTTTGCAGATCAAGGAGTCTCTTCCGAAAGGAAACAATAAGGTG
This sequence comes from Uloborus diversus, assembly GCF_026930045.1. Classification (NCBI taxonomy): domain Eukaryota; kingdom Metazoa; phylum Arthropoda; class Arachnida; order Araneae; family Uloboridae; genus Uloborus; species Uloborus diversus. The sequence continues at coordinate 67,555,203 of NC_072732.1, read as the reverse complement.
GAGAAGAAGCTCGTACCATCCCTTCTGATGCGACTAGAGTAGGTTATTCCGTTGCTGTGGCAAGGAGACCACTTTGATATCCTAAAATTTGTTTATTCTAGTGCATTGTTCATTTTTCTTACAAAACTCATTGTTTCCAACGCCTCCTGCCGCTCTGCAACTCAGTGTTCCTAAATCTTGTCACGACTAAGGATCCCCTTCTGAATCCATATTCACGATTTCATCATGTCCACGAAGGGTGTCGAGACGCTGATGCTCATAAATTACAATATAACGGTCACGCGAGACAAATCAAGTTCCACAATGGCTAATATGTAACTGCAAAAAATTATAACCACAAATCAAATGCGATACCTTTCGATTCCTTGCATTACGTTTTGAGTTTTAACGACTACGAATAATCTTGCACAAATATAAAGACAGACACACGCACTGACTCTTCCTAAAATTGTTCAAAATGGGCTTAGCACCACCAAAACGTGTAGTTTTGTTTGTTTTTTTAAATAAAATTCAAAAATAGAAATTTTTTTTTAACTTTAATACCTTCTACTGCATGTTTTGTATACAGAAAAAAAAATTGCTTGTAGTGCATTATTACGTTAGTTTTGTAATGTAGGTCAAAATTTTTAGGAAAAACATATTTAGAACAGACAGATTACTTTGTTGATCTCGTCTGTAACACCAGTACCTGGACAACTTTCCTCTCAAACATTAGCCAACAAATGTCCAAGGAAAAACTCATAAAAACGAAAAAAAAATTCAATCTCTTCTCACGCAAAAGTGTCATAAAAACTCAGGAAGAAAACAGCTACTTGTATGATTTTTTTTTCAAACATAAGCATCTGTGCGAAAGATGATGGGACACTGTTTTCCTCGACTTTATAGCATGATGTACGTTCCCAATACAAACATCACATTTCTAATTTTAGTAAAAAGTGTAAAATTAAAGTAACAGAAAACGAAGAGCAATAATAAAATGAAGAAATAGTTAAGTTTAAACACAGGACAGAGTTAAGATATTTGAAAAGGAAAACTAAAATTTAATTACGAGTAAAATTATCGATTGATCACAAGTAAAATAGCTTATTTCCGATAGTCTTATTCCTTTTTCACATTGTATTTGATAGTTAGCTCATGTGTTCAGAATTATCAAAACCAAGAGTTTTCGTTGGCGGCAACCGTATAGAGTCCTGGTGCCTTAGAGGGGCCATACAAATTCAGTAGCAAAATAGATATGATGAAATAAGGTCAAAACAGATTAAAAAATAGATTTTGATTGTTTCAATTTTTTATTTATATATTAATTATATGCACAAAAACGTTCTTATAGTTGCATAGCTATGAAAATCAGTATTTGCGCAAATATAAAATTTTTGATAAGAGCCCGGTAGTATAGGAGCATAGGGGCACAGAGCTTCTATATTTTGACTTCGGAACACACTGATTTTAAATTCAGCATCTGAATCCCTAGGGAGGTCTATACCAATACAGAAAAATTGTTAACTCCGTCATCAACAGTTTTTCCCCCCTTTTTCCATATTAGCATACGAATTATTTTGTATAGGCTGCAACATAAAACTAATGAAAACTAACTACTATACTAACTGTACCTTATAAAAAACAATGTTCTTTTCAATGTCGTTAATTTTTATCAAATAAACAATATATTTATGGTAAAATAAAATCTGTAACTACTTGAGAAAAGGAAAAAGGCTTTCTTAGGGTACATCTTGCATGATAATTTAAAATTTCATTAAACGAAGTCTAAAACGTACTTTAAAAATGCAAAAGACTTCCTTCAGATGGTTCTCGTGGGTTACTGGTCTGAGCCCTTGGAAATGCTCTTTAAAAAACCAACCGCATAGAAATTTAAACAAACTGTTCTATTACATTGGTGAATCAAATGTTTCAATTCTCCAATTTTAAAACAATTTCAATTTTGATGAAATAAAATTGTTATTACTTCTTAGAAAATAAGTTTTTCAGTGATGTGACCCTAGGTTTTATATGGGATTGTAAAAACAAGGTTTCTTTCTATCTTTGAGAAGAAAAAAAACAAACAGTTAAAACTTCACTTTTTGGAAGAGTCAGAAAAAAGTTCTGAAAACATTTCTGCTGAATTAAAACTTTGCCTGTAATTTAGATTCTTACTTCTGACATTTACCATTGACTTCATCTTTGTAGACTTTCGTCCAGAAGTTCAGCTACAAAATATTTCGGCACCATCAGAAGTAAAGAGCAAAGTTTTGTTTTTATAATGGAAAATCAAAGCCCTTAAAAAGTTTCCCTCAATTTATCAAACTCGCGGACGATCAATTACTCACATTCAAAGAAAATTCTAAGCAAGCATCATTCCTCATAACCGAAATCGTTATATGTCAGAAGTCCAGCCGTATGCAGTCGAAAGAATTTCAACAGAACTGGAAAGAATTCGTCAAGATCATTTCAGTAACTTCTATCTGTAAAAACGTCTCTTCATTGGTTCAAGCTATCAATTTTTTAGCCTTCCCGATAAAAAGTTACCATTTCGGAATCATTAATGTGATTCTGAACTTTGATCCATGAAACAGCATTAGGCTCTTGGCTAATTCATCCGCGAGAAGTATTCCAAAGTAACCTAAAGAAAAACTATTTTTTGACATACGTTTTCATTTTGACATTAGTTTTGTGAATAATAAAACTACTTTCTATAATCTATTCCAGACTGAACAGTAATGTTCCAAGGGAAAAATAGTCAAAATGAACGTTATGTTTTTTTTAACAAATTCAGTGCTTTAAATATGCAACTGAAATCAAGGTTCAAACCTCTCTCTCTCTTTGATTGATTGATTGATTGATTGCACGAATCCAATTTAAAATAAACATTTTTAAAATAAACAATATGAATAACGTAAATTTAAAATGTTTATTGGTTTACATTTATTTATGAAAACAAAATCATACAATGTAAAATGCATTCTAGAACAGTTTAATGCAAAAGACCCCCAAGTAAATGTATTTTAAAAACTGTTCTAAAACATTTTTTTTAAATAGAAATCCAGAATGCATTTATTTATTTATTTCACTTTAATTTTAAAAGTATGGTTTCATCTTTCTCATTTTCCTGTGGGATTATGTCAGATAAACTTTTTTAAAATGTCATAGTTTTTTGCATTTTATTTTCTTGTTACCTCATAAACAAAAAAGCATTCAATTTTACCTAGCCTTTTACTTAAAAAATTCTGTCTTATAAACCCGAGCTTTGTAAATATCGGAATGCGATTGTATGGAAGAAATAAAAGAACTTCCCTTTTCAAACCTTTTCCTATGGGTATTTATCACTGCACTTGGTTAAAACCTTGAATCGCAAATTGTTACAAGCTTACGAAAGATTTTTTATATGCCTGATATAAATGCATATTTTTATGACAAACGTTTGTAAAAATATGCGCACGACATTTCAATTTTTTATATTATTTCTGAATTGCTGTTCATGAAAATAACTTTTACAAATAAATAAATATATATTTATGTATAAAGTTCCTTGAATAGAAAAGCGACTTTATTTGAACAGAAGGCGTAAATTGATTAGCAGCTATGCGATATATTGCCAAATTGGCGAGAAATTTCAAGTCAAAGAAGATGCCGAATCCAGTGTGAGTTTGGTATAGCCCGTATTTGGAGATATTTCCACAAAACCATTGTTAAAGTTGCTGATATTTGTAACTGTAATAATATTACTGCCGATATTTGTAATAGTGGATATCTGTCAATTTCTGTAAAACCAACTTTTATTTATCTGTTTGATACTGACTTCATCATGACATCGCCAACAAATGATGTTAGGCAATATCGATGTATGAATACCGTCCAGGTTTTAATTTTAAACATTGATGTTTCGATTCATCGATGTCTTGTCGCCGATATCGCATCCTTAATATCGGCTGATTTATGCCGAGTACTTCAGATTAATAGGGGAAACCCGGGCAACGTGAATACCTTAAGCTTTTCTTGATTAATGTCGTTTATTTATAACTGGGGAAATTGAAACAAATGTTTATAATCAGTCTCCATTTAATGAACCTACGTAAAGCAATAACAGTTGTCCTTAATATTAATTAAACTATTAGATAAAAGGCCAGTTTTTAACACTGGCGATATTAGATTGGAAAAGGTACCAAACAACAATTAGTTAAGCTTATCCGCTCTGGGCTCAATGGTCGGGCAAAGCGGTTTTTTTACATGTTTGGTAAGTTTGATAATAAATAAATACTGTGTTTGAAATAATACAAAAATCACATTTTTTATTTTGAAGCTCAAGATCCCTGCTAGGAAATAAAATCGAAATTGTTGCGATTAAAATTCCAAAAATTACATTTTTCAAGCGTTCTTCGAAAACCTACCCGCTTTGGGCCACCTTCCCCTATTTATAAAGTAAGGGATTGTGATAAAATGTGAAATAGCTAAGATGATGGAGCTTTTTTTAAACGAATAAATTTGAAATTTGTTTTGAATATTACAGTACATAAAGAACGAACATTGTATTTTATAATAAAACTTGCATTGAAACATTATTTTTTATGTTTGGCAATAAATTTGCACCTTTAAGATTTTTTTTTCTCGGGGCAAAGTGAAAAATGAAATTTTTTTTATGTAATATTTTCGGTTCGATTATAAAGAAAAATCGAATGAATAAATAAGTAAAAAGTTGAATGAATAAATGAAACGAAGCTGAATCAATAAACGAAAAATTAAATAAAAATATGATTAATACATGAAGAAAAATAAATGAGCGAATAAAGGAGTGAATGAATAAGAAAATAAGTGAATGAATGAATGAATATGCGCCGGAAGTATGTGCCAAATAAGTGAACTACTAAATGAAATTCATTAATGTCGATCCAGAGTCCGGGCTGAAATTAAATGGGATGCGTAATCCTTTCGCTTGATACTGGTAATGGAATATTTTGTGGTAAGTCAAAAATTATTTTTGTTATTATTAAATGATTAAGTTCTTGCTATAAACATTTTGAATATTAAATGAAACCTAGTAATATACAGTGCAGTACTTATTTGTTTAATATTAAGTATATTTGTATTTTAAATGCTTTGTTCAGTTAGTCAAGTGCAAGCGTGGCAAAGTGAAATAGTTCATTTCTTTTACTTATTCAATCCTTTATCAAATCACTTACATATGCATTTATTAATTACTTTATTAACATTCCTTGATCTAATAAATTCCCCACATTTATTCATTCATTCACTTATTTTCTTATTCATTTACTATTTTATTATTATTTTATTACTTTATAGTTTCCTTTCCTTTTCAATATTTAGTTTATTTACTCATTTATTTGGTCAAAAATATCTTTAATAATAGAATAGAAAAAAATTAATTAGAAAAATATTTTATCTTTTATTTTGCCCCTCGAAAAAAATAAGTAAAAATTTCCACCTTTTTTTGGAGGTACAAATTTATTGCCAAAAATAATGTTTCAATGCAAGTTTTATTACAAAATATATTGTTCTTTCTCTATGTATCGTAATTTTCAGAATAATTTCAAACTTGTTCATTTTGAAAAAAAGTAAGTTATCTTAACTGTTTCACTTTGCCCCACATTCCCCTACTTTAAAATGTGAAATAAATGGATTATGCTTTTAAAAATGACAACGTTAATCATTTTTCTTTTAGAATAATTAAAACGTAATTTTTTGATAAGAGTTCAACCAAAATATTTTCAACAGATAACTTTTTAAGAAACTGAGCTTTAATCTAAGAAATTTCACTTTTAAACTTAATGGGAAAAAAATTAAACAATTTAGTCTAAATGAACTAATTTCTCTGCAGACGCTGAAGAAACAAATATTTTTAGAAGGACTGAATTAAAAACAAAATACTTTCTAACCATGTTTTTTTAAGTTTCACAAAAATTGCTTTTAAATGAAAAAACGGCCTTCAAAAAATACCCAGGAACTAAAAAGCAAAAAATAACTGATTACACTTACATTCTATTTCTACCCAAACATAGAAATGAAATTTATTTTACAATTCCAGGACAAAAATCAACTAAACTAAACACCGAATTATAAAATAAACACTGATTTAATAATTGACAACCCACCGAATCCTGAATTAAGCACTAATTTAACTATACGCGAAATTAGTCTTTAAAACTAAACCTACTCAGTTACGTTAGGTAGTAGTTTATAGGAGGCCCCAACTTCAAAAGGTTATTAAAAATTAAGAGTTCGTATATAATTAGTTATGTATATAAAATAATTCATCGTGTAGTAATTTAAATCAGTGTTTATTTTATAATTCGGTGCTTAGTTTAGTTGATTTTTGTACTGGAATTGTAAAATAAATTTCATTTCTATGTTTGGGTAGAAATAGAATGTAAGAGTAATCAGTTATTTATTGCTTTTTAGTTCTTGGGTATTTTTTGAAGGCGGTTTTTTTTTATTTAAAAGCAATTTATTTTTTGTTTCTGGGGTGTAAATATCACGACGAGCGTCTCGGAGACTTCCGACGACTTTGAAGAAAGGCTTTTTCAAATGCGTAGCTATGTACAAAAAAAAATGTCTTCATCAGTTGTTCAACTATGTCACAGTTTGCTTTCCGAAAGCAAATGCAAGATTCACTAAAAATAAAAATAAAAATAAATAAATAAAATTTAAAAAAAAACGAAATCACTTTCAGTTTAAATTTGTAAAATTGTTAATTTTAGAATTGTAATACTGTAAATTATAATTTATGTTTCGCAATTCGTGTCATGTAACTCGTGATAAAAATCGCATGTTTCTTCACATGGCCCCACTATAGACAAAGATTAAAAATTCCGCTAGAATGAATTTTATGTTTGCTTCAGAGAATCCTTAATTCAAAATTTTCATTATCATTACTCTTAATAATATATATTTTTACTACTTTCTTTAACTATAGGTAAAGAAACTATAAACCTTTTATGGCCTTTGTTTATCAATGGGTTTTATATTTAATCGTTTGTGAGGGAAATTGCATGAAATTTATTGTTTTACCCTTAACTTTTCCCTTAAGAACAAATAGGGTAAATCAAAGATTTGGAACCTAAGTTAGACCACCCCTAAACAAAACCACCACTAAAAAAAGCATAAAAACCGATTCACTAAGTGAGACGATATACAAAGTTAATAAAGTACAGATCGATTTAAATGTGAGTATGATATTTGCAGATTTCCCTCCATTTCATCAAACCTGAACTTGATTAACATTAGACCGCCGAGGAAGTAAACTGTTTCAAAGAAAAAAAGACTTTTCCTTATCGGTACAGGCAGGGGCGTGCACAGAAATTTTAGAGCCCATCACAAATGACTTTTCCGGGTCCCTCTGCATATTGTTTACCCCTATATTTCACCATTAGTTACAAAAATATTGGGCCCCCTCCAGCCTCGGGCCCGGGCCAACAGGTGTCCCTCCTCCTCCCTGTGAAAGCCCCTGGTCTTCGAGTATTTATGGAACATTGTACAAAGAAAAAACAAATCCGACGAGTTCAGAACCTCCTCCTTTTTTTGAAGCTTGCTAATCAATATAACCCTAATTTCAAATTGAACTGGCAGCATCGTGAAATAGTAAATCCAGAATATTGGTCAAACTTCAGAAATCATACATAGTTATAATGTATATTATTAAAGAATATAAATTAAATCGTGGGGGAGGGGTGTTCTGTATTCAATTCCTCCTCAATTGAACACTAAATATATTTAAAAATTGGAATATTAAATAAAGAACTTTATATTTTAGTGCCTAAATAAAGTTATTTATTAGTAAATAAAATATTAAGGTAATTGATTCAACTATTAAAGTAGCAAAATATATTTAATTTACTGCTTTGCTACGCAGTAATAAATACATTAGTAACACCTATAATAAAAAATTACCATGCGGCGCAGTGTTGAGAAAATTAATTATCCATGTGCCGCGAGATTTAAATATCGTTTAAGAGAAAGCTAAAAGCTTAGGTGTGAAAAGAAAATACACCGATCACAGCAACACCACGTGACCATGACGTATGAAATTTAAAGTTTTTTGGATTTCTCCGGGACTCCTTATCAGATGCAGACCAAATTACAATGGGACCATCTGGGAAGTACACCATTCCAAACAAAAAAATTTTTTTTCCAGATCGGTCCAGTAGTGTTGGAGTAATTCGAAAACACACATAAAAAGCCGCAATACGAAATCATAACCTCCTTTTTTGAAGTCGGTTAAAAAGTATTTCATTTGAACAAATATTTTAGCGAGAAGCATTTCCATTCAACATTTAAATACACCGACAAAGTTTGATTATGGCTTGTATAAATGACTAAAGTACCTTTTCCCTCGTTTTAACTTTAAGGCAACCAATTTAGTTCTTGCACACTTGTTTCATTTAATTTAATCTAATGGTTTTAATTCATAGAAAATTACACAAAAAAATATACATGAGTTTTATCCAAACAATTAACTCGCCCATTGTCACAGACATTTCTTTGAAAATAGTTTTCACCTCTTTACGAAGCTTTAAAAAAAAGTAATCAAAGAAGTAAGGGAGGCTGGGGATACTCTATCCCCACTTTAGTTTTCAATTTTTTTCTCGGCTGCAAATTATCATTTTTTTTCTCAAAAAAAGTATGTGAAGAAAGATGATTTTTTCCGCTATCTGACAGTATTTTTTTATTCGAAATTAAGCAGAAAGTTTTGGTAAAATATTTTTTTTCAATAACTTTATAAAGGGATCATGTATCCCCACATCAAGGGATACGTGATCCCTTCATGGGGAATACTTGATCCCACTGAGAAAATACATAAACTTTTCGTTAGATCAGTTTTAGTTATGGATTGTAGCTTTCTACATAATGTTTCTAAAAAATAACACTAGTTCTAATTTTTTTTATTAAATTATAATAAAATGAACACATAATAACATTGTTTTAAATTTCCCTAGGACATTTGTAAAAAAAATGTACACAACTTAAATGAACCTTTGATGCTTTTGATCAATAACTAATTCTCTATTACAGTTGTGAACAATAAATTTCATAAATAAATCTAACATTTTTTTTTAAAGTAGCGTAATGAAACTCAAATTACAACAAATAAAATAATAGTTAAAAAAACTAAACAAACACGCTTTCGTAGCAAAATGAACTAAAAAGTGAAAAATAATCTTTGGATGATAGTAGTTGACCAATCACTTACTTTTAATGTAATACAAAAAAGCGTGGGGTGCTGTCTATTTACATTTTTGCTTGGACAACAAATGGAAGAAATTCAAGACAACTGATAAGAAGCCCCCTACGCTTTTTTGTATTACATTAAAATTAAGTGATTGGTCAACTACCATCATCCAAAGATTATTTTTCACTTTTTAGTTCATTTTGCTACGAAAGCGTGTTTTTTTTTAGTCTTTTAAACTATTATTTTATTTTTCTGTTTTTTAGTCTTATGTTGGAGAATTATCAGGCGGCGAAATCATTTATAAAACGAGTGCGAGGTAATATCTTAAAGTTAAGACAAGGGCACCCCGATGGGAAGCTACTGTGAGTCATCGATGTATGTTTGTGGAAATCATATTTATATTACTTTGAAAATTTGAGATGCATTTGAATAAAAGTTTTGTTCAACAATGGTCTGATCAGCAATGAATTTCCAATTGAAGGTTCACCTTAACTTTGGCATGAAATTAGTTAAAAACAATTATATTTCATGTTCTAATTACCTTGGAACATTGAAACAAATTTTGTCTGATGCAGAAAAATGAAAGGTTTTTGTAGATATTTTTAAATAGTTTTTGTGAGTATTTTTTAATGAATTTTTTAAATTTTTCCTTTTTCACATTGTTGGATTTATGCCAAAATGTTGATAAAAACTGGAGGAAACTAACAATTAAAAGAGTTAATTAATTAATTTGATTATAGAATATTGCATTGTCATCGGGTCTGAGGTCACGTGCCAAATTTCAAAAGAATCCGATCGCAGGAAGTGGGCGAAATTTGAGCTGCAAGATTCCGTTACAAGATACATACATACATACATACATACATACATACATACATACATACATACATACATACAGGTGAAGCTAATAAAAGCGTGTTAATAAAAAAGACAAAATACGAAAAGCGCAAAAATTAACTTATTTGCTTCTTGTCTTGCAATAGTAAAATTAAGTTTTATCAATTGAATTAATTTTAAAAAGGAGGGATGAAAAATGTAAGGATCAGCATACTTATAGAAAAAATAGAAAGCCTAGCATATGTTTTCAAAACCTGAAAAGCCAAATGCGAACAATTCATTTGTTGTAGTTCTTAAAGTTCAGCTCAACCCATCTGGATGTGAGCAACTTAACATTCCTTCTCATTTCTTACACTTTTGTCAATTTTTCGGGAAAAATAGATTGATTAAGCCTTTTCGCTTTAGAAAACTTATTTCTAACTCTAGAAATTCGACTTTACATTCTATCCGCTGATGGGTCTACATAATGGGCAACTCACTTTTTTGTTGTAAATCTAACTAAATTCATTCAAACAAGGATTTGACATCTATTTGAACCTGTTCAAGCTCATTTGGCTGATCAAAGCATAATTCATTCGTAGAGTTAGTTTGTGTTTAGATGTTTCAGGTGCTATGTGGGTTACAAGAGCGAAGTGATATTTTATTGTTTAGCATATTTACTGCAGTGATTAAAAAAATCTATCACTCATACTATGATAAATTTTATCATGTTAATATGGTTTTAAATGTTTAAAGTTAATGTCAACTAAGTAAATAACAGTTATATTGTTTTCATTGTGTTTATATTGTGATATGAAGACTTGATCCCTGGGATCATGTATCCCTCTAAACGAAGGGATCAAGTATCCCTAATATGCGATTTTTACAAACATACTTGTTATATTATTAACAATCAGTTGCAATTTACTGAAAATATGTCTCAATTATAAATGAATATCATTACTTTAACATTACACTTCAGTATTTTTTAAGTTGTATGTATTGCATAATGTAAACTTCAGAATGTTTTCCTACAAAAAAAAGTTTTCCTTGACACATTCAGACAATCATTTCTTGAGCTAAAACAAAATGGCTGAAAAAGACGAAGTGTTGTTAGATTTTATGTACAAGGATAACTTTATCATAATTCTCAGGTTTGAAATCTTTATTTAATGATTTGGGTACATTTTTGGCTATGGGATCATGTATCCCCAGGGACCAAGTATCCCCAGTCTCCCCTACATATAAGAAAAGCATATTTTATATAGTAATTTACTTGAAGTGTGCATCATTTGAAGTTATAAAAATTATCTTTAAAAATGTGTTGCATCTAATGATTAGGTAATTTGAAAAATATCGATATGTTTCTGATCGCAAAAGCACCTGGGAGTTTGCGATCCGTATTTTAAAGAAATGACTCAGACACTTCTGAAGCAAATTTTATTTTTATTTCATTTTTTATGACATTTTTACCAATCAGTTTGAGTTATATTGATATGTATGTATGTACGGCCAATATTCAAAACTATTTCTTGAAATTGATCATTCTATTTCAGTTATACTGTCATTTATCTTATATTATAACCATTTTTGATGTCTCGTTTTATTTTCTGCAAGATTGCATTTGAAACATTAAAGTCGAAATTTTGATTTATGAAGATGGCATTTGGTTCTGCTCCACTGAATTTTACAAAGAAACATTACAGGACAAGAAGTGAAGCAGGATATATATCCATTGATATACATTTAAATAACGCAATAAAGTAACCGGAAATAGAACCCCATAAATAAACAGTAGTAAAGTATTCTTTGACAAAAAAGAAAAAAAATCTTTGGACGTGGGAACGATCAAGAAAACATATTTCTTTGGCCAACAACATCATTAACACGGATTAAATGGTAGCATAATGGGGTTATTTGACATTTTTCAAAAATTCTTTTTTCTCAAAAAGCATATTCGAAAACATGAGGTGAGTTAATATTTTCTTTATTTGGACTTATTCGGTCTTAAAAAATAAACTTCAAAGACTTTCAGTCGCTGTTTTCATTTTCGCAGCTGACGTCACAAGTGAACAAGACGCTATTGCCAAACAAGTGTTCACAGTGAAAAATCATCCATCAAAAGTCAATATCTTGCTAGAAAAGACAACCACGCGCTCTGATTCAAAATGGCTATCTTCACTTGTGATTTCATGCAATGAAACCTGTCCTTTTAGAAACATAACATTTTAAAAAAAGTTAATTAAAAACTAAATGTTGAGAAAATAAAACCATTTTCTGGCTCCATGTTTTTTTTCCCTTTTACTTATTCTATCAATTTCAGTAAAGCGATGTTTTTTTTCTTCTGCTTATTCTATCGATTTCAGTAACGCCATGTTTTTTTTTTTTTTTTTTTTTTTTCTGCTTATTCTATCAATTTCAGTAACGTTTTCTGTCAAAACTAGTACTTTTGACAGAAAGAAACGTCCCCATTGAAGCGCTAAAATTTACAAAAATTCCTGTTCTGCTTCAAAAGCGACAAAAACTTATCCCGCCTGTAGAATTGATCTTGAAACCATTTTTCAGTTCGTTATACACAAATACAACTCACGAAAAGTGGCCTGCTCTTGTAAGGACAGGAATTCTACAAATGTTACCATTCGTAGACAAAGGATTGGTTAGTCAATATGATTTTAATAATGATGTCTACTGCAAGTATTGTAAAACTGGAATGTTTCGGTTTTTAATTCGTAAACTTGATCAAGTATTCTTGATTACTTTATTTTTATTTCACTGACACTTTGATCCTATCTAAGGTGCATCAGATAAAGTACAACCTCGTTTATCTGGACTAATTGGGACCAAAGACAATCCAGATGATCAAAACTAAGGATAATCCGGAAAGTATGAGTAATAAGCAGCACAAATCCTTAGTCTAACAGTTCATTATGGTTGAAAAACGCATTTTTCGCAACGAAATGACACAGAATTGTTTATAAGACATTAAAAAATATTGAATTTTTTCTCATCTTATTTTCACAAAATATTAGTGCAGTGTCTTCTGTATCAAACATGACTGGCGTATGAACAAAGCATAGGTCCATAAACGCTTTATAATTAATAGATAAAAAATGTACTGTATAAAAATAATTTTAATTCGATTCTTAGTTAGGTCAAGTTTGCCCCGTGTACGGAAGCCATATTTATACAGTATATTGCTCTGAAAATAAATTGCTTTAAAAATTTGATAATGCTAATCTGAAAGTTTAAATGCAACTTTTAATAATAGCATTGTTCAACAATGATCGTGATGAACAATGAATTTTTAAATGAAGGCTTACATTTTAGCATTAAATTAGTTTAAAACAATTATGATTCACGATCTAATTACCTTTGAAGACTAGAACAAATTTTATCTGATGCTGAAAAATCAGGGGCTTCTACACAGATATTTTATTCTAATTTTTTGTGGGCATTTTTTTTTTCTACCTCATATTCAAGGGGTTTAGCAAAAATGTTGATTAAAAGAGAAATAATTTAATAATTAATAGTTAACTGATTCATTTGATTATAGACTATTGCATTGTCACCTGGTCTGAGGCAGCATTCAAAATTTTTAAAAAGTACGATCACGGGGAAATTTCACAGTTGTGTTAGTAAAAAAAGTATTCAAAAATATAATTATCTAACAAATTACTTGATATAAAAAAATCTTCAATAATAAAAAAAATCTGAAGACAGCGATTTAAAATTTAACTGCAACCCTGACTGAGAACCAATATCCGGAGCATCTTACGAAAAATTTCATTTGCAAGCTTATGAAAGAGAAGCGGTAGGTCATTTTGTTTGTTCCATGGATTTATTGTTACATGTTCTTTCTTTTGCTATTGAGTTCAATTGTGAATTTTTCTCTTGTAGTTTTAATTAGTTATGAAATTGTTCTAATTAACTTTCTATAAAGCTTGTATTTTTGGTTTGTAAATGTTCAATTTAATTACTTCTTATCATGCTCATATTTTGGACTTTCGGTAAACCCTATTGCTTGTTTTGTGAGATGTCGGGGACTAGTGCTGCTTTTTTAGGCAATTTCGCCAGCAGCACTCACGAAACATCTCATGGTTTTTTTACTACCCTTGGAGAGTAACCCCCTGATGAGGTCCCAGAGCATTTTGGGATTTTTTTCAAATTTTCGTTCTTTCTTGTTCAATTTTATACTGCTACTATATATATATATATATATATATATATATATATATATATATATATATATATATATATATATATATATATATATATATATATATATATATATATAATTAAGATAGATGTGTGCACTATAATTTTTATGAAAACTATACGGAACACGGAGCAGAATCAAAGCTTAACCAGAGAAAGCAATAAAATGTCGGAGATGAGTATTATAAACATGGTATAGTTCCGTTTCCGTTTCCCGGATGTAAATTTGAAAAAAATATTTTAAACTGTACTTTAATATTCATTGAACGATATTAAAATGACAAACTCAATTTAAGAGGGAAAAAAAAGTTTTTTTTCTCCATCCTCTCTTAAAGAGTTCGTCAAAATCACGTTTCCAAGAAACTGAGCTAATGTTCTGTCTTTCTTACAAGGAAGCAGCAATTCAGAAGGATGTGTACGTGATGCTGGGTTCGTGGGGAAATGCACAGGTTTCTCGGGAGAAACGCGTACGGTTCGGATGGAAAAATCAATATTTGCCTTATTGAGAAATGAAACGCTCTGTCTATGCAACGGTTTTAAACATTTTATTAAAATTATTTCCGAGTTTGATTTTTTGAAGTAACTCCTAAATAAAATGAGGAACGAAAATGCAAGAAAAATTATTCGTATTTGTTTTGAAAAATAGCATGCTTCATTGAAATTGAATATGATTTATTTTCCCCACGTTTTGGCGTAGTTAATGTTGACCTCAAATTACCAACTTTTTGTTTCCGAGTATTCTGAAAGTTCTCATACAAAAACGTGCAGTAGTTTCTCTTACATCATTTGTAAGCAGGGACGCCCCAAACTTTAGTTTTTGGAAGGGTGGAAATTCTCCATTTGCTGATTGGAACTCTAAATTTTGCCGAATGATGATAACTTTGCCGAAAAAGGAAATGTTCGGGAGGCCACAATGACCTCCCACCTGGGCGTCCCTGTATGTCAAGTAGACCGACCAGTTAAAGAACACTCCAATGCAGTTTCATTTCATAACATTGTTAAAATTGTAGCTCATGAGAGTAAAAAGTTTTATTTTATGTACGCAGTTGTTTTTTAAAAGAAAAAAGGGATCTGGTACGGTTTGGCGTTAAGTTTGGGGAGCGGGGGGAATGAAAGAAAAAGTGAAAAAAAAAACAAAGAAAGTATATCCTCAATCGAATGACAAACAAAACCTTTTCTAGTCGTTTTATTTTAGGGAATGTATAAGAAGGAAGTCCCTAGAATTTGTTTTAGTACACAAACTGTTCATTTACTAGTCGGTCAGCCTTAGTTTTAATTTAGAAAACCAATATTATAGACAAATAATCTTTTACAAAATTTTATGCCTTAAAGTTACTCTTACTTACACTTTATCGCTGTAATCTGTCTGTTATACCTTATTATACCAATATCAAACATTTTGAAAGATGGCCAGGTTACCTTTTGCACTGAATTTGTTCTTTTGAAGCTATTGATGTGTTTAATATTTTGAATAAGAATCAAACACTTATATGAAAAATCAAATTTTGTTAACTAGGTTGAAACATTTTTCGCAGGCCAGAACCTAATACATTTGCTCGTTTATTTTTTCAATTGAAAAGTAATTATATTTAGTTTTTATGTGAAAAAAATGGTAAAAATCAAACTTAGAGTACAATAACTGTTCAACGTTGAAATATTAGAAAATGATTTGAAACTAAAATAATAAGTAATGTTTCTAGTTATTGAAAGTACTATTATCGTCCATAACATTATTTAACAATGTGGAAAATAAATTCGTGGAATTATTTTATTTTCCTTAGTACATGAAACTCTTTGACGTCCCAATAAATTTTCTGGCAAGCCGTTTGGCGCAATATCAATCGTTTATTTGTTCCATTTAAAAGGGTTCCACAGTTAGAGAATTTTTATCAAGTTATAGAAATTACAAAAAAATGAACCCATCTACGCATTTAAGTTTTTTTAAGTTTATCATCCGTTTTCATTAAAAAAAATATTTACACCTTTTTTTATCACCTACAGGCACATTCGTAAAGACATTGGTAGCAAGGTGATCCAGAAATAACTTCACCTACATACGAAGCCCAAAAGCCTATCTGCTAAACCCATCCAACCAAAATTTTAGATATGGCTATTTAAAGTTATGCGCTTGAGATTAAGAGTATTTTTTCACAACGAAGTGCTTTTACTGTTACAGTTACAGTGAATAAACTTCGAAATTTTTGAATAGCACCACCATTTTTTCCGTGCTAAAATTGATCAACCCATTGAAAAACAACAAGTATCGTTGGAACGATACACTGTAACAAAGATGTGTAAGGTTACCAGCATTAATTGGTGTAACGTTACACGAATTCTGAAGTGTGTAGCATCATTGCTTTAAAAGCTCAGATTGCAAGAGGAGCCTTGTACTATGGTTTCAGTAGAATTCAAAGCGCATGCGTAACGATCAAAATCGGCACAGAGCTTGTAAACTCTTATTAGCGGAAACGTAAACCGACCTTGGTAACCGAGCGGTAAAAGATCTCACTTTGCAAGTCTGAGAGATTCGCGTTCTAGGTTCGAACCCGACTCAAGTCATTTCCTCCCTTAGTGCAGTAAAAATGTTTTGTTTCTATATTAAAATTAATAAATATTCCACATTCAAATAATTAGTGTTTATTGGTAGTTAAAAAGCATGAACTTGATAAATTGTTCAAGAAAGTCAAAAATGAAACCTTAATCTTTGGTAATGTGTAACTTTTCAAGCAATTTCTCTGTAAGCATACAGAAAATTCTGGTGTAACCTCACGCAGAAATTAATGAGACGTTACACTATAGTTACATTTACATGGTGTAACCTTCCACAAGCGATGTGTAACTTTATACCAGTTATATCAGTTAAGTTACTCCAGAATAGTGGAGGCAGCTAAGCTCTCCGCGATTTTATGGAGTAAGGGTACACAAATTTCTTTACAGTGTAGAAGTGGGAAGAAAGTTGCCGACGCGTAAAGCATTTGTAAAGAAGATAGTTATAAAAGATTACTGACAACACACGAAAGAGGAGGAAGTGTAAAAAGATATCCCCTCCTCCTTTCATTTTGAGCTGAATACGACTTTTACTGCAAACTAGGGATATCTTTGAAACAAATATGAATTAATACTTGAGTTGATGACGAAAAATACCTGAAAATGAATACACACAAGAATGTTTTAGTGATTGACATCGTAATAAAAGTTGTGCATGAAATATTGTTGTAAAAAAATGTTTAAAGTTTCCAGTTTTATTGAAAGATCTATAGCTATTATCAATAAGGATTTCAAACCTATTTAATTGAAAATCTTTTCATCATAAAAGTTATCTTCGAAGAGAGTCCACTTTAGAATACTAACAAAACTCCGTGATCTTGATGAAATTTTTTAAAAGATTCCTGATTTTTTGTAACAAAAATAACATAAATATCTTATAAAGCAAAACTATGATATGCATTCATTAAAAGTCTCTAAGGCTTTTGTAAATGCAACTGGATTTTCTGCCGTAAAGTTTAGTTATTTCGCTTAGGGAATGCTTTATTAGTTTACCATGCAGATTTCATGCTATACCGAAGCACAATTTAGCATGAGTGCTTGCAAGTTAACGATTTTCTTCGATAAAAACTTTTGCGTTATCAATGATGCATTTAGGGACTTAAATCCACATTTCTGTGATTTATGCATTATCTAGTTTTATGCAATGCCTTATTATTAGCAAAATAAGAGTGCAAACCCAAGAGTCTTTAGGATTTAATTCCATACGCACGCAGTCTGAATTTTTCTCTCGTTAGTAGATAACTCACATAAAATTGAAAATAAATACGGAAGCAGAGCTCCCATGAGATCCCACGCGAATTAAGACTACCTTAATAATGAGCTAAATATAGCACTTGCGTTTGAAGAGCAGTAGAAAATATTGCGTTATGAAAACATGTACTTTGTGAGAACTAGAGCTTTGCGAGCAAAAAAAAATAGCAAAATTTATTCAACTTTGAAACTGTGTTATTTATAAATTATTTCTATAGTGAAAAACTCAACTAAAATAACATGACTCATTTTCTGTTAGGTTTTGAACTGAAGGACACAACAACAGCATGAAAGCAACACTAAAAATGCCCAAATTAACTTTTTGACTTTTTTTTTGTGAAAATGAAATAGAAAAGTTTCAATATACCATGTTTTACGTCATCTTTGGCGTATCTTGGTCCCATTTTCATCTTTTCAACTTTCAATAATTGTATACCGAAATACTTCCATTATGTGTTTGAAAAGTGTGCAATGTGTTTGAAAAGTTGTTTGTTTCTTTTTTTTTTCCAGTAATTATAAATTTAAAGAACTAGGGGGCTCTGCTCCCTGCTCTCTAACGTTCACAAATCCCGGAAGATTGCTTCACAATCTTATTTGATTCGCAAAGATTTAAATCGTCAGTTACAAAAAAAAAAAAAAAAAACATTATAAGTTCCCCTTAGATCAAAAAGCACCCCTTCCCCGGGTTTCAAAATAACTTGTACCAACTTGCAGAGTCGTCCGACTAAGGGACTCCTGAGCATTGCAAAACTGCAGTTTTGTACGTTTGAAAAGTCGCTTTCATATTCGTGGTCCCTAGTAATAAATTTTGCTCTTTAGCTCGGGGCTTGAATTGAGTTGAGCCTAAGCTTTTCCGTTAAAATCGAAACCCTTAAAGTTTGTGAATAAGAAAGAAGAAACATGCGAATCGAAAAGACGTAAGTATGGCAACGCCAAATAAAACATAAATCATTTTAATGGAGATGAGATTATTCGAACTTGATTTTTAACGGCTTGTAACTTCATTTCCTTTGGAGATAGAAGCTCAATCTTTTGAGTATAGGTCGAGTTAGATCTGGAGTAAAAAAAGCCGCTTTTTCCAAAGGTGTCAAAAAGAAAACTGTGGGCCAAATCCTTCGATTTTTACTGATAGATTTAATGAAGAAAATTTTAGCTAAGCCTAAAAAAGTTCAAGCTAAAAACGCAACTAACTCTCACTGTATTTATGTTAGAGCATTGAAACAAATTGTATAGAACGCGGAAAATTCTAGTTTCCAACGATATATAATGTTAATATGTGCAAGTAATTGTTCCCCCCTTTAATAGGCAATAATATGCAATTTTCGTGAAATTTCAGCTCAAAAAATTAATTACAAAAAAACTGATTCGAATTTTAAAAAATGAAACCCCAGGTGAACACCCCCGGGCCTCGAAGTAAATTTGAACAAAATTTCAAGGCTGTAGGGCTGAAGGTTCTATGTGGTCTCCTGGGCGCAGGCTCGCCACAGACTTCCTTCAAAAATTTCTTTGAAACCTCACTTTTATTTACTACTAGTTGCGTTGCCCTACTTTTCACGGTCTGCCTCGACTATAAAAGCTGTGTCAAGTAACGCATATTCAGCATTCAAGTTTCAATTGCAGAAAAAACATACTGTTAAATTTCCCGTCAAAATAATTATTCTTAAACAAAGAAAACAACAAATAAAAAATTCCCGAATAAATTAAACGCAATCCTCCATAAATACAACTAAAATCCTAAAAAATAAGAAAGATAAATCGCCAAATAATAATCAAAAGAGGAAATTTTTTCCTCGAAACAAAAATTAAATTTTATTCAGTCACAGTCGGGAAAAAAGAAGTGGTAACCTTCTGAATTGTTTTCTCACTAATTTAAAATCGCTCAAACGATAAATTTCCGACATAAAATTTCTGTTCATTAGGCTTATGAATGCTTTTAAATTTTTTCCCGATCATTTTACAGCCTTGGTTTTTTTTTGAAATTCAAAAGAATTAATTCAATTTCAGGAGTATTTTTCGCGGGCTTTTGAATGGCGCTTCATCTGAACTGATCGGGTAACTAAGCTTGGTAAAGAGCCATTTAATACTAGTATTTTCGGGCCTTAAAATTGAAATTCGAACGGTTCGGTACATTTTAGCATTCGAACGTTCCTTCTCGGGTGCCCAAGCAACTCTCTGCCAAATTTCGTCGAAATCCGACGAAAACTGGATTTGTATAAGTAACATACACACACACATATATATATATATTCTCTGTTTTATTTGTATAGATTATATATATTCTTCGTTTTATTTATATAGATGAAGAGATACTTAAGTAAAAATAGGTCCAAAGTACCAGCATTCCCCTACAGATGCACCACCAAATCTTGCACTTTGTCACCGAGTAAACTGACCTCCTCCACTCCGCGTTTAATTACATTTTGGCGTTTCGTAAATTGCAATCTCTAATATTTCCCAGTACAAATTTTAATAGCTAGGGATTATCAGATCCTCTGTATCTGTGCTATGCAACAACGTCTGCTAATCCTAATGCTAAACTCAAAGTATTAGGAGAAAAGAGAGAGGTGCATTAAAAGATTAAAACTGCTCACAGCGATGCATTCTTTAAATCAGAACATTATGTAAAGGGGGAAACCAGTTTAGGAAGCAAAATTTTTAGTGTTTTTCGTGATTTTTTTTTAACCGGAAAGAACAAACCAGAATTTCTTTAAACTTAGAGGATATTTTATTCATCTTTTGAAGTACACCTTGTAAGTTATTTCCACCACAACTAGTGAGGTTAGAAGGTGCTGTCCATGGGCGGTCGCCATAAGAGCTTGTTGCTGGTGGGCATTACCGAAACCACAATTTTTATCTCTAAACATTACATTTTTTCTCGTAAACAACATATTTCCTTACAATATGAAATGAATTGTGATCGAAAAAGTTGAAAATTGCATGTTTTTGAGGCGTTTGATTAAAATGTCATGTTTTTCTACTATTTTTTTCACATTTCTTGTATTAAAACAATATTTTTAATAATAATATCATCGCAGAGTTAGGATCATATACAGTATAATTAAATAAATGATAGGGTCTGGTGGGGGAAAATGGTCAATGGGGTAAAGTGGTCATACGTCAAATAAATGACTATAGCTTGGAAATAAATGTTCAAATGAATGTGAAAATTTTATTTTAGGTTCGGCGAGTTAGAAACTACATTTTGAATACAAAATTTCCAAATCTGGCAAAATTTTATTTGGTAAAAAAAATATTTTGTGTAAATATGAAAATTTTAAAAATCTAAACACCTCTTTTAACTTCTTTGGGAAATTTTGTTTGTTAGAATTATGAACAGATTGTCGGCACAGGAAGCTTCCTACATGTCTTAAGATCGCTTACTCATTAGCAGTTAGCTGAATATATTTTAGATCATTTTTTTGAACAATTTCAGTAAGATGGGGTAAAGTGGTCATAATATTAGGCTTAACGAATATCGTTCTTCTAATGTCACTTAAGAGTTATGTATAAGGCAGATATTAATTAAATATTAATTTCACTTAATATGTATTGTTTTTACCGTAAATGAGGTTAAATATACGAGTATATACGTATGCATTCGCATATACTCGTGTAGGCACGTATACAAACGTATTCACATAAATGCACCAATAAATACGTATATGGGTATCTGCGATATGGGTATTTTTTATCTATGCAGATATACATAGATATACATTCGACTATACAAGTATATACTTGCTTTTACTCGTATGTATACGAACACTTATATACTCAGGTAGACACGTATATACGCGTACGTACTCGAGTAGATACTTACATACAAGCATATGTCATACAAGTATACAGGGTTAGTTTAAACTCTTGGGAAAATTTTTACCAGGTGTTAGAGGGAAGGATAAGAAGCAAGAATCACAAGAAACATATGGTCACAAACACAATGCTGACGCGCTACATGCACGCAAAGCCAAAGACTGATGGATGCAAAACAGGTCACAAATTTGTTACACTAAGAAAATTTTGCACAACATTTTAGGTTGTAAGAAGGTTTTAAAGCGATTGAAGAAATTTGCGGCCTGCAGCTGTAATGCATGCGTCGCAATCACAAAGCACTCTCTGTTTTAATAACGAGACTTTTGAAAAACTTTCATCCGTCGCTGCGCCTTTGTTGCGATGCGTGTATTAGAACTACTACGGGCTGTAACTTTTGAAAAGTGCTCTAAATATTTCTTAAAAACTAAACTTTGAGCAAAATCATCTTTGTGTAAAAAATTTGTGACCTGTTTTGCATCCATCAGTTTCTGGCTTTGTGTGCATGTAGCACGTCAACGACCATAAACTCCTTATTATTCTTTGCTTTTTATCCTCACCTCTCACACCCCCTTAGATTTTTGCTCAAGAGCTTGGATTCACTCTGTAGGCATACATGTATGTAAGCGTATATACTCGTGAATACATATATGTACTGGTTGACGAGTATGTACGGACACATAAATGTACGTATATACGTTTTTTCAGGTATATAATTGTGTTTACACGTATACATACGTATATACTCGTGCTTCCATATATGCGTGTATATACGTGAGTAGACACGTACAAACACGCACTGGATGCATCCACGAATTAACTCGTGTATACCCGTATATACATTTATGTACAGTTATGTATATACCCACATGTACACTTGTACATATATGCGTATATACGTCTACTATACATGTATATACTCAGGTATGCACGATATCTACTCATATATCAACGTGATTACTCATGTTTACACGACACGTATATACTCGTGAATACACGCATATATTAGTGCATATACTTGTAACCATAAAAATAACTGAAATATACAAATATTAGGGTTATTTAATACGGTTTTGCATTTATTTTTAACTATGACCACTTTACCCCATGCTATGACCACTTTCCCCCATCCCATGGGGTAAAGTGGTCATAAATACAAAGGGAAAAGAAAGTGTTATAAAACTAATTAAATCAATATTTTTTTTTCTAAACTTCAATGTACTGTGTTCTTTAATAATGCAATGTAAAATAACAACAAAAAAAGTTGAGGTGTTTAAATTATTTGTTGTATTTATTATCCACCAAAGTTGAAAACCTACGATTTTATTACCACTTTACCCCACCAGACCCTATTCACCCAAATTTTTGAAAGGATTGGTCAATAACTCTTTGAGCTAGAATGTCCACCAGTTGAAAAAAAGTTGACACATTTGAAAAAAATTACTGTGAACGTTTTCAAGTCTCCACAGTTATATAAATGCTCATAGCATCGGAACTAATCGAACGAATCGTAATGTTTCACTGAAATTTTGGCAACATATTCTTGAATAGTTTTACTAATATTTTATGACATTTAAAAAAATGGATTTTTTAAACCGTATAAATTGGTTTCCTCCCTCAAAAATTAATGGTAGGGGAATGTGGGGCAAAGCGAAATGGTTAAGGTAACTGAGCTTTTTCAAATTGAAAAAAAAAATTGAAATTTGTTTTGAAAATTACAATACATAAAGAAAGATCATTGTATTTTATAATAAAACTTCCATTTAAGTAGTATTTTTTTATTTTTAGTGGTGAATTTTCGCTTTCAAAAAAAAAAAAAAAAGTGGAAAAATTACATTATTTTTTCATGAGGCAAAGTGAAAAATAAAATATTTTTGTAATGAAATGTTTTCTATTCGAAAACAAAAAATATTTTTGATCAAATGAACCAGTAAATAAAAGGCTGAGTGAATAAATAAAAAGATGCTGAAAAAATAAACGAATAATTAAAGAAATTAATTAATCAATGTAAGACGGCAAATAAACAAGTGAGTAAAAGAGTGAATGAAAAATAAAACAAGTGAATGAATGAATAAATAGCTGAATTACTAAATTAAGGTATGATAGTAAAATAATTCATAAAAAAACGTAAAAGATTTAATAAATTCTTTAATAACTAAACGAAGTTAACTATTTCACTTCGCCCCATCTACTTTGCCCGCATGTACTTGTCTGATTGTACAAAATATTTAAAACATGAATAGGTTTAATAATAGCTAAATAAATGTTGTACCGAATATTAGAAGGTCTCAGTTAATATTTCAAATGTTAATTACAAGAACTTTATCATTTAATAATACTAAAAATAATTTTCGACTTACAACAAAATATTACAATATGTGTATCATTTTCTGAAAATTGCTTGTATTATCATATTCTACGATTTTATGAATTAATTTTTTCTTGACTGGAATAGACTACTTGTTTTACTATATAGTTAAAATATTACTAGAAAGGTGGCGCTATAAAGCAGAGTAAATATTTCACCAATTCACTTTGCCCCACATTTCCCTACATCTTCCGTTAAATCATTTCTTTAAAAATCCAATTATGATTCGCCAAGTAATTCCGTAATGAGAAAGAGAAAATGTAGCATTTCAGCATTAATAATTATAAGTGAAATTGCCAACGAGAAGAAGGTTGTAAAATCCCGTTATGGCGAGTATTAATGGATCGCATATTTTGTTCGTAGAAACGGAAATTTCGTTGTAATGGAGTTCAAGCAACTTAAACGGGACTGATCACGCATTTAGTTGAAACAGGTATCTTGTTGTTTTAGTAGGGTAAGTGCTCCAGTAGTCGGCCACAAGGATCTAAAACTGCTTATAAATAGAATACATACCGATCAAAATCGAATTTGGCTCATTCTCACATTCCTTTATCTGTCCCCAATTATCTTCCAATAACAGTGAAGTTGTAAGTATTTATTAAGTAGTAATGATTCATTTTATTTTAAACTAGTGGTACCCGCACGGCTTTGCCCGTAATAGAAAAATTAAAAGGTCTTTTGGTTCGCCTCTATGTTTACAAATAATATGTGGTGAATTTTCTCGCTAATTGGCTTCTACCCATGTTACGGTTCCACGTTATGACAATTTCGTAATTTACTCGTCCTTCTTATGATAGTTTTGTTCTTAAAATTGGAATAGATAAAGAACCACATCGAATATTCGAAAAATCGCTTCGAGGTGCACACCCCCATGATACAAATTATGTGACAAATTTCATGAAAATCGGCCGAACGGTCTAGACGCTATGCGCGTCACAGAGAGCTAGACATCCAGACATCCTACAGACATCCTCCGGACATCCAGACAGAGAGAGACTTTCAGCTTTATTATTAGTAAAGATGGTGTGCCCAACATCCTAGTTTGTCGTTCTGTTTATTTTTTGTTAAGAAAACACATCATCTTTAAACGTTAAGTACCCTTCTTTTTTTCGTTCTACTGTAAATTAACTTTTTCTTCTGATTTAATGGATTGTATTGCATAACGTTTCAGTGATGAACGTTTCTTAGACTCAATTATTTTTAGATGGGTGGCCCACCATTGAGTTCTGAATTGTTATACATTTCCAATAGTCGGTCATAGCAGATCGACCACTGGTTCTTCACTGTTTAATTTATCTGCCCAGTAGTCGACTGCGTACTTAATATGGATTTTCTAATGTTCATCAAATAGTAATTGAGATAAAGTATTGACACAGCCGCAATTTAGCTGTTTTGAGTAAAATTTCCCTTTTTAATGTCATTTCTTCAAAAGAAAACGTTTAAATTTTGTGCCTTATTTATTTATTTTATTTTTTTTTCTTTTGAAAAAAAGAGTCGTTTCATCTTTTTGCTGCTTCTAATGTTGATTTTAATTTAGAATTCTCAAAAACAGGGTTGAAAACAGGTTGACAGGTTGTGAATTCAGTCCGTCGTTGCATTTAGAATATAAGTTCTAATACTCAACTTCTCATTATCAAATGGCAATTTATCATTTTTTTTAAATAGAATCATGATGCGTTGATGAAATTAATAAAACAAATGATCTAATTGCAGTTAGTATTTAATCAGCAATAAATAACATTCCCATTGTAAGGAATTAAGATGTAATACTGCAATAGTTACGTTAGCTCAAATTATTTCAGTGAGCGTTAAACCTGTGGTTATTCTTTCTATTTCTCATTTTACCAATGGCGGTTCGTGGGAGGGGCCAGAGGGAGCCCGGTGCTTGAAATTAAAAAAAAAATGGATTGTACCGTATTTTCCTGCATATAAATGCGGGGGGGGGAGGGTGAGAGTGCACCCATGATATGGCTCCCTCACCTTCAAACGGAAATCTAAATTTACTTTCTTGTTTAAAATTTTTCTAAATTTATTTTAAAATAACATGATTTCAAAGTTGGATTACGTTGCTACCCACTCCATTTTAGTTTATTCATTGCTTACTAATGTTCTTGTTGTAACCTGTTAGATCCCCCATTTCTCAATTTCAATTTACCCACATACAGGCCCGTCATTTGGGTAATCAGGGGGAGGGGGACCCACTGTACTTTCAAAACATAATCCTAATTTGCATTTTTGCCAGTATTTTGATTCTTATTCTCTTTTAAATGCATTTAATTCATACACTCAGCCCCCCCCCCCCCCCCCCCCGAAAATGAAAAAACGGACCGGGTAACTCAATTCGTCTTACTCCAGTTCGTTCACAACAAAAGTGTACCTTCTTTAATGATAAATTGTTTTAGGAGTACCTACGATTGCCAATCTTTTAAATGCTTTTCGAACGGATTTTTACTTGTTTTGTTTTAAGGTGAAAATGTTTCCAAAACTACAATTTTAATTTTATGTTTCAAATGATGAAGTTTCGTTCTAATGAACATGGACCAGTCAAGTGTCATTCATATCGATCATTAATTCACTCCTTGTCTATCATGAATTCTATTAACGATCATGAATTCTATCTGAATTCATTCAGTTTTTATCTTAGCATACACAGTTAATACAGAAACTTTTTGCGCCATGGGGGGAAAGAGAATATACGTTCGAATGTTCTCAAAATTCCTCTCCCCAAAAACCCGGATCTTTTCCATTCTTTAATTTCCATTTTTGCAGTATATGATACTAATTTAGTAAGTGATGTAGAAGAAAAATAATAAAAAATGTATTGCATGTGACGCATATCCAAACTGGTTGCAAATTTTAAAAAATGAAACATAAATATTACGAAGGCATCAAAAATGCAGTTTTATTTCGTAATTATTGAAAAAATTAATCTTGTAAGTACAATACTGTGCTCTAAGTTTAGCATAAATTTTGTTTAAATTGATTCACTCATACCCCATAAGAGTAGTGAAAATAAAACGACAAAGTACTGGGCTCATACATGACCGAGCACTGGATGTATACGGCCGACTACTGAAGCATTTTCTCGTATTAACAATAGGATTAAAAGCGTAAAAATACTTTTCAATAGTTTGCGCAGTCAATATTTTACTTACGAAACGCAACTGAACTTAATTTAATGCAACATCAACAAAATCTTAAAGGCTTTAAATTTCCATTTTTCAATCCTCCGTTAGCGTTTCATTCTCTTAATTCAAATTAACGAATTTCTCATTCAATAACTGACTGGTTTTTTTTATGAAATCTTAATTAAATTCAACTTTATGACGAATGCACAAAAGGCCTTTTATTTAAAAAAAATGCGTTACAGTAAATGATATTTTTATGAATAGTAATTCAGACCTGATATTTAATAACATATTCATTAACTGGATTTTCTAAAAGGAAACATTTAAAACATGAAGTATTTTTTTTACAATTTTAATTGATACAAAGCACGAATGTTTATTACAGCATTTTACAAGAAAAAAAATGTCCAATTTAAAGAACTGCTAATTGCTTTAACCAAAAAAAGTCCAATATTTAAGTAATATTTCATATTTTTCTCCAAAAGATGAACGACTACCGGGTACTTAAAGATTTGGGTATCCGGACGTAATCCCGACAGCCGAAATACCGACAAGCCAGAATCCCGACAGTCGAAATCCCGACAAGCCAGAATCCCGACGCGGTCGAAATCCCGACAAACCAAAATCCCGACTGGGCCAAAATCCTGACAAACCAAAATCCCGACTGGGTCGAAATCCCGACAAGCCATAATCCCGACAGGGTCGAAATCCCGACAAGCCATAATTCCGACAGGGTCGAAATCCCGACTGGGTCAAAATCCCGACAAACCAAAATCCCGACAAGCCATAACCCCGACAGGGTCGAAAGCCCGACAAACCAAAATCGCGGCTGTCCAATATCCAGGGCTGCAGAAGTCGGAATCGGAGTCGGACTGTTTTTGGGGTTGAGGAGTCGGAGTCGGGAGTCAAAGGTTTGACATTTCAGGAGTCAGAGTTGGTCATTTTCCCTCACAGTCCACAACTCTGCCACTGCTGAAAGGAGGCAAACTGGTTTTGGGGCACAAGAGTCGGAGTCGATGGCTCTAAAATTCCGGGAGTCGGATTCGTTGTCGGTCATTTTTCCTCCGACTCCGCAGCTCTGCAAATCTACAGGGTCGAAATCCCAGTAAGGCCTAGCGACCCCTCAACATACTTCCTGAGAGCTGCTTACGGAACGCTAAGGGCCGACTGGCCCGCGGTCCGTTGCGCACTCCCGTCTGTGCACCTTCAAACTCCTTCTGCGTGCCTTTTTTTTTTTTTGGCACCTTAGCTTTTTTTTTCTCCCTCAAATCTGTGCGATCTTGTTATTTTCTATCTTTTATTTTTTGTGCCCTTGAACTTGAGCGTTTTCTTTTTTTAGCTACCTGCCTTCGGAATTTTTGTTTTTTGTTCCTTCATTTTTTTTATTCATTTTGTTTTCATTTACCTTTTGTTTTTTTTTTATTATATTTCTTGCGCTTTCGATTTTATTTATTTATTTTTGCGCTCTTTGAGAGTCAATGCTAGCGCCCTAGTGGGGGACCGAGTCCGCCCCTGCGGAGTGCTATGGTAATGATAAAGCGTAGGCTGTCAGAGGAAGAACATGGACTTGATTTTGAGGAGGCGTGTTTTACCCTTCGAAGTGATGGGTGGGGGGTGCATATTCCTTCAAATGTGCCATTCAGAAAATAAAGGTTGGCACTTTAATAGAGGACCCAGTCCGCCCCTGCTCCCTTCTCTCATATTTTACTTTTCTCTGGTAATCATTAAAATAGGTTTTAAAAAATGACGTATAAGTTTACAAAAAAATAGTTAATTATTTTTAAAAAATTTAGAAGAAAATATTTAATAATTTAAAAAAAAAACTTCTTTTTAACTCTTAAAGATTTAAAATTCAATTTCTTTCAATGAATAAAATCATCTGTTTAAACAATCTAAATAAATAAAACAAATAATATATATTTATGTATGTTCCCTGTACAAATCCAGTTTTTGTTGGATCTGGACCAAATTTGTCTGGAAGGTACTTGGACACCCGAGAAGGAATGTGGAGGGGTTTTCAAAAGCCAAAAAAGAAACAAACCGGTCGAATTTTAATTTTAGGACACGAAAATGGCACTAAATGGCTCTTTGTACAATGCAGTTAAAAATAGATAAATGAATAAATAAAAATATAAATAACGGTTTCTTATCGGAATAACGGACATATCTCAATAACGGACAGTTTTTCATTTCACCTGGCTGTCCGAGAACTTTACATGTGCCTTTAATTGAAACGAGTTCTGTTACTTCCAATTTCTGATACTATCTCGCTGAGAAAAGTATCGAATTTATTACTATGTCAGATGCATTCCCGCCAAACTAATGAAGACTTATGAATGGTCAGATTAGTATGACGTGAGACTCTCCCTCTCGTTAATGAATATTTTCTCCTAACTATATTAACCAATACACGTAAATTTCATAAATATGCTTAATTTTATTGATTTGTATAATGTGTTAACGTTTTTTGTTTGAAATGTATCTTTTATAAGCTCTATGAATAGAAGAAAAGGGGAAATATTTTACTATGACGGAATGATACGGCTGTAGGCTTTCTACATGCTATAGGGTTACGTTCGCATCGAGATAGACAGCGCTCACTTGCCGTCATATTTTTGCTCATTAAAGTACTTCAAAAATGGACGAAATTTGTGAAATTGTTCCGTCTCAAAAAGGAAGTAATAAAATTAATGCGCGTGGTTATTTAATGGTGAAAGATAAGAATCGCGACAATTTGTATTATCGGTGTTGTGAAAAAAGAAAATATGATGTGTGCAAAGGTCGAGTAACAACAATATTTTTGAATGGACAACATCATCTCCACAAATTTACTGAGCATAACCATACTCCACAAGCGAGTGCAGCTGCTATCGCAAAACGTATAGGCCAGTTAAAAGAAGATGCTCGGCATACAGGAAATCAACCTTGCCAAATACTTCAAAGAAGTGTCGTAAACACTTCTCAGAACATTCGCCCATACCTTCCATCAAAAGAAGCTCTTCGGAAAGAAATTAAACGGGTCAGGCAAAACCAACGGCCATCAGAACCAGAAACATTGAGTGAAATTGATGTTCCACCTACTTTACGAAACACTTTAACTGGTGAATTATTTTTAGTAAAGGATTCTGCGGTTGGAGATGAGAGAATTTTAATGTTTACAACAGTAGCAAACGGTTAAGCATTTATCGCAGGCACCTTATTGGATTATGGACGGCACATTTAAAACGGTGCCCACAACCTTTTACCAGCTATATACAATTCACGCACCTGTCGGATCTCCAAATTTCAGAATTCTTCCTTTAGTATACGCTTTGATGACAAGTAAATCTGAAGAAAATTACGAAACGTTATTCCAAATTTTAATTGATTTCTCTGAAAGAAATAACATTGAACTGAGGCCACCTAGAATTATCAGTGATCTAGAAAAGGCAGCTATAAATGCTTCAAAATCTGAGTTCCCCAACGTTATTAATAAAGCTTGTTTTTTCCATCTGTGTCAGTGTGGTTGGAGAAAAATCCAATCAAGTGGATTGGCTTCGCGCTACGGCACAGACGAAAACTTTAGTTTAATGCTTCGTCACTTATTTGCATTAGCTTTCATACCAGCTGACGAAATTTCAGCAGCATTTGACATTTTACTTCCTCACTTGCCATCCGATGCTTAAGAAGTCGTCCAGTGGTTTGAAGATAACTACGTTCGTGGAAGAATGAGGCGCCGTTTGCATAATGGTGTTGCTGTTCGTGTTCCGCCGTTGTTCCCACCAGCACTCTTATCTGGAGTGTGTTTGATTCCCTTCAACTAGGAACTCCGCGCACTCAAAATGTGGTTGAGGCTTGGCACAGAAGATGGGAGAGCTTAATTGGACTGGCCCATGTTGGCGTTTATAGCATCATTGAAGGATTCCAAAAAGAACAAGAATATGTGGAATACCAAGTTGAATGTATTCTTCGCGGAGAGCCACGGCCAAAACGTAGGAAAAGTGGATGATGACCGAGAGAGGAGGATAATGACTGTTGTGGACGATCGTGGTAATCGATCTGTTATGGACCATCTTCGTGGTATCGCTCACAATTTATCACTTTAAATATGTGGTTTACATGTATATTGAACGTGTAAATGTTTTTTCCCCTTTTGTTTTAATAAAAATTATTTCGTACATCTTCATTTCAAATAGTTTTTGAAATTGATAAAATTTACAAAAATAATAATAACAATAAATAAATAAATAAATAACATGGAGCGAGAAAAACTTTCATTTTCCCAACGCTTAACTTTTAATTTTTTTTTTTTTCAGTATCCGATTTTAAAAGTATGGCGTGGTCTTTATGACGTCACAAATGATGTACTTTGGCACATCTGTCTACCGCGTTTCCACGTTATGATAATCAAGAAGCGAATTAAATATTGCGCTCTGCGCTTGCTATCAACCATATCGTTGCCAACACTTGAGAGTAAAGATGCAAATTATATATTGCGCTCTGCGAATGGCATTTCATCAGTGATTTCATCGGCAGAAGCGTAAACAATAAAAGCGCACCGATTAAAATATTTTTTAAAAATATTAAACGTAGTCAAATCATGTAAAAAAAATGTTCAGATCCTTTGTTTTTAAGTTTGTTCATTCAGGAAAAAAAACTTTTAAAATTTCGGAAACGACTCCATTGGCAAAAGATACCCAGTGCTTTTTCCCTCCTACTGAAAATTCCTTTAAAAGTCTTGCTTATGTCGCAACAGTGAGCTATCCCAGCTTAACCCAGGAATAATAGCAAGATATCCTATACTCTTGCCTTGAGGAGACGATATGCTGAAACCTATTACAAAAATTTTACTTTTTAACAATTAGAAAATGGCAAGAGATACAAATTTTAAAACATTGAGATTTTCCCGATCACCTGCCAACAATGAAATCGCTACCAAATGTGTTAAAAATTTAGACTTGTTTTTAAAATGGGCTTTAAAAGGTTAAAATTCCGGCTCTATACGGCTTGGTGGCTCAAAATTAAAATTATTAGGGTACCCAAAATATGCTAATAATAATAACAAATAAATAAATTGTTCTTGGAAAAAAGTCTTCTTTCAACTTGTTAATTTTCACTACGAAAATTGCGAAATTAGGCTAATTCAGTTTTTAGTTAATGTCCCTGGTATTCACAGTTCTACTAAGAAAAATACTTTGCTAGTTTAGATTTTTTTTTAAAAAAAAGCTTGGTCAAATTCTCTTTCTTTTTCTCTCTTGGCTGATCTTCAGGAAAACTAGGTAAAATTTTTAATTTAATTTATTTTTCATTGTTTATTTAATCACGCTAATTATAACTTTCACAAAATGAAAAAAAAAAGCAACTTAAAACAGAAATAGTGCTTGTTTAAATAAATTTGCAGTTGTGCGCTAAATTTTGTTTGAATCCTTGCATTACTTCTTGAGATAATAGCAGTCAAGTAAACGAGAAAGAATATTCGTTTGCGCCACCTCTTTGCTAGGATTAACGACAAAAAAAAAAAATCAGCACCTTGTGTTACACAAGGTCTGCAGACCAAATTTTGTCTGAATCCTTGCATTATTTCTCGAGACATGATAGTCACAAATAATGGGAAAAAAAAAAACGTTCGACTGCTCCACCCTCCTGTAGCTATTGGCACCAAAATCGAATTATCATCCGTACCCTCGAAGATCTACCCTCTTTTTCTAAATCCGTCAATAACTTCTTGAGATATAGAAGTCCCGCATGAAATAGAAGATGTCGCGCTCTACCCTCTTGGAGAAATTGGCACTAAAAACCATTCAGCACCAAATCACATATGGTTCCATGCGTGTA
This sequence comes from Uloborus diversus, assembly GCF_026930045.1. Lineage (NCBI taxonomy): Eukaryota > Metazoa > Arthropoda > Arachnida > Araneae > Uloboridae > Uloborus > Uloborus diversus. The sequence continues at coordinate 67,522,079 of NC_072732.1, read as the reverse complement.
CCAAATGTCATTCGAACTCACTTTGAAATAGAGTGGTCAAAAAATAGTAATATGTAATATGTAAATTATATATGTCATATGTGTAAGTGTATGTGTATATGTATGAGTATATAATGTAATATGTATAATACAAGTTTATATTTCAAGTTCAAGTCATATGTAACCTTATATTAAAAACTGAGCGTATCTATCTGTGTCGAGGACGAGGCATCAGCCGAAGGCGGCTAGTATTTAGTTAAAAATTATATTTTATTAAGCTAAATTGAATGTTTGTATTAAGATTTGTATTTAGATTTTTTTCCGGATATTGGCCATGTCGGGATTCTGGCTTGTCGAGATTTTAATCATGTCGGGATTCAGGCTTGTCGGGATTTGGATCATGTCGGGATCTGGCTTGTCGGGATTTTGACCATGTCGGGATTCTGGCTTGTCGGGATTTTGACCCTGTCGGGATTCTAGATTGTCGGGATTTTGATCATGTCGGGATTCTGGCTTGTCGGGATTTTGACCATGTTGGGATTCTGGCTTGTCGGAATTTTGACCATGTCGGGATTTTGGCTTGTCGGGATTTTGACCATGTCGGGATTTTGGACATTCGGGCTTTCGGCCCTGTCGGGATATCGGGCAGTCGGGATATCGTCTGTCGGGATTCTGGGCTGTCGGGATTTGGGCTGTCGGGATTTTGACTCAGACCCACCTGGGTGCTATTTTTACGTTCCCCTTAAGGTTTATATCTATTGAAATAAAATAATAAAACATTTTTTTCCTCATCTAACATACCCTTCGCACAATATATACTTTTCTTGAAGTTTTAATGGAAGTATTTCAGGGTACGATTTATTAAAAGTGGAAAAATCAAAATGGGGCGAAAGTGCATCGCTGATGGTGTACCTTAGTCCCCAGGATAGTGCACCTAGGACCAGATTTAAAAAGTCTTAAATCCTGCTGATATTGGTTTCCTATTAACTCTTTTTTTTTCTTTCTACCTAATATATAAAATATGGAAAAGTTACATCGAAAAGTTACAAAAACTGATAACGGAAGAGACAATAAATTCCTTTTACTGGCGACCAATTTTCCCCCAAATTTCTGACGAACTACTAAACTTCACTTAAAACTTCATCATTTTATAAAACATTACAAAACACTTAATAATCCAGAATTTCAGAACCTTCATTACAACATGCTTAAAAGAAATCCTTAAAGTATAACGCCCTTTGAGAAACCGGAGCTGTATTTTTAGAAGCCTATAAAATGAATCACCATTAAAGTAGTTTGTAGGAAAAGGATTTTGCTGTTTCCGGAAGAAATGAGGAGAAAGTATTAAATTCTAACAAAAGAGTGTGGTGTCGCGTTGAACATGACAAAAGATTATACGTTGTGTAAGTATTTGTGGGAATTGTTTGTTGTGCTTTGTACGGAAACATTACTTGAAATGTATTGATTTATGCAAAAGGGTGCAGATCTAAATTATGTTTAAACAGTTCTTTCAGTACAGTAATGTTAGAAGTATAAACCGCTGTCCTGAATGTGAATATTTTAAACAGATAACAGAAGCTTTAAAATCAGTAAAGGATATATTGTATCGTTTCTGCCATTTGGGGGGGGGGGGGGTAAAACAAGAAGTTATTGTTTCATGTATCGTCGCCGTTCAGGCAAAAGTCAACAACTCCAGAAATCCGGTTTTGAAACCGTCAATTTAAACCCTTAAATCATCACAAAAAACAGCAAAAATCGTCTTACAGTTGGCTAACTTTCACACTTTTACAGTAATCATTTATAAGCTTATACATAATTCTCTTATTTATGTAATTATGTAATTCTAGCTTATTTATAAAATTTTTAAATTGCGTCATTGGTTTACATCATGAAATAACTAACTGAAAAGTTATTAAAGTGATTTGGGGGGGGAGGGATCTTTATAATTTGCCATAACCACCTACAATATTTAATTTTTATGTCTAGTAAAAGCAAAAATAAACAACTATATAACCACCAATATGTATTTCCGTATACATTTTTGTGTTACTAAAAATATATCCGAATTTTTAAAAGGACTTTTTAAAAAGTAAAAAGCGATCTATCCATTTAGTTTTACCGCAGCTCTCCAATACATCCTTAAAAGTAATTTGTACCCTGGAAAATAAGAAAAATATATCTTTTAATCACTTTGCATGTGTTTCAAGCATTGGTTTTTCGTCTTTTTCTTACAATTTTATCCTAAGTATTTGCTTAGCTGAACATAATATTTTACTGTTCTGAATAAATTCTCATAAACAAAACGTATTATAGAAGGACAATTTTTCTCAAAAAAATTTTTAAAGCTTTTATCTTTAAACACGTTTTATAACTGGAGATTTATTCGTAATATTAATGGCATTTTCAAAACATTTTACTTACATTTAAGAAAAAATAGAGTGTTCTCAATTATTTTCCTAATTTTTTATTCACATGTCTTGAATTCATATTATCCCAGAATAATTTCTATTCAATCTCTCAATGTCACCTCTCTTTATCTGTTACAAATTAAATTTCAACTTCCCTTTTTTTACTATGGTTTTCAAACAAAATAGTTTAATGCTTTTTAAAAACAGCCTCTTATGAGAGAAAGATTTTGAAACTGAAGCGGTTTTGCATCTTAAGAGGTATTTACTAATGTGCCATATATTTTTCAAAAATAAAAAATCCTTTCATACACAAAAGACTTCATTTAAAAAAATTCCTGAAAATATTTGGAAATAAGTTGGGATAATGAATCGATACGGGCATGGTTAAAGGTTTATTATTATTATTATTATTATTTGGATTGTTGTTGAACTGTGATGTTGCAGTTCTAATTCATGGGAAAAACTTATTCTCACTATGTAAGAACTTTGAAACTGCACTTTTAGAGCTGGAAAATTGTCATTAGTTTTCAATAATGGCTATTTGAAGAGGGGGGGGCACAATTTGGAATACAGTGGTTGGACCAGTTATGATCACACCCGCTTAGTTATGACCACATCAAAAACTAATAATGGTTATGCTAGCTTTGTTCAAATATTTTCAAAAAAATACACAAAACGAGCTGATGTGTGCATCACATGACTTCTTTTTACTCTAATTTAATGTCATTTCCCCATTATTGGCAATTTTAATGTGATTCAATAGTTTACTCTCTAACTATCACCAACAGTGGCCACATTGAAACAGATTTTTAAAAAAAATCGCCAAATTTGTCGCTAAGTTGGCGACAAAACTTGGCGACCAAAAGATTGGCGATATATCGCCAAGTGTCCGCCAAATTATAACACCACTTGATTTTACATCGAAATTAACAATGATTTCCCCCCAAAAAGGGGCAAAAGACCTCTTTAGAAACACCCGAATGGAGAGGTGCATAACTAGATCCCACTAGGAGTCTACGTACCAAATTTAAACTTTCTAGGACTTATCGTTCTTGAGTTATGCGACATACATACGCACATACATACATACGTACGTACAGACGTCACGAGAAAATTCGTTGTAATTAGCTCGGGAATCGTCATTATGGATATTTCGCATGTCTATACGTTCTTAGGCACTTATTTACGCGTGGTCGGGTCGAAAAAAAAAAACTCAGTATTCATTGGGGAGTGAGTAAAATGGAAATTAAGGTCGATTTTTGAGTAACAATTTTTTCGCGAATACAATACTTTATTTTTTGTAAAAGGATGTAAAAAGTGTTCAATCATATTAAAACACTTATTTTTAAGCGTAACAGTTTTCGGCAACGTTCGACAAGCAGATAAGTGCGTTGTTTTGACAAGGCTGAATTAGATACAATAACTGAACTGTTTTACTGGTCAAGCATTGGAAAGAAATAGCTTGACGGCCCGTTTTCAGCTCAAGACAGTACGGCTAAACAAGAAGCATGTTTTATTCTGCTAAACCTTTTGTATAAAGTCAACATAAACTTAAATTGGTTACATAGTTCAAGCTAACTAACAAGTTAATCTAACTGGAAATCAACAAATAAGTACAACCATGGGACTTTGTATGAATGAAGGTGAAATTCGAACACGCCATATTCTGACTTGCCATTTCCAAAATTAGGTAATATGAGGTAAATCCCTAAGAAAGAAACACCAATTAGGATGAGGTAATAAAGATATGGTTATTTGGGTCAGTTTGAACTCGTACACTAAAGGTAAGGATTATATTTGCAACGTACACCGATATGGTAATTTTATTTGTTATCAATGCCCAAAGTATCCATTATTAAAATATAACCAAATAAAAAACTATTAAATCAATGTGTAAATTTAAAAATATACATCCTATAGTGAAGCATATTTAATTTACATTTTTTCAATCAAGGTTCAAGCTTTCTCTCTTATGTATTTAAACTCTTCAAATTTGACGGGAAATCTTTCTAATAAAAAAACAATGCATGCAATGCACCCGTAATACCATGACGAGCTATTTTATAAGTAGTTAATCATAATATCAAATTTATTTTTGCGTGATTTCTATCAAAAGCATTAAAATAGTCGAGTCTGTTTTATGTAAAAAAAAAAAATCCTTTGTGGAAAAATATTGCACAATATTCTCACCTCAAAGCAACAGTATCTTACTGTTCTGAGGCTTACATTTCTTATTGTTATTCTGCGGCGACGATCTGCACACGGTTGCTGTGGAATTGGAAATCGTCCAGATAAGACGGGTCTATCTGAATGAGGAAGAAAAGTAAAAATTTGATGCGCGCATTCCGCTCGTTTGAATGTGCCTCTACTTAATTTAGAGGCTAACACACATCTGTAAAGCTGGCATCCCTGAAAACTAATAGATGCATAAATTTCCGCCTGCAAACCGGATATTAGCATTTCTAGAGACGTACCGAGTACTCGGTAACTACTCTATACTCAGCCTACTCGGCCAATTTGCCAAGAACTCGGTACTCGGCCAAATTTTGATCAGATACTCGGCCAATACCGAGTAGTTGTAAAAAATTGAATATTGTTAAAAGCAGATTTTACAATTAATAAAAAAAAGTGCAAGCATATAATATGCTGCAATCATTTACAATTCAAATTCAAAAGTCAAATTCAAATTCTGAGAATAATGAAGTTTGTTATGCCTTTTTATATTATTAAATGGATTTTTGAAGCATAAAAATACCTTTTCTTAAAAAATAAAACAACGTTAAAAGCACAAATGTGCAGGAACACTGCAGACACGTTTTTTTGGTATTACAACGAATCTTTTTTCAATACACAAAATGTGAGCTTGTGGTTTTAAAGGCATCGTAAAAAAGCCGGATTTTTTTACATTCATTGGCTCACATTTTATGCACTGAAAGAGATGTTCCTTGTAATACAGAAACACGTGTCTGCAGTGCTCCTGCACATTTGTGCTTTTAACGTTGTTCCATTTGCTTAAAAAAATTATTTACGTTTAGCGGAATAGAAGTATAGATTGATATAATTTGTTTTAATTCCAACTTGATTAATCCTACCTTTTATGTATTTGTTTAACTTTAGTTTAAAAAATAACTTATTTGTAAAATTATACACAAACAAAATCTTTTCAATAATGCGTAATTAAATTTCACCTGGAATTTTGTTTTAATAACTATTATTTGGACATGGAGGTCTATTGTGTTGTGGTTCTCCTTAAAACATAATTGGTACTCGTTAACTCGATACTCGGCCGAGAAGTGAAAGGCCGAGTACTCGGTACTCGGCTACTCGGCCAAAGTGCTACTCGGTATGCGTCTAAGCATTTCCATGTAATTGGTGTTTGGACTATACCATAATCATTTCCAAATGTTCCATTATGAATTTCCATCGTATGTCTTGCAACTAATTTAATGCAAAATTCCGAAAATAAAGACAAAAAACACTCATTTTTGTGCCTAACAAAAAATAATTCTCAAAATACAAACGAGGGAAACAAAACCTACCCACTCATTAGCAGTCTGAACTTTTAAAAATGTAATCACAGAACTTAAACCCCGCAATGTTCCAAAATATTTGTAAACAGCAAAAGATGTGAAAACGCTCCATCTTATAGTGATCGATATTTCTTAAAACTGCGTATTAATTCTCAGGATAAAATACGGAAACCGGATTCCAAAATCAAGCAGATACAAAGAAATATAATAAGGTCGAAGAACAAAAAAATATCCGAGAAAACGAATCCTAAAGTGGAGCTCTCTAGAGAACAATGGATTGCAAAAGTTCAGAAAACTGTCTTTTGTGTAAGATATTCGATAGCTCAGGTTCTTAGTTCTTCCTGTTCGCAAAGGGAAAAAAACGGTTCTGATTTCTAAATGGAAACTGCTTTCTCCGCCTTCAAACACGCCGAAAAGGTTACTCTGCAGAATGATTAAGAATTGAAAGTTAATGAAGCGTTTTAAAGTTGGAAGAATCAGTAGCAAAACCAATCACTGAGCTTGTCATATCGGAAATTTAATAAGATTTAAACCTTAAATGTATCATTTTTAGAAACAGTTTTAAATAATCACACAATATATGCACACAAAAAAATAACAGCGTCAAATTGCACAAATTGCAGATTACTGCAGACACGTGTTTTGGGGTTACAAGGAACCCAATTTTCAATGCAAAAAAAAAAAGTGAACTTACGGATGAAAAGGCATCCGACATTGAAAAGGAGTTCCTTGTAAACCCTTAACACGTGTATGCAGTAATCTGCAATTTGTGCAATTTAATGATGTTATTTCGTCTTTACTTTTCAAGCATAAAGGTATTGATTCAACTTCAATTAATCAATGGTTTTAACTTCTTTAAAAAATTATGGTTCACTTTAAAGATGGTTCATGCCTTTGAAAAATAAATACATTTAGAAAAATTGGGCTTTTAATGGAACACGTACATGATGAAAAAGAAGCTTTTAAAAATTCTTTTAAATTGATGAGTTGAATCAAGGAACACTTTGAAAACTTATGTTACTTAATTTGAAAAGGCTAAAGAAAAATTAAATTTAGCTTTGAAATAAATTTGTTAACTTTATTAACAGTTAACTTTATAAGCACTGTTATGCATTTTTGTTTTGGGCAACAATAACAAAAGCTTAAAATAATAATATCAAGTATAAGTTGAAAAGCAGTTTCTAAAAACGTTTCGATACGAATGATATGAACCAACACTATAAAAACACATAGTGGCGCGCTCTGTGAACTAAGGAACGCCTCGAGAAAATAATAGATACTAGTTTGAAAAGTTTCAAGAGCTTAAAATTCACCAAACTATTCTTGCTTAAAATCAGTCTTGAAATTAATTCGCTAACTTTATTTAAAGTTAACTTCAAGATAACTCTTATTCATTTTTGTTGTTGGCAAAGGTTAAAAACCTTGTCTCAATAACAGAACAAGCAGCAAATGAAAACAACAAATCTCATCAAAAAAGAAAACGCACAAAAATGCAACTCTCGCTTCCACCGTAAAAAGTTGAGAGATCTTATGTCAAACCAAGTTAGTTGCTTTAGTTCGTATGTCGGGAAGAATATATTTAACAACTTTGTCATAAATAGCATCCAATTAAGTTACCTTGTAACGTTTATAGGGACCGTATCGATATTAGACATCAGTATTTCTATAGTAATTTTTGGTGCTATTTTCATTGAGTGTAGAATACTTAATGCAAATTGCGCCACATTCACATTGAGGTTAATTTACATTTTACCCCTCCTTCCCCTCGAAAAATCCGGAATGATGTGCCTGACTACAAATAAATTCACAGTAAATCTTTCATCTGCTTTTTTTAACAAAACTATTTTTTTACTAGCACTTTTGATGTTTGAGGTAATACACTATACTGTTTATTTTAATTGTTTGAACTAATTACTAGTGAACTCAGCGCGTATGTTTTTCCAGGGCTGCGGAGTTGAAGGGGAAATGACTGGCTCCGACTTCGGGAATTTTGGTCTTCGACTCTGACTCCTTTTGAACAAAATCACTCCGACTCCGACTTCGCACGCACTGCCACAGTCGCGGACTTCGAGGGAAAATAACCGACTCTGACTCCGACTCTTGGAATTTTCAACATTCGATTCCCAGCTCCGACTCCTTTACTCCAATCAGTCTGACTCCGACTCCGCAGCCCCGATTTGATTTTTTTAACACAACTGACAATTTTTACTAGCGATTAGGCTAGTTGAGACTCAACTGTAAGTTAGTATTTAGTATTTTTACTACAACTACTAGTAAATTCAGAACACATATTTTTCTCTGCTTTTCTTTACCACAGCTAACAGTTATTTTTACTAGTACAACAGCAGTTAAAGTCGTTGGCAGATCTATCGATTACAGATTAAACTGATAGACAGCACTGAAACTTGACGTTATCGTTTTCAGATAACCTCTAGCAATCAAAAATTATAATCACAACAAAGCTCTTCATTTTATCAATTCATGGCGGATAACGTTGAACCGAAATCAACAAATCAATACGTTCTAAGAAATTCCACTTCCCAATCGGGGAATCCGACGCGACAGCAGAACGATTTTGCTAACCTTAATCAACAATCTTAAAATAGATTTCCAGAAAGTTCTGAGTCAAAACAAATATGTATTACCCCTTTTCTTTTCAAAGCAGAAACTTTTTCAATGACTGGGTTTTATGCTGTTACTTACATTTACCATGTAATAAATAGTAAAGGTTTTCCAGAAAGTACTATATTTTACAAATCTTACAATGGGGTGGTTTCCTTCAGTCAAAAGTACTACTTTTAGTCATTGAAATGGATAGAATGAGCAAAAAAATTACATGGACCCAGAAAATACTTTCATTTTCCCAACTGATTATTTTTTTAATTAATTTTTAAAATGTTCGATTTTTCAAACAAGGCGTGGTCTTGATGACGTCACAAATGATGCACTTTGCCGCATCTTTCTACTATGTTTCCAATTTATGATAATCAAGCAGCGAATTAAAATTGCACTCTGCGCTTGCTACCAACCATATCGTTGCCAACACACGTGCGTAAAGGTGCAAATGGCAACGCTGAATGGAATTTCATCATTTGTGATATCATCGGCAGAAGCCGTAAACAATGAAAGCGCTCCGATTTAAGTATTTTTTTAAAAATATTAAACGCAAACAAATTTATCAGAAAATGGTCAGATCCTAAGTTTTTAAGCACGCTCTTTCAGAAAAAAAAATGCTTTTAAAATTTTGGAAACGACCCCATTCTTCTCAACATTGTCGCTATAATCTTAGAAATAGCTGAAACTATTAATATGCTATCACATTATTTTCATTTATTTATTTAATTTAGTTGTCATTTTAAAGTGACTCAACACCTCTGGATATAGTATAGAGCAGCCATCAAGAGTTGGCATTTGGGCACGCCTTGTTTCAGAAGAGTTCATGAAAGCGAGTTAAGTAGAACAAAATTAAAGAACTGAATGAAAAAAGCAGAGTTGCTTTAAAGAGCACAAAGTCAATCGCCTTCACTTTTCCATCAACAAAAATTGGTTGATGCAGCTATTTGAACAGTCCAATAAGAGAGAATTGCATTATAAAAACATATTAAAAGCAACCGTTCAATATGTTCAACTCATTCTAAGAATCCTACGGATCAATCCTCATAATTAAGTACGTTATTATCAGGTGTGCCCATAACTGAAACTGGGGGGAGGGGGCTATTCTTAATTTGCCGAATGAAATTACAATTCTCCCGAATGATAAAATGTGGAATCATTAAAACCATACTAGAAAATTAGAAAATTAAGAACGAATTTCATGCTTGCACTCTGTCTCCAAATGAGCGAATCATCACCAAAATTTGCAGAATAAGGAAATTTTTGAAAGGTCACAGTGACCTCCCGCGACCTCCCATCGGGACTCCCTTGGTAATTATTAATATTAATACTAGTCATCATCTAACTTGATTTAATAAACGACCACGGTGTTGCCACTCAAGAAATGTACTGCTATCTCAACTGAAACAAATTACAACGTAATAAAATAAATCTGCAGGCGATATAATTAAATAATTGTTTTTTTTTTTTTTTTTTTTTTTTTTTTTTTTGTTTTTTTTTTTTTTTTTTTTTTTATAAAACTTGTTTAAAAAAAATTTACTCATAACGCCAAAATTCGGCTAAACTTGTAAATATGGCAAGCGTCTTTTCTTTTTACTCTACGGATTTTAAGCCAGTAGACTCGTTTCTGCCAACATCGTTCATGGTCGACAGGTGCCAACTCGCCACTGCCGTACAATATATTATGTAAAGCAAAATTTTTCTTCTGTGAGGAGCACCTTGGAGGAGATCTGCTTTTATTAGAGACACTTCTGAGGGTGGCTCTTCCGCGTTTCTCTATTGAATAGAAGAAAACGTTGAAATCAGGAAGCTCAATAGTTTCAAGATTACGTATCGAAAGAACCATTTCGTCTTCTTTTTTTGTGAAAACAAAAGGAAAACAAAAGTAACAAAGAAGGCATACTGCAGTGGTTTACAATCTGGTGAGACACGCCTCCTTAAGCAGTCATTTTATTATTGCACTAGTGTGTGTGGTACCCGCACGACTCTGTCCGTAATAGAAAATTAAAAGCTCTTTTGGTTCGCCTGCATATTTACAAATAATGTGTGGTGAATTTTCTCGCCAATTGGCTTGTGCCCCTGTTACGGTTCCACGTTATGATAACTTGGTAATTTACTGGTCCATCTTATGATAATTTTACTCGGGAAAATGTTCTTAAAATTGGAATAGAAAAAGAACAAAATTGAATTTTCGAAAAATCGCTTAGTCGGTCGTCTGGGTCACAATCGAAGTACCAAGTACAGTGAAACCTCGATGATTCCACGTTGCAGGGAGATCGAAAAATAATCAAATTATCAAAAGCGAAAACTAATCTATTGAATAAACTAAAATACTACCACTGAAAGTGATTTGAATTATAATATTAGCAAGAATGGTGAAATAATGTATCAAAGAGATTAGATACATACTTGACCATAATTAACGTGTAATATAATTACTAAGCAATTACAAGAGTTTGCATAGACTGGAAAACATTAAGTTGAAATGCAGCAATATTTACTTACCGAAAAAAAAGAGAGAGATTTTGTTTAAAAAATTTGTAATCAAACATTGCATCTGAGCAGAAATTTGTTCTTCATTGAATAGTATAGTCCTCGAATACTTTTAATGCATCAATTGAGAAGTCGGGAACATTCAGAGGGAATTCTATGAAGACGCGCATTATGTTGCTCTTCTTACATCTTGAATAGAAGGTAATTTTACCACTCTCTCTCTCTGGCTCAAGTTCTTCCTTCTTTTCATCACTAGAAACGTTCCCGCTATTTTTCCTTAGGCCTGATAAAATATCTTCATCAATAGAGTACACTGTGACTTCAATTCCGTCATCAACTGCAACGAAATTCCTAAAATTTTGACTTTGATGGAATGTTTACTTTCTTCTGTAAAAAGCTCCACTCAAATTATCGATATTTGTCACAGATTTAATAGATTCACTTTGTCCAGACGCCTGTTGGTGCAATGGTACTGGTTTCTTGGTTTCTGTTAATACTATTTTTATTGAGGTTGGGGGGACGATCTCGACTTATGAATTTATTTTAGCAAGGAAAATTTGACGAAGGTCATAAAATAAAATTCGGCTTTCAACGCAGCGAAATTCGGCTTACCGAAAAAATATAATAACATTTATTCTCCATTTAGTTAAACAAAAATAAAGATTCACTTTGACTCGTCGAAATTTTTGGATCATCGAAGTTTGATTTACCGAAGTTTTCAAACTAAGACGAATTTTTTTAAGAAAAATAAACTTGTTAATCAATTATATTTTGATATTTTTCCCCAACAGATGTTTATATAGGGGAAAAAATCATATTCTTTCAATATTTAACTCTTTCATTCTGAAATATTGTTTGAACGGTTAAATTTGTATATATTAACGTACGGAATACCCTAATATTTGTAAAAAAGAAAAAAAGGCAATTTTAAGACTTTGAGACATTTAGATAGCATCAATCTTCATTCTGAATCCACATTTTTTAAAAAATCAATGAGTTATTGAGAAAACTAGAAGATATTTTCATTTTATTGAAATCTAGTGTTTCTGCTTATAATTAAAATTTATTGTTTCTTTCTTAATGTTCTCATAACTTCGTTTTCAAAGATTTTATTACGAAATCAGCTCCAGCAACAAAAAAAAGGACACCTCTATACAGTTTAAACTTTGCAAAGATGTTAATTGAATATTCATACTGTGATATAAACCTCTAAAAGCTAATGTACATGCTGTATGTGGTTTTGAAATAATAACCAAATAAAGTAAAGTACAGTGAAACCTGTGTAAGTTGACCACTTGCGGTGCAGTACTTTGGTGGTCAACTTAGACAGGTGGTCAACTTATAAAGGGGGTAATGATTTTTTTTTTTTTTTTGTAATTCTTGCACCATGTATTCATTTCTTGACTAATTGACACCTACTCTTTCTGTTCAACTCACTTTCATTGTTTAGCATTACTTTGAAACAATCTCTAAAAATATTTGAATAATATCTTAAATTATTATTTTCCCAGAATGACGTATAAAGTGTCATGCAAATTTAAAATTTCAGTAAATTGATCAAAAAAGAAAAAGTCTTATTGTTTATGAAACGTTACTCATTTTATATTAATAGTTCCTAAAAATTTATAGCTAATCAAAAATTACAAATTTTTTGCTTAACAACAAAAGAAAAACAAGTTTGGAGAATAAAGGGGTTCTTTGTAGTTTTCCCAGATGGTTAAACTCAAAAGGAGATTTAGTTATGCTGCTGTTTCATTTAGTTGGTAAAATGCTGATCAGGCATCAAAAATATTCTTGGAAAGTTATAAAAAAATAATTTGCTAAATAAAATTTAAAAAAATAAACCAAGTGGTCAACCTACAAAGGGTTTTTTACAATACTCCAAACCAAACTTGGTGTTCATTAGTGGTCAAGATAGACAGGTGGTCAAGATAAAGAGGTGGTCAAGTTACAGAGGTTTTCCTTCATTATATAAGATAGGACTAATTCCGTTCCTGACAAAAGCGGTCAATATAGACAGGTGGTCAACTTACAAAGGTGGTCAACTTTACAGGTTTTACTGTAGCAAAAACCGCGGTTTTTTAGGGGGAAATTTTCGAACATTTACTCATAAAATCTATTTTTGGTTACTAGTTTTCAAACTAGAAGTTCACGTCATTCTCTAATATCTAATGAAGAATTAGACACAAAAAAATTTAAAAATTATGATGACGTGAATACAATGGAAGTGCTAAGAAAATCGTTCTTTACTAAAAACAAGAAAACCTTTTTACTGAATAAAAACCTCAAAAAAAATTTTTTAGCAAATAGAAAGTCAAAATGTGTTATTTGTGTCTAGAAATGTAAAGTTTCCGGAAATTTTGAAGTGGTGGAAAAAACTGGTTTTTTACCGGATTTTTCTGGAAAAATTGTTTTTTTTTATGAAAAAAAATAGGGTTTCTTAATAGTATTGTTTTTCTTGGAATATATAAAGGGTTAAGCATTAAAAAAAATATGCAATCCACACATCTTCTTTTTCTGCTTAACAGAAATACACATACAAGTAAGTTTAATTAGAAAAAAATGGCCTTAGAACTTTCCTGGTCAAACACCAGAAATAAGTCAAGTCGTCATTCAACCAATAATATTTAGAAATGCGTGTCTAATAATAACAATTATATTTTCTATTTTAGATTGCATTTGAAACTTGAAATAATAATATTAATTATTGAAATTCAAACTAGATTGACATTTTTTGAAAAGAAAATAAGTACGATTTCTCCTCCTTGCAACGTAACTTTACTGTTTGAAAAGGAAAGCTTTTGAGTTATGATTTTTTCCAATCCAGTCTAAGTCCAAATCAAAACTAAAATGGTTTTTCTTTATCTCTCCAACAGAAACCCCAAACCAAAACTGCATTATGGTTTATAAAGCTGAACTAAAATTTAAACTGGAGTTCCAGTTAACTATACGGCCGTGCTAAGCACAGTAATAAAAGTAGTCATACCTGCACTTTTGAACAAAAATGAGTTATTGTAACCAAGTTGTTCTCTATTTCGTATTTTACTTCATAAATAAAATGGTTTATAGTCATTTGATCGGGAACTATTTTTAAAAAAATTCTGAGAAAAAAAGGACATTTGGATCAAATATATGGATGAACCAAACTTTAAAACGCAATTTCTCAGTTTGAGATCAACTGTAAATTCCACTTTTGTGCTTAGCACGACAGCTATATATTTGGTTCGCACAGTCAGCAGAAACATAGTTCTGTGATTAAAGTTATGCTTGTTTGTTTCATGAAGAAGGAAAATAAATTCTTCACTAAAGATATTGGTTTTGCTAAAGAATGTTCAGTGTGTAGAAGTTCCATAAGTATCATTAGCAAACCAAGACCTCCATTTTTCTCAAAATTTGCAGGAAATGCAATTTCTTTAACGTCTTGACGGAAAATTCGTTGTTGAACAAAGCTTTATCTTACGATAATTCGCCAAAACACACGTATTTTTATGCTTTGAGGAACCTCTTTTTAAATGCAAGCAGATGATACTGTTTCCATGAGCTCACATCTTTTTTCAGTGAAAAATATGTTGATTGTAATCTCAAAACACATGTCTGTAATATTCTCTGTTATGTTGCACTTTCAGTGCTTTTTTTTCCATGATTTAATTTGTTTATAGAATTGGGCGTAATTTATATTTTTTCATCTTGAATATATTATGTAATATTAAGAATTTAAACAAGCAGTTATAAGTAAAGCTATTAAAAAAAAAATTTAAAAATACTTACACCCAGTGGTGTTCCCATAGGGTATACTCCATATACGCTGTATGCCCTCAAACATTTTTTAAACACATAGCGAATACCCTCAAGCTTTAAAAATTTTCATATTATGACATATTATGTATATGATCGCATACATATATTGTGTATAATTTATAACTGCGAGTATACCATAAAAAAATTTGATAAGAATATCACTGCTTGGATCGTGATGTACGGTTGTCGATCAATGCATTACGATGTAGTAATTGCTACATCGCACAGCCCTAATAGATATAAATATACTCTCACCTCTAACGGTTCCCCTAATTGATATTATTGAGATAATTTTGTGAAAAAAAAAATCTTTTTTTGCGCAAACATATTAAATGTTTTTTGAACTATATGCAAATTATATTATCATAAAAGAACTCGCATTATCAAAATTAGACAGTATTTTAACATACAAGGAAGAGGTGGGGGAGAAGAAAATGGCATCAAATTTCAAATTTTATCACTTTTTGCTGAAAATTTCAATTGAAACTTCCTGAAAAGTTGAAAAAAAATCAATGTTTCAATTTTTCTGGACCGGAGTGAAAATAAATAACATCGGAAAAAACGTTTTTTTTTTCGTTTTTTCCGAAATTTTCCGTTTTTTTCCGACTGTTTTCATCTCTATTTGTGTCACATTGAGTAATAATTTTGAGTTTGAGAAAGATGCAATGAATATTGAAGGGAAAAATATTTAGGGTGTTCGCCTACCTCAAACAAGAATTACCTGTTATTCCTATTTAGGGCTCTGTAAAAACACTGTGGTTATTGGCCGTAAAAAAATTTAGTAAGGCCGCAAATACAGCTGATTGTCCTTTTATTTAATTCATAATAATTATACATAAAATATAACACTTTCCATGTTTTAATGTATACATCTTCTTTGTATTTTTCACAGGACTAAAAATCTCCTGTAAATTTTTCAACATCGTTTCTCATAAAAGTCAAACTTTCAACCGCTCTGAAGTTTTTACTTCTTTGTCCAAGAAAATGGACATTTCATCTGGAGCATTTGGCACTTTATGGGAAGTCGAAATCGGGGGGAGGGAGAGTAACTTGAGAAACTTGACTTTAATGGACACGAATAAAAAGACAAGAAATCGACCGAAAATTCTTCACGCAGAAGAGGTAAACTGTCAAAGTAAGGATGAGGAATAACCGAACCAAAACCATTATCCGTAAGGTACAACAGAGAACAGCTTAATTTTAAACAAGATAAGTATTACAATCCACTATGAAATTTTTCAATCACTTTCAAACAACCACGGGGAATTTATTGTTATTTTATATAGAAGAATTTATGATTTTACTCAAGTAAATTACTTTGTTTCGACTTAAAATAAAAGAGCAATTAGTAACACTTTGAGCATTTAACGTGAAAACAACAAAGCAAGCATCAATAAAAACGGCTCAACTTCTCCACAAGACTTTACAGAATGTTACCAAAACTAAACTTTTGAAATAACATTTACGTATAAAATTATTTACATGATGCTGAATGGGTTCTATAAGTCAAAACAGAAATCTAACGGTAATAGAAAAACTTTAACACGAAAAAAATCGAATAACAAAAATGAAAGGAATGAATATGAAATTAGAGCCTAACAAGTAAACTCTCTTTAAATTTAGTGAGTGGAGTTGTTTAGCCTTTTTAATAAAAGAACAGTAACTATCTGAACTTTAGTAATTTTCCATTTAATTACTTTCTCATTGATCAAAAAATCCTCGTCAAGCTGTGAATTGAAATTTAAAAAAAAATTATATTATGTCGTTTAAATAACTGGTTAATTAAAATAACTTTTTATAGTTAAAAACATAATAATAGCTATAATTTTCTATTTGGTGCAAAATATTAGAAAAAGACAGAAGTGATTGTTACAATGGATAACTAAGCATCATCAAATAATTACAAAATGGTTAAACACACATTAAGAAATTGTTAACTTTTTGCCAACTTCAGCAAAACAAAACGAAACTATGAAACTTGCATTTAAATGAAATTTTTATTTTTATGCCAAAAACAACTTAACATTTGAATTTGGTATTTTTTAATACGGCATTGCACAAAGTGCACACAAACAAATATTCCCACACCCTCAAATAATAAATCTACAAAATACGACGCATATGAAAGATTATTCACAGGCAAAACTTTCTGCTTCTGATGATAAACGATCTGCGCAACCTTTCAATCTCGCCCTGCAGTAAAAGCAACTAACTCTGTAGTAATAAACCACCTACCTGAAATTGTGGGCATGAAAATAAAGATTTTCTTAGTGGCGTTAAATGTAGCGTGCTATTCAAAATTATGTATGTGAAGAACTCATTATCGTAATTGAGATAGTAGCACTTTAATTTGCATATTAATTAGGTCAAAGGTTGCCCGATAAAAACACACTCCTATCTACTCCTATCTCCTTCTATTTAAGTACATTATCATTATTCACTTCATTATACAGGGTACTCCAAAGAGTTTTGTCTTTACCTTTCTTATATATATATGTGTGTGTGTGTGTGTGTGTGTGTGTGTGTGTACATATATATATATATATATATATATATATATATATATATATATATATATATATATATATATATATATATATATATATATATATATATATATATATATATATATATATATATATATATATATATATATATATATATTTATTTATTTACTTATTAGAGTAATTGAGTAGATGTGAAGCAAAAAGTTTTAAATCTTTATTTTTAATTGTTTTTTTATTATACTTGTAACCAAGCTGTAACTATAATCTTGGTATCGAAGTGTAACTAAAACTTTAACTGTAACTGAGAACGTGAATAAAGCAGCCATGTAAAGTAACGCGCAACGTGGTCTTTTAACTAAAATTATTTCCCTGTAAAAAAGTTAGTTTTATTCTACTAGTCTATTATCCTAAATAAATACTTAAAACCATTACGCATGCCATTTTATTTATTATATTAAAACTATATTTTATTTATTCATTTACTTATTTTTGGAGCAATCAAGATTGCTTATTGATTTTATTTAGTCGTGACCGTGCCTGCAGATCGATTCGTTTTGTGATTGTTTTGCGAATTTTATAGTGCAAAAATACTAATAGTATATTTAAAATAAATTTTTATAATATTCGAATGAGTGGATTTTTCTGCAAAAGATGGAATTTGTTCAGTGCTTCAAAGCTAGTTTGAACTGGAGTTATAAGTGTTTTGCTCAAATTTCAAAAGCTTTTCTAA
This sequence comes from Uloborus diversus, assembly GCF_026930045.1. Lineage (NCBI taxonomy): Eukaryota > Metazoa > Arthropoda > Arachnida > Araneae > Uloboridae > Uloborus > Uloborus diversus. Next base: position 67,504,021 of record NC_072732.1, on the reverse strand, counting down.
AGTTACATCAGTAACCAGGTTTTTTTTTTTTTTTTTTTTTGGCAGAAGGTAAAAAAAAATTTTGCACAAAAAAACGAGAAGCTAAGATTGAGAAATTTTCAAAAAAGCCTGAGAAGTTAAGTAGTGGAAATCGGTCTTAAAATTGAAAGCAAAGAGCTAGAAAAAATCTAAATATGTAAAAGGATCTTTTTTTTTTTTTTTGGTATGCCTAGATAGGGACTGTTGGGGGAGGGGACACATAATATTTTACGAAAAAGCTTTTTTTATTTGAAAAAGACTTTAAAAAATCAGTGTTCTATCAAATATCATTGAAATACAACTCACTAGACCATCGACATATATTTATTTGTCTAGGATATGCAACTGAAGTACTACTACTTGGCTTCGAAGTTATAAAGTTTATAAATTGGTTTCTTTCATAGGTGCACTTAAAAAAAATTATAAAAATTTATTTCTTTTAATGTTCATATTTAATCAAATTTTCAATATTTTCGTTTCAGGTACCGGCATAATGTTTCTCCTGTATGCTGTTAAGTTTTCTGAAGACTTGATAAAGTTTCTGCTTGTTATGAGCGAAAATTTTCCAAAGGACGGTATTTTTGAAAGAAAATCTAACATTTTTGTTAGTTAAAGCTATTTAAAAATTAAGGGTTGCTCTTGCGAAACTTAACATATTTTTTGCACATAGCAAATAAAACTAATGTGTGAAATTTACAATTTTTTTCTTACTTTTTAAGATGCTAAGCTTTTTAAGGTAGTCATAAGAAAAATCTTTTCTTAGTTTTCAATTTGTTGTTCAGCCCCTAAATGACCAAGGAAATTATTGTTATTAGAAAAAGGAATTTTTACTAGGAAATGTTAACTGAAGCTTAACTTTATGTGAAAAAGTTACAGAAAAATTAGCCAGTAATTTGTCTGGAAATTCGAAAAAAATCGATATTTGAAAGTATTCAAAACATTTTGTCCATATAATGTAGTAGAGGAATGTGGGGAAAAGCGAAATAATTAATATTACTTACTTTTTTCAAAATGAACAATTTAGAAATTTGTTATGAAAACCACGGTACATAAAGAAAGAACAATATATTTTATAATATAACTTGAATTGAAACATTATTTTTTATTTTCAGCAATAAATTTGTACCTCCAAAAAAAGGTTGAAATTTTTCACTTATTTTTTTCATGGAGCAAAGTAAAAAAAAAAAAAAAAAAAATAGTTTTCTAATTAAATATTTTCTATTCGATTATTAAAGTTACTTCTGATCCAATAAATGAGTAAATAAAGGAATGAATGAATAATTGAAAAGAAAATGAAGCAGAAAAAGAATAAATAAATAAATAAATCAGTTAATAAAATATTGAGTAATAAAAAATAAGTGAATGAAAGAATAAAAAAGGGAATTATTAAATGAAGAAACGTAAACGAAATAATAAATAAATAAATAAATACGTAAGTGATTTGACAAAAGATTGAATTAGTAAATGAAATGAACTATTCCACTTGTCTAAGCATTTAAAATACAAATAAGCTTAACCCCCATTAACAAATAAATACTGCACCGAATATTAGTAGGTCTCAATTAATATTTAAAATGTTAATAACAAGAATTTTATCATTTAATAATAACAAAAATAATTTTTTACTTACAACAAAATATTACAATACGAGTATCAATTTCTGAAAATTGTATGTATTATCATATTCTTTGATTTTCAGAAGTAATTTTTCCTTGACTGGAATAGACTGCAAGTGTTACTACATAGTTAAAATATTAATAGATAGGTAGCCCTCAAAGCAGAGTAAACATTTCACCATTTCACTTTGCCCCGCTATTTCACTTCTCCCCACACTCCCTTACACTGAACCATTAAAACACACTCAAGTACTTTGTAGGTTCGTTACGGTACATTGTTAGTAGTTCACCATCGTAGTACATTGAACCATTAAAACACACGTAAAAGGTTATTAAAAAAGTAAAATGATAGCAAAAGGCCCGATTGTTTTAATGGCGCAATTGATATTTTTCTCTTTTCACCAAGGGAACAATAAAAGAAGATGCAAATTGATGATGTTCTTTCTTACCATTCTTAAATAAATAATTTAGAATGCGCCATTTTGAAATTAAAAATTGCTATGCAGGCATTCAAAAGTTTAAGCAACGGTATGAATCGCTTAGTTTCCACGTAATTAGTTTTAGTACAATGACTAATTGACTCGGAAACTTCATCACTATACTATGAATATGATATGTTTTACTCACTAGAATTCGAACCTCACAGTCTATTGGGCAGAATCTATCCTTCCGCTTAGATTGCATACCCTAATATTAACACTATGGCACATATCATTCTAATAAGTTACGTACGTGGAATAAATAAGAGTTAAATAGCTTAGTCTTTCAACCAGAAAAAAGACCAATGAATTTCTTGAAATTTACGTAGAAGCTTTACTAAAGCATTTATAATTACTTTGTAATCATGCAATGTAGATCATTTCACGATGCAAAGAGTTAAAGAAATTATGAATTAGCAGTAAAGATCTTCTATTTTTGAGCAATAAAGAATACTCATTGCTTTTAATTTGCCAAGACTTTGCTTACATATTTATTAGTTTTGTTATTGATGGAGAGCGAGTTACGTGATTTATTGCGATTTGACCATTGAAATTCATAACAATAATTATATTGAGAAAAAAATCCCATTTTCGGAAACATATCTTATCGTCCTCGGATGACTTTTCATCGAAAAGCTCAATCATCTTTGCATTGAAAAAGGAGTTCCTCGTAACCCCGAAATACGTGTCTGCAGTAATGTGCAGTTTTTGTACATTAAGACGTTAGAAATTTATTTTTTTAATAACTTATCGTATTTTATTCATACGTAAAAATGCAGTGTTTATTTTTACTTTTATTTTTACTTTCCTCTCTTTCTTTTTTTTTGGGGGGGGGATAATTTCTTTCACACTGGATATTCTTTATTTAATTTTTCTGTATATGTTTGCAAAATGCTTAGATACGGTAATAATAAAAATTAGTTCTTTAAATTATATCTAGCTTTAGTATTCATTGAATGAAAAACTCGTTCAAATGAATATATGTATTCACTTAGAAATGCTTTTCATTTATATTTTGTCGGATTTAAAAGAAAGTTTTATTTTTTAATCCTACAATTTTCCAAAAAAAAAAAATGTTTAATGTTACAATGGCACATATTTTTCTTGCTGTAGAGTTCAGTCATTCTTTGATGATTGCGTCATGTTATAGTGGATAACTTTTAAATTGTTACTTTTACTATCGTCCTTTTTGCAAGATGTTTGAGAAATATACATTTGAGAAAACATTTGAGAAATGTATTGAGCTTTATATAAAGTTATTTAGTAACATTGAATAATCAGCTATAGAGCGTCAGAAACACGTTTAATTTTACGCTTTTTTTTTTCCCCATTAAAAATAGTTTAAGGTGGAAGTAAATTAAAGAAAACACAAAAAAATGCGTTTGAGTAAACGCAAGGAAAAAACTCCATAAAGTTAATGCAATAACGGATTGGAATTTTTAGTTTCATGAAATACCAATAGGTTTTGCAACAAATGGCTTCAATAATATTCCTTTTGTCCTTCAAACTTGCTTCGTATAAAAAAAAGAAAGATTTTTTCTTTTTCTTTTTTTTTTTTTTTTTGATTAAATTCCAATTTTTAAACCTTTGAAAATCTGGATCTGAATACAAAATTAAGACCAGGAATTAGCATTCATCTGGAACTGTTTCGAAATTGAATAACGGAAAAAGAGCATTTCCTTCCCACCTTATTTATCGAACAACTTCCGACACACCTTCATAACGAAAACAGGCAGAGATAATCGCTTCTGAAGATAATGATATACTACTCAAGCTGGCATTTTTCCAAAACAAATATCGGACTCTGCATAACGTTTTAATCGTTAGGCTTCCAGTCACGTTCAAAAATGGCAATTCATTTTATATGTGTGATGGTGAGCAGACTTTCAAACTTAAATATGTTCCGGTCAGAATAAGAGTGGAGTAAGTAAGTCTGATATTGATTTACAAAAACTTTAAATTTAACAGAAAATACCCAACGTTGTTTATTACAAATAAACAGTTATTAAAGATTTACGTACAGATTACTACCAACAGGTCAAGTCTATGGGAGGTCTAGCATGGCGGCTGGCCACATGTGGTATGGGCTGCAATCAACTTTCACGTAGGATCCTATGAATGGATCAGGCCTTCACGTTTTGATATGTCAAGAATTAAAAAATGAATATCCTGTCTTTGTTATTACTACAGATTTATTTACAGATTATTATTACAGATTTATTTAAAGATTATTATTACAGATTTATTTACGGATTATTATTTCAGATTTACTTGAGTAATCTGTTTATTTGCAGTAAACAATATTGGATTTTCTTGTTATTCCTCGACACATACGGCACCAGTAACAGACAAGCGTCGAGTAACAAACTGTCGTAAAATTGGACTTAAATAATAAGAATTTTAAGCGGAAAAAATGGATGTTGGTGTGGCCCATGAATACGTTGCAATCATCTAGTATTTTCAGAGTGAATTTTATGAGCCAGTTGGTATTTACAAGGCAGTGGTGGAAGGTTATGAACAGCCAACACGAGGTCAGCTGGTTCTTCATGTCCGTTTGAATTAAATAAGGCTTTAGTTCTGAAAATTAAGAACTTTTTCACATTTTGAATAGAAAAAAAAGGGAATTTTGTCCATTATTCATTCTTTCCTCATCCTACCCGTTATTTGGTATCATCAGATTTTTCGGTGTCTTTTACTGGGGGTCGGACCTTTTTTCGAAATTGAGCAAATAAAAATAGAATTAACTCATTCAGAGGATCCAGAAGCAGCCAAACATTAGTTGAGATGTAGTTGCATGAGAGAAAAATAGCTTAAAAATTTAAATAGATTTAAAGGCTCAGAAAATTGAGTTAACCTGACAGCGATGTCTCAAGCATGTCTGTTACTGGTGTCGTTACCCTATTTATTTATTGCTTAAAATGTAAATTTGTTGTGAAAATTGCAGTACATCCAAAAAGAACAATCTATTTTAGAAAAAACTTGCATTTTAAATATATTTTGGTAGTAAATTTGTACCTTCAAAAAAAAGTGCTAAATGCTCACTTTTTTCCATGGTGCAAAGTGGAGGATAAAATATTTTCGAAAGAAATATTTTTTATTTCAATATTAAAAATATTTTCTTGAAATAAATGACTAAATAAACGAATAAAGAAATAAATAACTAAGTAATGAAACAATGAACGAATAAAGAAATTAACTGATTAATTAATGTATGAGAAAAAAGTAGGGGATGAAGAATAAGAAAATAAGGGAATGAATGAGTGAATAATAACGGGAATCAATGACTAAGCAAAGGTAAATGAGTAAAGTAATGAATGAGCAAGTTAGAAGTCTATAATGAATGAATAGCTAAACCAAATGAACTTATTTCACTTTGTCCCGCATGCACTTAACGAATTGCATTAAACATTTAAAATCAAAACAAACCAAAAACTGATTAAATACGTACTGCAATGGGCAACATTATATCTTAATTAACATTTAAAACGTTAATTACGAAAACTTTATGCTTTTTCATAACAAAAATTATTTAGATAAATTGGAATATTACACTACTGTTTGCCCACGTTTGCTTTGGAATTAGCTAGATCCCAGTTAAGACGAGTACATCTAAATGAGGGAAAGGGGAATTTGATGCTCGTTTTTCGCTCAAAATGACTTTGCTTAGTTTTAAAGCTAACACACATCAGCATTAAAAACTAAGTTATGCTTAAACCTCTATCACTCTCACCTGAACAACAGTTCTGGTTAGTTGACACTTTTTATGTGATCATAGAAACAAATATGTTTTTATCTTGGAGTTGATACACTAAGGAACCAAAGACGAATCCAAATCCAAAGTTAACTCATAATCCTCGTTTTACATGAGATTTATGTACCCCTCATTTCCCCTCTCCAACTCCGAAAAAATTGGCTGGAAAATACACCGTTCATATACAAAAAAAGCTTGCACCCTGTATCCGAGAAAGCGGTTTTATCCAGCATCCTAAGCGGCTATACCCACAGTAAATTAACTCATTTCGCAAAGGTCGTTCTGGGTAAAAATCCTGCATTTACTCCAGTCTATAGCAGGAGGGAGAAAGGTCCACATAATTGGGAAATAACCGGAATGTGGTTAAAAGCAGGTATTTTTCCGGGGTAGAAAAGATCCATATAAACGCGGTTATATTGTAATGTGTTTGATTTACATCACTATCATTCTTACCCGTCCATATCATTTCTTCTTTAACACGAGATAAACTCCTGAAAATTGATTCAAAATTGAGAAGCATTATTTTCAAGCTAAAGATCTAGATGCTAATTGTATGATAGTTGACGCTTGAGTGAAAACAAAGATTTGCATTTTGCTTTGTAACAATTTACTTTTTGTTAGAGGCAAAGAATCGCAGTTAACTTATTTAAAATGTTGTATGTTAGTCACGTTACCCCAGAATGTATCATAGCAGGTATGACTGAGACATCGCTCTATGAGAAGCTTGAATAAAAATCTACGTGATGTTAACACAAAATAACTCATGCGGGCAAAATAAATGAATAAAAAAAATAGTAAATTGAAGTGGAATTAAAAACACGACAAATCAACTTTATGAGTGTGCATAGTAATGTATTGAGGCAGACGATTGAACAGCTTTCGGATATTAAAAAAATTTGAAGTAAATTTTGATAACAAAAACTAATATTAAATTTAAAATTTTAAAAAACGATCCTGATTGTCGACTTTATATTGGGAGGAATTTTGCGGGTCAGAAGACATATAAAATTTAAATTTTTGACTAGATGTCATGAAAAACACGAAAAAGGAAAGATAATGACAAGTAGCAAAATTTGCTTGTCACAGAAGCAGAATCAACAGGGAAAATTGATAATCCCGTTTAAAGCCTTTTTTCATTCAATTCCTCTCTCTACTCACTCTCCCACTATATATTTATGTATATCTTGTTCAAATTTTCAATCGTTAATAAAATACTTTTTATTCATCCTTTCGGGTTCAAAATGCATTCTTTTTTTTAACTTGTAGTGGATGACATTTGATGTTAATAGTTTTTTCAAACACTGATTCATTAACTAAATCTAGTTTATCTTTTTCCACTTATTATTATAATTCTGTCATATTTATAAACATATTCATATTAACTCTGTAATTACTTAATAAAAAGTAACTAAATTAAAAACAATTCTTATAAACCTAAGTACGAAATGTATACAGATTGAATTTGACCTAATCTGCCAAACGGAAGGAAGTGATAGAAGAGCCCAAGTGTAGCATAGAACCTCCCATTACCATGTCCAATTCGTAACCATAACCGAGTTACGGTAGATAAAAGAAAAATGAGAACAAAAAAAAAAAAAAATTCTGTGAAAAAGACCGATTTCTGACATTACTGGAAAATCTACAAACATAATAAGTACATAGTTGGACAAAGCAGATAAAATACTATAAAATGCCTTTTTTTTTTTTTTCATCGAGATAGTTAAATTTTTCAACGAGCTACAAGCTCTGAAACATTGGAAATACTCAAAGTTGATTTGGCGCCCAAATCTGTATACGGCATTTTTAAAAACAATCGTTTGAGCTACAATCGGTCAAATATACAAACTATTTAGCCCCACTAGCTTTTAAATGATATTGCAGCAATTTATATCGGGGATTCAAGTTCCACAGAAATTAAGAATTGGACAAGATAATTGGGTGGTTCTATGCTCCACTTGAGTTCTTCTATTGCCCCTTTTTGTTTGGCAGATTAGATCAAGTTTACCCTGCATATTATTTGTTTATACACTAAAATAACTTTTATTTCTTAATAAATTAGAAAATCGCCCGTCAAGGTATGACGTGTGAAAATTGCTTTTACATTTCAAAGAAGCAATTGCCTGTTTGGCGATATTTTGATAGTTGAAATTTTAGTGTTCATAATTGACCACTTTTCGTTTTTTTTTTTTTTTTTCTTTCTCTTAAAATTAGTCTTATCAGTAAAAGAGTTAAGTGACCGAATCTAGTTCAGCCTTGTCAAAATAAAGCACCTTGTCAAACATTACCAAAAGGTTTTATCAAATTAGTATGGTATTATGGCGCGAGTTTCATAGTTGATGGCGTCAGAGTGTTACTCGATCAGTGAATTGGTAATTATATATAATAAAAAGATTGAAACTGACAACAGATAAAATTTTAAATCATTGAACTTATGCTTTTTTTTGTCGCCCAACAATGACATCGTTACCAATCGCTTGAATAAAGGCTTAGAATTGCATCCTGTACTACTAATTTATTGCATTTCTACGACAAGGTTACCTCAGCTTTAGATAACAAAAAATGTGTGGATGTTGTTTATATTGATTTTCAAAAAGCTTTTGACAAGGTACCGCATGTTGCTCTTCTCAGCAAGTTAGCTGACATTGGAATAGGAGGAAAAACTTTACTTTGGGTTAGAAATTGGCTTACTGGTAGGAAGCAGAGTAGTTGTGAGAGGAAATCATTCTAATTGGAGTGATGTTTTAAGTGGGGTTCCTCAGGGATCAGTTTTAGGGCCTCTTTTGTTTATTATATTTATGAATGACATCAATGATAATATTTCTGGAAGCATGAATTGTTTTGCGGACGATGTAAAAGTTATGGGGATTGTCGAAAATGAAGAACAAGTAAAACAGCTGCAAGAGGATTTAGATCATATTACTAAGTGGGCAGATAAATGGGGTATGGCAGTTAATGTAGGGAAATGTCAAGTGCTTCACTTAGGTCATGGAAATAAGCGTATGAGATATCGTTTACAGGGTTCAGTCATAAATCAGGCAGAAAATGTTATGGATCTGGGTGTCTTTATAAATCAGGACTTCAAGTTTAGTCAACAGTGCAGCATTGCTAGTAACAAAGCCAACAAAATGCTTGGGTTCATCAATAGATCTATTTCAAACAAATCTAAGAAAGTTCTTCTGCCTTTATATAGGAGTTTAGTAAGACCTCATTTGGAGTATGCTGTTCAGTTTTGGTCGCCTTATCTGAAGAAAGATATTTTTGTATTGGAAAGGGTTCAAAGAAGGGTAACTAAATTAGTTAGGGGACTCTCAGATTTAGATTATGATACCAGACTTAATAGGCTTAACATGTATAGCCTGGAGCAAAGGAGAGTCAGAGGGGACATGATTCAGTTATTTAAATTTATCAAAATGAAAGATGTAAATGGATTAAATTTTTGCGGGGAAAGCAGGACAAGGGGTCATTGTTTTAAGCTATTTAAATCTCAGGCTAACTTGGAAATCAGGAAAAACTACTACTTTAGCAGGGTCGTGGGCACTTGGAATAGCTTACCGGAAGAGGTGGTAATGAGCAAGGGAGTGGATAGCCTTAAGAGGGCCATTGATCTTCATTGGGGACTAATTAATTGACTAGGACCAGCCTAGCTGGGCCCAGTGCCTGTTGCTGGTCGTCACATTTGTATTTGTATTTGTATTTGTATTTGTATTTGTATTTTAGAATTGTTTAACAAGTTATAATTCCAGTTCTGGCCCTTCCTATCAAATTACTTCAGGCGCAGAAAGCTTCTTGTGAGATAGATTTTAAATGTGCAAGCAATTTTTTACTACAAAAATTGCAAAAAAAACGCTAATTTTCCAGGTTTTTAATTAATGTCTTCTTAAATAAAACCCATGTAAAGACGATTCGCAACTAAGAATACTCTCGATACTCAAGTTAATTTTCGAACAAAAAGCAGAGTTATCGAAATTGGTACATCCCTTTAATGACTACGATGCCACAGACAGATACACAAATACACAGACATTCTAAAACTTATAACCAGGGCTGCGGAGTCGGTGGAAAAATGACCGACATCGGGTTCCATCATTGAGAAAAGATAAAACGGAGGGACTTTCATTCGCGAAGCAAAGACCCCCAAGTCACGTGATAACTTTTAAAGAAAATAATTGGAAGCAATCATGTTTCTTTCGCTAGTTTCAAGTTCAATGTTGAGTCACGTGACTTGGGTCTTTGCCTCAGCTTTTGCTAAGCCGATGATTGGACTAGCTTCCTCCATTTACTTATTCCTGCTCTAAGGCTCTGGCTCCGGAAATCTTAGAATCTTCTACTCCGACTCCGACTTCTTAACCCTAAAATCAATCTGACTCCTACTTCAATTTTGACTCCGAAAGCACTGGCAGAGTTGTGAACTTTGGTAGAAAATGACCGACTCCGACTCTTGAAATTTCGAACCTTTGACCTTTATATCCGACTTCGGCTACTTTATCCTAAAATCAGTCCAACTCCGACTCTTTGACTCCGACTCAACAGCCCTGCTTATAACCCCCTTTCTTGTTGCTACAGCAGTTCAATACTACTAAAGATTTACTCACATGTAGTTCATATTTTGATTGTGAGAACATACTATTTTTGGTAATCTAAGTGTTTTATCTAAATTGAGAAAGTATAACTTTTTCTTACTCGATTCTCTTTACGATTTTCATCCCAGAAAATTTAATATTATGAACAATGTATATTTTATTTTCTAAGGCGTTGATTGTGAAAACATAGGGGAGACCGGGGTTAGTTATTACACGGTGTAAGTTGTTACATTCGAATTCAAAATTAATCGCCAGGTGAAACTGACTTTCCTTGCAGTATAGGATAACACTCACTCATCTGCATTCCTTGACGATCGCTGGAGTGCTTGCAGTCAGTAGCAGGGAGAGTGCTCAAGGAAAACGGTTTTTTGAGTCTGAAAGTAATTTTTCTTTCCGCTGTTATTTTTCTATTTGTGACGAAGCCGTTGCAGATAACGAATTTATTTCGATACCACGTGAAAGCCTGCATTTTCTGGTAAGTGCTAACATATTTAAAAGTTTTGTACAAAGATATAATACCAGTAATATGTGCCAAGAATTAAAGTGGCATCATATGGGGCAAGTTGTTACAATTTTCTTGGGGTTAGTTGTTACAAGTAAAAACTTGCCCATGCAAATGTGATATGGCGGGGGACTATAAAAACAAGACGGACAGGGTCAAAACACCTAAAGAAACATACCTCGATGTGGCTAAAGAATTAATTGCAGGTAGTTCATTACGAAAGGCTGCCGATGAATTTCATGACACTCTAGAGAGATTCTGCAGTAAGACGAAAAATACTAGTGGTGGTAAGTAGTGGTGGTAGTAGATCTGTTTTATTGCATGATTTAATTCATATAAAATACTGTAGTTGCATGACGATAGTAATAATAATAAAAAAAAAATAATTCTGATCTCTTTCATTCTATGCTTTAATTTATTGTTAATATGTATGGTTGAAAAAATAATAATAATAATTACAACTATGATAATAAAAATAAATAATGTATTATTCGAATGTGGGGTAGGTCTTTCTCCAACGCTGCAAGCAGTGCAGAAGTGAAGACGTTTCGCAAGCGGAAATCATCGGTCAGCGCCACTTTAACAAATACACCAGTAAAAAATGCTTTGCAAGACGAAACTGGTAAACAAAAATCTGTGCAAAGGAAATTGTCTCTAACAGAGAAGAAATCAACAGACACACAGAGAAAAAAGAAAAAAAAGTGCAAAAAGGTGCGTCATTTGGATGAAGATGATGAAGACTGGTTCTGCACAAAGTGCATTAAACCGTACTCAGAATCTAAAAGAAAAAAAGAAAATCAACTTCACGGTCGTAAATGTGACAAATGAGCACATGACCGATGTGCTAAGTTTGATAAATTATGTGCTTGTAAAAATTATAATTCGTGCGCGGACAGTGATGATGATGATGATAGTTTATTAGAATAAGTCATTAATGAAGTAAATCTGTAAAGCCAGTTTTTGATTTTTAACGTGGTTAGGAATTTTTAAAATGTAATAGAATAAACCACAAAATGTGTAAAATTCATTTTATTACTAAAATATACCTCATGTAACAACTAACCCCATATACTGTAACAACATGCCCCGTAGTGGGCTAAGTTGTTACAATCTATATCTATTCAAAAAACTTGAAATATTTTGGAGTAGTGACTCCTAATCATTTTTTAAAAAATATATTATGAATATTAAACAATCTAGATGCATTTTAAAGTTTTACGCGTGTAAATAATTGAAATAGTTTAGCGTAAAAAAATATTGAAAAAAAAATGTAACAACTAACCCCGGTCTCCCCTACTATTTTTTTGTAATCTAAGTGTTTTATCTAATTTGAGAAAGTACAACTTTTTTCTCACTCGGTTCTCTTTACGGTTTTAATCCGAAAAATGTAATATCATGAACAATGTATTTTTATTTTCTAAGACGTTACCAAACTAGCTTTTGACGCAATGCACCTCACACGGTTTGTTAATATCTCTGACAAATGACAGTTTTCTTAACACATCACAACTACGAAACACATGCCCAACAATAAATCTTTCGCTTATTCATAATCCTAACATAGGATATATTAGTCAAACATTTGTACCCTGTTGTAATATATTCTCTGTAACATGAAAGGCTTCGCACATATCTAATTTATAATTGTTAATGATATAAACTTAATAGATGATGTTTTCGGAAAACATTTAACTTCTCTTATATAATGTATCGGAATTTCAATATGAATTCCCTAATACAGGATGTTTAATGTACAATTTGCTAAACTGTGTTATTGATCAGCCAATTTCACGAAGATTCATGTTCATTCATTCTATTGAATCCAAGGGATATCTGAAAATGATGCAATACTTGTTTCGATGCGGAGCTAATATTATTTGACTAATTGCAGCTCTTAGTTAATTGTTATTTCTAATATTTGATTTAGAGTAATAATACCGTCTTATTCTTTTAACCTTTATAATAACCAATGATTTCAAAACTTCGCTCATCATATAAGATGAAGTTATTAGTTTCGAAACACTTTCAAAAGTTTTGAGTGGAAACACAGGAAGTTGACTATCATTATTTAAAAAAAAAAAACAATATATTTCATGATTTCGCTATGTTTACATACCGCAATGGGGTCGTTTCCAAAATTTTAAAAGTATTTTTTTTTCTGAAAGAGCATGCTTAAAAATATAGGATCTTACCATTTTTTAAATAATTTGTTCAAGTTTAATATTTTTAAAAAAATACTTAAATCGGTGCGCTTTCATTGTTTACGTTTCTGTTGTTTGACATCACAAATGATGAAATGCCATTCAGTGTTGCCATTCACGGAGAAAAATATTTAATTCGCATCTTTACTCACGTGTATTGGCAACGATATGGTTGATAGCAAGCGTACAGCGCAATATTATATTCGCTTCTTGATTATCATAACGTGGAAACGTGGTAGAGAGTTACGCCAAATTGCATCATTTGTGACGTCATAAAGACCATGCTTTGTTTTCAAATCGGACACTTTAAAAAATTAATTAAAAAATAACTGTTGGGAAAATAAAAATATTTTCTAGGTCCATGTTTTTTTTTTTTTTTTTTTTTTTTTTTTACTCATTCTATCAATTTCAGTGACTAAAAGTAGTACTTTTGACTGAAGGAAACAACCCCATTATTAAGTTGTGCATTCACCTTCTAAGGATCACGGAATATCTGGGTCCTTTATGTTCAAAATTTAGTTTTCAAATTATTAAATACAAAAAATTTATAAATTATATTTTTCCACGTAACTGATGCCTCAAAGCTAATATTAGCAAAAAAAATAACAATATAGTTATAGTGTAAAAATGCACTATAGGATAACGGCACCGGTAACAGACAAGGGTCCAATAACAGTCATAAGATTGGATTTCAATAATAAGAATTTTAGGCAGATAAAACTGATGTTGCTGTGGCCCATGAGTACGGTGCAACCATCTAGTGTTATGAGAGTGAATTTTATGAGCCAGTTGGTATTTACAAGGCAGTGGTGAAAGGTTATGAACAGCCACCAAAAAGTCAGCTAGTGTTTCATGTTCATTTGAATTTAATAAGACTTTAGTTCTAAAAATAAAGAACTTTTTCACACTTTGAGGAGAAAAAGGGAGTTTCGTCCATTACTCATCCTTTCCTCATCCTATCAGTTACAAGGTATCGGCAGATTGTGCAATGTCTGTTACTGGGTGGTCGGACCTTATTTCGAAATCTTTACTAATAATAAAGCAGAAAGTCTGTCTGTCCGGAGGATGTCTGGATGTCTGTAGGATGTCTGTAGGATGTCTGTGACGCGCATAGCGCCTAAACCGTTCGGCCAATTTTCATGAAATTTGGCACAAAGTTAGTATGTAGCACGGGGGTGTGCACCTCGAAGCGATTTTTCGAAAATTCGATGTGGTTCTTTTTCTATTCCAATTTTAAGAAAAAAAACTATTATAAATTACGTAATTATCATAACGTGGAACCGTAACATGGGCACAATCCAATTGGCGAGATACGAAATTATCATAACGTGGAACTGTAACGTGGGTACTAGCCAATTGGCGAGCAAATTCACCACACATTATTTTTAAATATACAGGCGAACCAAAAGACCTTTTATTTTTCTATTACGGGCGAAGCCGTGCGGGTGCCACTAGTAGAACAAATAAAAATGGAGTTAACTAATTCGGAGGATCCAGAAGCAGTCAAACGTTAGATGAGATGTAGTTGCATGAGAGAAAAATAGTTTGAAAAGTCTAAATACAATAAAAAGCTCAGAAAATTGATGTAAGCTGAGAGAAAGCTTGTCTGTTACTGGTGCCGTTACCCTAATCCTACTTTGAAAACCATTTTTACTTTCAATTTTAAGATATTCTAACGAACATACTTAGAGCTTACGAAATCCGTTCAAAAAATCTACGTTTCAATGCGCTATTGCTTCCTTTAAAATATAAAATTAATGTTTTTGCTTAGTCAGGATAATATTTCAACTGAAATATCGTTAAAGACATTACTCGTAGAATTTTAAATAATGATAGTTTTATGCAGATTTCATAAGCGTGTGGAAGATGTGCACAGCGTTGAAATTAGCTCACAATTTTTATGCAGCAACTAAACGTAAACCTTTTTGTTTGATGTTTTATTTTTGTCTATTTCTGTTGCCTACTTTTGGAAATATTTCATCTTTTACTGTCATCATACATCGTCATTGTCACTGTCGTCTGTACATCTGTCATTCATACTCAAAGAAAAATAAATAACCAAAAATAGTAACTAATTATTTCTTGAAGTTGGACACATCTTTACTGATAATAAAGCTGAAAGTCTCTCTGTCTAGATCTCTCTCTGTCTGTCAGGATCTCTGTGACGCGCATATCGCCTAGACCGTTCGGCCAATTTTCATGAAATTTGGCACAGAATTAGTTTGTAGCATGGGGGTGTGCACCTTGAAGCGATTTTTCGAAAATTCGATTTTGTTCTTTTTCTATTCCAATTTTAAGAACACTTTCCCGAACAAAATTATCATAAGATGGACGAGTAAATTACCAAGTTATCATAACGTGGAACTGTAACCTGAGCAAGCCAATTGGCGAGAAATTCATCATACATTATTTGTAAATATACAGGCGAACCAAAAGACCTTTAATTTTCTAATACGGACAAAGCCGTGCGGGTGCCACTAGTATATCCATAAATTAACAGTGTTTTGTTACAATAAAACATTAATTTTTTACACTCAGAAAAAGGAGCAGTGCTCAATTTTACTGCCCCGGGCAATTAAACGGCAGTACAGTCGACTCACGCTACAACGCGATTCGACTGACGCGAAACGGCTATATAACGCGAGTTTTTCACGACTTACGATTTTTCGAACTAATGTGAATTCCTCGCCCGCAACACGAAAATTTTAGTTAAAGAATCACTGAAGTATCGCTTTCGATATTGGCTACTAAATATTGGTTTCGTGAATGGATGAATCACTGGAGTGGGAAGGCTCCCACACCGTACTAGTCGAATCATGACTTTGTTAGTGTATACAAATAACCACTCCGTATTTTCTACTCAAAATGTGAAAGTTAATTTAACATAGTAGTATCTAAGCGTGCTGTTTCAGCTTAAGCTAGGGAAGAGAAAGTTTTGTAAAATTAAAAAAAAAGTGAAGATCCTCGATATGCAGGCGAACATTGATATCGATCGGAAGAGCACCAACCATCAACATCTTCTGTTTTTTAGTTATATATCAACTATTACTACTTTATCTACTGTATAGTAGTGTAATAGTGTTGCATTTCGTTATCATTATTATTGCGTACTGTACATACAGCATTGCATTTTGTCTCATTCTCCCATTGATTATTGATTTTGTGCATCATAAGAGTAGTTTATATTGAATAACGTAGGTTTTTCTTAAATGCAGTATAATATCAGTTATTTATGTGAAAAACGTTGAAATATACTCAAGAAATGTTTTAAAGCAGTGTGAAGAGTGTTTTACAAGTGTCTAAAGTAATTGTTTATGTTTATCAAAAAGTCGTAAACATGCCCTTCACTACAACGCGAAATTTCGGCTTACGTGAGAGGTCTTGCAACGCATCCCTCGCGTAAGTCGGGACTTGACTGTATCTGCAGAAATGTGTTTTTGAGATATCTGAAGAAACGCGTTTTGGATTTAATGCTCATAATATAGAAAATTGGAATTAGACGTTTATTTCGCGCTGTTTTTTTCTTTTTCTTTTTTTTCCAGCGGAAACCAAATAAGTAAGCTTGCACAATAAAGCTAACGTACAATAGATGACAAAAATGCAAAAAAAAAAAAAAAGAAAAGGAAGAAGAAGAAGAAGTATTTGCAGTGTGTGCCATTTACCTGGCCTAAAACCGGATCCCAAACATGGCATATCTCCGATACCAACACCGTGCTGGAATACAATAAATATAAAGAGAGATGGAATAAAATATAACTATTTTTTCTGGTAATTTTTATGCATGTAAGCAGTATCAATACCATATGATTTATTTGTGCTTTGACGACACTAAGTTAAATCCATTGAAAAGAAATGCGTTACCCAATATTAAAAAGGTTTCATCCCTCCCTCTATTTTTCTCTCTCTCGGTATATATATATATATATATATATATATATATATATATATATATATATATATATATATATATATATATATATATATATATATATATATATATATATATATATATATATATATATAATTGGAGAATATTCTTTAAAATGTACATCCCATAATAACCGTGCCTGCTCTTTTGTTTATCAGCATCGATTTTAATTTCTCCCTCTCAGTCCATAAATTTTAAATATGCAAAAAATTGATAGAGATGATCTTTAATGCCTCGAAGATTTTTGCGGTACACTGTCTGACTTGTATGATAATCGCTTTAGTAGATTCGATTAATTCCGAAGCAATGCAATCTACTTACTGGAGAGAATCTTTTGTTTGGCAAGGTTCCCTTGCTTTTACTGACTTGTTCTTTTCTTGTGAATGTGCTTAATCTTTAATCGTCGTTTCATTTCGGTTTTAATTTTTATCCTTCCTTTCTGGAACCGAAAGATCCTAAAATATTCCCGAAGTGTTTTATTTTTCTTTTCGGTACTATTGATAAGGGTTCTTGAAAACTTGTAACTGTGCATCAAAAAAAGATATTTCTGTCTTGCTAGAGTTATCCTAGCAAGTTACATATGTTCAATAAGTTGTGCTTCACTTACAACTTTTCGAGAAATTAGTTCTTAAACTCACACATATTTATTTTGAATAAAAATTAATTCTGTGTTAAGAAACAATGTACAAGTAAATAAACAAATGTATGAGTATTGAGTATATATATTCAGCTGCTTCTTTATTTATTTAGAAATTCCCAAATGTAAGCTAAAATTTTCAAATTATATTACAGCGGACTATTTTCTTGCACACCATTTGTTTTTTAGTAGTAAAAGTCAAAGAATGATAACTATATTTTTATAGTTATTGTCATTAATATAAATATATATATTTATACACTCTAATTTCATAATCAGTCAAGTGATTTAAATGTATAACATTTAACTTTTCATGCATTTATTTTCCCCCCAAAGATTGCCACATATGGCGCAAATAAAAATGATTTATATAACTTTATATACTTTACAACACATAACCATTAAAAAAATTGGAATTAAATTAAAATTTGACCCATCAAAAAAAACTGATCGCAGATTCGCTTTACTTAAGCTGAACTTAGCATATACGACCAACTGTTTAATATTTTCTTCAGGGCGTGACCACACCCGCATTGAAAAAAGAAAACCATTTCGACCTACAACGATGCAAATTATACGGTGTGGCAAGGTTTCAGAAATGTTTCTTCTGGATGTCACTTTTATAATAAGCTACCCCTATGGATTCGGAATTGTGAAAATATATCTTCCTTGCTGTTGAAAGAGTTTACTGTGCTTCAATCTTTACGTAATTTTACTACAAAACAATCTCTAGAGTAGTAAGCGAAAATAGCAAAGTCTTGCAGATATTGATGCTTAAAAACTTAAAACAATCCATTATATCCTTTAAAATGTTTTATATATTTCCACATAAAGCAACCATTTTAATTCAAATATAAAAAAAACTAAGAAATCGCTCGTCAAGGTATGACGGGTGAAAATTGCTTCTACTCTCCTACATTTTTACGAAGCAATCGCTTGTTTGGTAATATTTTGATAGTTGACATTTTAACCCTAACTAGAGTGAATTAACCCTAAACTCCAGTAGATAGCGTTAATAGTTGACCACTTTTTCGTCTGTTTATTCTCCTTAGTCTTACCAGTAAAACAGTTAGTTACCGGAACCAGTTCAGACTTGTCAAAATAAGGAATTTCCTGCATATCAAACATTACCAAATGATATTATCGTGTCGTGGCGTGAGTGTCATTGTTGATGACGTGAAGAGCGTTACTCGATCTTTCGCTATTATATATATAACGATGCAGTTATTTTTTTCCTGCTATTTCTTTTCCATTACACATTACCGAAATGATTAAATTTATGTTCATTTGCAAGGCATGTACTCGACTTCATAACCTGAGTTATGAAGTAGAACTGTTTGACTCGATTGTTTGAGTCGAACAAGACACTATTCTAAATGGAGGTGACAGTGTGAAAACCCTAAACGAAACATGGTACTCCCCAATGTTGATCCACAACAGCGTGACATCCCCAATGTTGATCCACAACACCATGACATCCCCAATGTTGATCCACAACACCATGACATCCCCAATGCTGATCCACAACACCATTGACATGACCAATGTTGATCTACAGCACCATGACATAACCAATGTTGAACCATTAGATTACCTAACTGTACTTTTTTGCCATGTATCAGTCCCTTGTGTTAACACTGAAGGCAGGACTCCCAGGACCCAATTTTTAACAGAACAGTGCTCCGCCACACACAGCAAGAGCGGGAGAGGATTCCCTCTTTCATGTTTCATCAACTTCTCTGGCCTGTTTGATCACTCGGTTTGTCACACATGGAGAATATCTAGCATCCCTTGGAACAGTGAGTTGGAACGTCTCAGCGTTCGATTGAATTAGTGACGCGTTTGCAATATTGGGGCTGTTTTCTTCAGTCAAAAGTAATACTTTTAGTAACTGAAATTGATGGACTAAGCAAAAAAGAAAAATAACATGGAGCCATAAAAAACTTTTATTTTCCCAATAGTTATTTTTTATTTTTATTTATTTATTTTTTTAAATGTCCGATTTTATAAATAAGGCGTGGTCTTTATGACGTCGCAAGTCATGTACTTTGGTAAGCTAAATGTTTTCTTTTTGTTGTCAACTGCGTTGCCAGGACATAATTTGTGCTGTTCACTAATAGCATCAGTGAATGGCATTTCATCACTTGTGATGTTATGTGCAGAAGCGTGAAAAATGAATTTCAGTATGCGCACCGATTAAAATAATTGTTAAAAAATATTAAACTTTCTAAAATTATTTAAAAACGGTTAAATCCTATGTTTTTAAACATGCTCTTTCAGAAAAAAATTCTTTTAAAATGACGCAAACAACTCCATTGTGGTTCGAGATAAAGTAGGACATCGTGCAAGACTATTATGCCTCAACACTAGCCTGAATCGCCTCGTAAATTCTTGCTAGATGCAGAAAATTTTCCTTGTTTCAACAGAGCACTAAAACTTTCGTTGTTTTTACATTTTTCTAGTAATAATTGATCATTTTGCTTTGGTTTTGAAATGCCTTTTTTTTCCATTAATGGTGTACCTACGCATGAAAAATTTCCTTTCATTCTGACCATTCCTTCTAGGTGCTCCGATTTTTTTTTTTTTTTTGCTATAGAGCGCATATAACATAAAAACAAAAACAAAAAAACTCCTATGCGTATAAATCTATACCTTAAGCCGGGGGAAGATTGCCGGTTCTGCCCCTTCCCTTCCCCCTCCTTACATCATTAGTAACAAACGTAATTTTTCTTCAGAAAATACGGACTTTCGGGAGCGATTTTCTTATCAATTTATATCGTTGAAATTCTGTAGAAATCCTTAAGGCTAATATAACTTCAAACTCTGATTGTCCATTTTACAGTTTTTATATTATTTAATGAGATCGCATTACGTTACATCACTGCACGTTTATTTAAGTAAATGTAACAAATTTTGTGGAAAGTACCAACGGCTAAAAATAAATCTAACTATTTTGCACTGAGTATTATTCATCAAAAATCGATCTTTTGAAAAGCGTAAAAGGCATGGTTCAGAAAAGAAAATATAATTGCAAGAGTCACTGGATTTAATAGTTATTTGCCAAAGATTGTGAACATAAAAGCACTCTAGAACGAAAAATTACTTTTCTGCATTTTAAACTAATAAAATTAAAACAGAAAAGTAAGAAATAATATGGAATAAAAGCATTTCAGAAACAGCAAAAAAATCCATATTGAAAAAACGGGAAAACTAGAACAATGTAAAAAGGGAATTTTTGTTTCCTGATGCAGAAGCGAAATTCAACTCGAATATTCATTTCCTGCTGCCATTGTAACAATCGATGCTTGGTTATTTCACATGACAGTGTTTACGATTTTCATTTTATCTTTCTCTCGGTTCATTCGCTCTTTCGCGACGCAGAGCATGCATTTCTAGTCATTTACTTGTGCTTTGGTGATTTAAATGTGCAAAAATGTATGTCAGCTTTAAAAAGAACAGCTTTATTATCAGAAAATAAAATGTAAAGTATTTTTGTCAGTGAATTTTGTTTTATTCCAATTAAATGTAAAGGTTCATGGGTTTTTAGAGTTATGGTAGGTACTACACAAATAGGAAAAAAAATAATCGGTGGAGACGGAAATGAAGTTTATTAATATCACTTTGCGAAAATATTTCCGATAAAACTTACGGTAAATAATGTACATATTATTATTGTTTCAAGTGTTTGCTTTGGTTTCTTTTTCATAAAACTACGCAAAACGTTTAATTCAGTTGAAAACAGTGGTGTTCCCATAGGGTATACTCCATCCACTCCGTATACTCTCAAACTTCTTTTAGACACATTATACCCTCAAGCTGCAAAAATTTTCATATTATGACATATTATGTATATGATCGCATACACATATTGTGCGCAGTGGATTCCTGGGAGTATACTCTCAGAAAAATTGATGGCAACATCACTGGTTGAAAACAATAAAAGCAACTTAGCAAGTTTCATCTTCTGTAAAAACAGTGCTTAAGGGAGAGAAAAGTTGAATAACTATTCAAAATAAAATTTTGAAGGTTTACTTATGAATTAAGAAATGTACCTTGCAATCCTCCAATAACATTTTAGCCAATTACCCAACTTGAAAAAAAAAAAAAAAAAAAACTTTGTAGAATCTTGGCCTACGAGTAAGAGGCTCGAGAGCAAGTCCTGCAGAAAAGCTTCAGTTTATGAACGTGAAATTTTATTCACGTTTACTCAACTTCATTATATAAACAACAATTGAGTAATTACAGTGTCACTAATAAAAACTAATATTGAATTCGAAATTGGAGAAACTCTTGATCCTAAGGGTGGATATCATATTAAAATTAACCTCGCAGGTCAGAACACTTATACAATTTTAATACTTTTTTTTTTAATTTTTAGATGGGAAAACACAGAGAAAGAAAGATATTCGCAACTACTAAATATTGCTGGTCTCAAAAGCAGAATCAAGGAGAGAAATCAAAGATCCTATTTAAAAAACCTTACACCTTAGTAAAACCAATTACAGGTATTTTCTTTCTTATCTTCATCTTTACTAATAATAAAGCTGAAAGTCTCTCTGGCTATCTGTCCGGATCTCTTTCCGTCAGGATCTTTGTGACGCGCATAGTGCCAAGACCGTTCAGCCGATTTTCATGAAATTTGGCCCAGAATTAGTTTGTAGCATCGGAGTGTGCAGCTCGAAGCGATTTTTCGAAAATTCGATTTTGTTCTTTTTCTATTCCAATTTTAAGAACATTTTCCAGAGAAAAATTATCATAAGACGGAAGAGTAAATTACTAAGTTATCTTATCGTGGAACCGTAACATGGGCAAGCCAATTGGTGAGAAATTCATCATACATTATTTGTAAATATACAGGTGAACCAAAAGACCTTTTAATTTTCTACTACGGGCAAAGCCGTGCGGGTGCCACTAGTTATATATAAAATAGCAACGGATAAAAAAAATTTAGCCATTGAGTCTTTTTTCCTTGTTCACCAACAATAAAATCGTTATAGATCACGTAAATAAATGCTAAAACTTGCATTTTTAATTTATTTTTAAGATTATAGAGCAAGAGCCCGAGAGCACCAGACCTACGTCATTGTATAAAGGCCCAAAATTTTTCTGCGTAAGCACATCACAAGCAGGTAAAAAAGGTTCTCTTTTATTAAAGCTTAGTCGCGCTGGCTTTGGCAGGAAACAGGTAGCAAAAGGTGCGTCAAGAACTGAACATCATTGAATCATTTCATGTCAAGGGACCTTGTCGTCTACACCCGACCATCTCCGATTTGAACGAAATTTTATAGAGGGGCAGAAATGCCTTTGAAACTAATCTACACAAATTTTCAGCTTCCAAGACCCAAATCCTGAGGATATAGGATCAATAAAAAAAGGGGGTGCTCCAAATTGGCGGATCAGATTTGAGGGACAAATTGCCATGTGTGTGTGTGTGTGTGTAGGTCATTTTGAAGCCCACTTTTTTTTTTCTTTTTGTGGTATCCTAGATCCTCATGATTTATGTCTTGGAAGCTAAAAATTTGTATAGGTTAGCTTCAAAGGCATGTCTGCATCTTTGTAGAATGTCCCCCAAATCGGAGACGGTTGGATGGGGACAACCAGATTACGTGACTTGGAATGAATCTATGGCGTTTAGTTTTTGCAGCAATTTTACACACCTTTGCTACCTTTTTCCTGCCAAAGTCTGCGACTCAGCTTAAATAATAGCTAACCTTTTTTACCTGCTGCGATGTGCTTACACGAAAAAATTTTGGTCCTTTATACTATGACGTAGGTCTGGTACTCATGGGCTCTTGGACTATTATGGATTTAGTTCTACATAGTTTGAAAGTTCCAAACAAATTCCACGATACACAGAAAAATTTGTTCTTTCGATTGGTATAAAAATGTTAAGTGAGAGTAAGTTTTCACTACTAAACCTGTGAAAGACGCTACTTTTCACGGTTCTCACTTCATATCTTCGGTAACTGAAGTCTTACAAAGGTGAGACCTAGCTAAGAACATTCTCGACCGATTTCAAACAAAAAATAATAATTATCCAAATCCGTCATTCAAACACACAAACACATCAAATTTATAAATAACATCCTTCCTTTTTAAGTCGGGAGTTGAAAAGTAACGAATTATCAAGGAAAAACCGCCAGTTCTCGGGGTTATTTTTTTCCTGTTAAGAGAAAAAGGAATTTGTATGACAATGTACATTTTAATTAAACTAAATTAAATCTTATTTCAATTTCACCATTTCTCTTTAAATTAGACATAAATCATTTAAAATGTCATTTGAAAGTTCTTGTTTTAACTGAAGGCCAACGCATGCTTTATTTATCACATCAAAAGTTTTTAATCATTGTAAGCCTGGAATTTTTGATGCAAGAATTAAACTTACATTTGGGATAAGTGATTCGAGAGGAGTGACAAAAAAATCTTTAAATTATGTTAACCGTTCTGAACAATCTTTTTCTGGAAAAGCAAAATTTATGCTATCTGGTAATCCGTCGAAACTTTTTTGAGGATCAGCTAAGTTCTAAAGTTATACTGTACGAAAAGACATGAGAAAAATCAGTAGAGAACTTTACCAAATATCAAATTTCTAATATTAAATAAGATTAAATTTGGACTTCGAAATACAGATTATATACGCGTGTAACTCGCCGCACCCCACACGTAATCAAGGCGAAGTTGAAAGTTCGGGAAAGATTGAGGTGACAAGGGTCGCTTTTCTGGGAATAAAACTCCACGTATTCAAATTAGAAGGCAGATTCCATTCCAGATTTTCCGAGAGAGAGACATTTTAGAGTTAGTTAGGGATACTCGAGGTGAGGAGGCTGAACTACGCTGGAGAGATGCAGCGGCTTGAAAATATGGGTGAGTAAATCTCCGTCAGCTATTCCCCCTTAACTTTAAACTTTAAATTGAATTGTGAGACCAACATATGCACACTCATGTCCTGCCCTATTTGTCCAAATAAAGTATTTATTTAAAAACTATACTATCGGCCTATTTCCTTGCTAGTTCCAAAACACTAAACCTCAAGATGGGGCGGCGTGGCACTATCTGGTAATCCGTCGAAACTTTTTTGAAGATCAGCTAAGTTCTAAAGTTATACTGTACGAAAAGACGTGAGAAAAATCAGTAGAGAACTTTACCAAATATCAAATTTCTAATATTAAATAAGATTAAATTTGGACTTCGAAATACATTAAATCCTCTTTAAGGTTACCCGAGTGCCAAACCTCGTGGACGTAAGAAAAATCGATTACTTAGTGGCTCCGCACACACACACACACACACACACGCTTCATTTAGAAGTATAGGCAAAAACCAGAATCAGTAATCGAAATTGGAGTTTCTTCTCCTTTTTCAAACCGAAAATAATGATTTCATGTCCAAAAGAATTGTTTATAATTTGAATTTCTATAAATTTAAATTAATACTTGTCACAAGAAATTTAAATTAATATTTACGCCTAATTTATATCGCTTACAATATTCCTATACAGTCATAATATTACAGATTAGACGGGCTCATTTAGGCGTTATGTTTCAAAAAGTGAGATACAGTTTTACAGTGCATGACTAAAAGCTTTGAATCACTATGAACGAATTCTTAACAACTGGTTTAGATAAAACAGATTACGTCATTAAATTTTTGAAATTCAAATCTGTAATAAAACATACATTATCCTCAAATGCTTATATTTGCGGGAATTCCTGGAAACATAACATTGCTTTTGAACAATTGACTTAATTTGTGTGCTCAACTTTCAGAATTCAACAAATATACGGGAAGTTCATAAAAGTTGTCACATATAGCTCCATTTTATGCACTATATCTAATGTTTGCCAAGCCGTTAAATTACTCGTTCCAATCACTGCATGGACGCATATGGATGAATTTTAATGTATCATTAGGAAATATCACAACATCGTTAAAGCCCATGAGACTTCGAAATCATTTCACACCTGGCCAATAGAGGAACATAGTTGCAAGTATGTAATGCTTTGTAATTAGTTCACACATTAGTACACATTGCTATTTGGCTTTAACTCTTCTTCGCTTGAAGCTAAAATCTTTGCAAATGTCTATTAAATTTTATATCTGTTTTGGACAAAAAAAACTCTGCTTTTATCAAGATTTATGTAATAAACATGTTGACTCTACGGCTCTATATTAGAGGTCGCAGTTGAACTGAAATTTTTCATTAATTAAACAAGAAGTAAAAAAAGTACTTCAACTTCTGCGAGTGATAAAAATGTTTGGATTGTGAGTTCTTCCGAAAACTTGAAGTAGAGAAAATGTTGGTTAAAAATATGATCATTTTTTAAGTAAAAAAAAAAATACGTGTGAGATGAGTAAATTTGTATGAGTTCTGTTTGAGCAAGTACCTCTTTTTTTTTATTTCAAAATAGTGAAATGTTGACTCTTTTTTTTTAAGAAAATAAACTTTAATGTGTAAAACTTGGTCAATATCGCAGTGACATATTTATGTTAAAAATATTTATCTTTGCCTTACATTAAAATAAAAATAGCCTCTTCTTGTTGAAAAAATATCTCGCTCTTTAGAGTTGTAAAAATTAAAATTATAAAAACTTTGTTTTATTTTTAGGAGTGTCTTTATTCCTCAAACTTTGGGTGGAGTTAATATTATGCAGCTTTTTAAGGGCTTTTATGCTGCGAAAATTAAAGAAATGTAACTTTTTTTTTGATGAAATGTTCGCAAATTTAGGATTTTCTTTAAAATTGGAATAAAAAAACTTGGAATACTTTCTTTTTCTGAATGAGAGGTACCCTATATTTTGTTCTGCACCCCTGATAACGTGAATACAAAATTACATGGTGATCGGTTGAGTAGTTTAGGCGCGTGAACACATTACAAACAACGAAACTCACTTTCACACTGGGGTTGTTTCCTTCAGCCAAAAGTACTACTTTTAGTCACTGAATTTGATAGAATGAGCAAAAAAAAAAAATAATAATTTGAAATTTGACCTCTTGAATTTAAATTATGTTTTTCGCAATCACGAGTGTGTGTGTGTGTGTATGTAGGCGTGTGTGTATATGTGTGTTGGGGATATGTGTGTTTGTGTGTAGAGGGTATGTGTATGTGTGTGTAGGCATGTGTGTTTGTGTCTGTGTGCAGGTATGAGTGTGTGGGTAGTTGTGTGTAGGTGTGTGTGTATGTGTAGGTATCTGTATGTATGTGTACGTGTCTGTATGTATGCGTGTGTATATGTGTTTGAGTGTGTGTATGTGTTTGTGTGTGTGTATGTGTGTGTATGTGTTTGTGTGTATGTGTGTATGTGTTTGTGTGTACGTGCGTGTATGCATGCGTGTAAGTGTACGATACTGACGCAACCTGGAGACGGTTTTCGCTAGAGGAGCAGCATCGTGAGGCGGCCGGCCAACTGTGGTGCTGCAGAGGGTGCTGGTGGGAAAATAAAATCATAGGACATCAAAACAGTCAAATGAAAGCAATAAGCAATCGTGATTGCTCAAAAAAAAAAACATGGACCCAGAAAATATTTTTATTTTCCCAACATTTAATTTTTAATTATTTTTTTAAATGTCCAATTTTCAAACAAGACGTGATCTTTATGATGTCACAAGTGATGTACTTAGGCGCGCACTCCTCTGGCGCGCTGAATGTTTACGCTTG
The DNA here is from genome assembly GCF_026930045.1 of Uloborus diversus. Classification (NCBI taxonomy): domain Eukaryota; kingdom Metazoa; phylum Arthropoda; class Arachnida; order Araneae; family Uloboridae; genus Uloborus; species Uloborus diversus. The sequence goes on along the minus strand of NC_072732.1, from coordinate 67,476,654 downwards.
CTGTTTACCACATATCCAAGTTATGATAATTCAGAAGCGAATTAAATATTGCGCTCTACTCTTACTATCAACCTTATCGTTGCCACTACGTATGTGGCAACAGTGTTTATTTATATTGCGTTCTGCGCTAATGGCATGTCTTCACGTGTGATGTCTTGTGCAGAAGCATCAAAAATGAAATTGAATCTACGCATCAATTAAAATAATTGTTAAAAAAATACTAAACTTGGTCAAATTATTTAAAAAAAGTGGTCAAGTCCTATGTTTTTGAGCATGTTCTTTCTGAAAAAAATACTTTTAAAATTTCAGAAACGACCCCATTAAAAATATTCGTAAGGATAATCCCGGAAAAACATCGATGAGTCAGAAATGTAGAAATGAACCAGTATAATACTTTTGCTAAGACAGTAAAAATAATAAAACTTACTATAATAAGCAGTTACGTATAATCATGTCGTATTGAGTACAAATTCATAGTCCTTAAACTCATATTTTTTGTCATGAATTTTTAATTTAGACGAATTTTTAGCGAAGAGAAGAACGTAAATGCGAACTAAAGTTATGAATTCAGTACGCGACTCTATGAAAAGTTTATCAACAGTTAACTATTTTGACCAGAGTTTAAATAATGATAAAGACACGTTAAAATGATATGTTTCACTCTTCTCTGTCTTAATCTTGTTTTAAAAGATACGATAACTGGTCTGCTAGCTAAACCACGCGGAGCAATAAATATTCAGTTCCAATTTAATTGCCATTATATTGCAGAGAAACTCCCGTTACAAAGAATAAAATTTATTGTTCCTTAAATTCCTTCATCATGAGATTTCACTGTACGTATAATAAAATAAGAATGGAAAACGAGAGAGTTTTATTTTTAAAATAGTCTAGTATGCAATCTCCATAAAATTTTGCTGTCTGTTAAGCTGTTAGTAGTTCGCTTTCAACGACAGATGCAACAAATCAATGTTGACAAAATCAGTGAATTGAAGGAATCAAGTTATTATCGTGCGAACTGTGTTTCTAAGAAATTCATTGTTCTTTCCAATTCTATAAAATTTCAGGATTTTTTCTTCACTTTTAAAGAAAAACATAAGTTTTTAAACCCAAGATTGAAATACAGTATTTTTCCCCTTAAGGAGTTTTTCACCTATCGACATTTGAAACAAGATATTGGAAATACGCATGTCTGAAAAACCGAAACAGAAAAAGAAGAAAGGCGAGATTGAAAGAATTAAGTCACTGACCTAAAAGCAAGAAAAATAAGGAATTATTAAGTAAAATAGTGGTAAAAGCTAAAACTTTTTGTGAAACTTTCAAGCCTACGTATCCCGTATTTCTTTTTTATTCGACTTATGAGATGAGAAAGAGTAAAGTGACTGATATGCAAGCAATAAAAGTACGCATTTCAGAAAAATCGAAATTTCGAAAGAAAGGAAGAAACAAAAATAGAAGTAAAAAGTAAATTCATATCGTAAAATTTTCAAGCCTATTTATTACGTATTTCATTTACATTCGCTTTGTAAGATTGAAAGTTGAGTTAAGTCACTGAACTAAGAGCAAGTGAAATAATCTCTTCTGAAAAATCGAAGTTTGGAAAGAAAGAGAAAAAAACAACAATATAGTAAACACTAAGCCTTTTTCTCGCCACTTTCAAGACGATTTATTACGTATTTGCTTTTGATTCGATTTGCGAGATTGAAAGAGTCAAAGGACTGACTTGAATCCCAGAAAAATACGCATTTCTGAAAAATCAAAATTGGGAGAGAAAGAGAAAAATAATATCTAGTAAAAACAAAATTCCTCTCGTAAACTTTTCAAGCCTGTTTATTGTGTAATTTATTTTTATTCGAATTGCGAGATTTTACGAGTTAAGTCACTGACCTGAGAGCAAGAAAATAATCATTTCTGAAAACTCAAAATTGAGAGATAAAGAGAAAAATTAGTAGTCAAACTAAGTATCTTTTGTAAAATGTTCAAGTCTGTATCACGCAGAGGGGCGTGCACTGAAATTTTGGGGCCCGACACAAATGACTTTTCCGCCCCCCCCCCCTCCATATTGTTTACCCCTATATTTCACGCGGTGTTTTAAAAAAATTGGGCCCCCTTCAGGCTCGGGTCTGGGCCAACAGGTGCCCCTTCTCCCCCCCCCTCCCCCCGCTATGCACGCCCCTGATCAGGCATATTATTTTCATTCGAACTGTGAGAGGCAAAAAGTTAAGTCACAGACCTGAAAACAGGAAAAATAAGTGTGTCTGAAGTATCAAAATTTCGGAAGAGAAATAAAACTAAAACTTAACTACTAGCAAAAACTAAAACTTTTAGTTAAGTTTTCAAATTTATTTATCAAGAATTTCCAGTTTTCTTTTACCTAGTGAGATGCAAAGAGTTAAATCGCGGATCTGAAAGCAAGAAGAATACGCGTTTCTGAAAAATCGAAATTTTGAAAGAATGAGAAAAATTAATAATAATAAGAACTAAAACAATTTTGTGAAATTTTCAAATCTCATCATTACATTTATCATTTCTATTCGACTTGTGAGATGGAAAGAGTTAAGTGACTGACAAAAAAACAAAAAAAAATACGCATTTCTGAAAAATCGAAATTGCGAAAGAAAGAAAAAAAAATCATCGTAGTAAAAAATAAAACTTTTTTGTAAAATTTCCAAGCATATTTATCACTTATTTCATTTTTATTTGAGTTGTTAAATGGAAAGAGACATGACCTGAAAGCAAGAAAAAAAAGTTTTCCAGAAAAATCAAAATTTCGAGTAAAACAGAAAAAGCAAGAGCAGTGTTCAAGCTTATTTTCCACGCATTTCTTTTTGATTCGATTTGTGGGATGGAAAGAATTAAGTGACTGACCTGAAATCCATATCCGTGATGCGGCGACTTGTTGCTTCCCCCTAAAGCTGGCAGAGAAGTGCGCCGGACTTTATAAATGTTGTAGATGGTGTTGTTTGAGGTTCTCCTTCTTCGCGGGGTAGAAAGTTTCAAATCCGCAGCTATTTGCGACGTCAGATGAGATTCCACATACTTGGCAGAAATTCTGCCTGCTAGAATACAGGCGTGGCACAGGATAGATATGATCAAATACGGCATCCATGGAAAGCTGGCAATCAAGTACAATCTGCAAGTAGCAAAGAGACCTGTTGTCAGCTTTTGGTTCCCCAAAATGAACCCTGTTATTCCAAGAATGCTGATATGGATTAAACTAGGACAGCAATAACTAACTGTAACAGATGCCCCGATAATTTCACCAAAGACGCTTGCACAGAAAACAGCATGAGTAAACCAATCTTTTCCTCGATTTATAATTCCATGCCAGAAATTTACACTTGCAACTGCAGCAAAGGGGAGGGCCACATTACTGGTGCATATCAGTGCCGAACCATATCCAGCAGAAATCAAAAGCAACAGTGGGACGCAAGCAACAGAAAACCAAAACAACGGGCGATAAAACTCTTTGGAGTTAGTGTTTATATTTTCAGGAATGTTAACTGCATATCCGTTGTTTTTTGGCTTATCCATTGGCATATCCCAAAACGTGACGTTTAATTTATGGGGTGTCGAAGACATCACCCCCTGAAGCGTTTTCTGAGGCAACTTCGATTTGAGTTCGAAAGAAAAGAAACGCCGGCAGAAGTTCGATAAACAGTTGTCGTTCTGCTTCGAAAAGACGCTCGAATGCTTTAGAACGTTTTCAGAAGCCGCAGAGCTAGCTCGTGCGTAACAGTCTGGGAGAAAAGAAGATCCCGTCGCTAGGCATGACGGGAGAGAGCTGGAGCGATGCTCTTGCTCTGATTGGTCCGTGGAGGCGCTTCGAGAGGCTTAAAAGAAAACTGTTCGGCTGCTTTTGACACATGTTGCACTCTCACAGATTGATTGAGGATGGAGGTTAATCGGATCATCAATGAAAGTGACAGCAGATTATCATATTAACATTTTTTCCATGCGCAATGAATATTTTTTTACTCACTTGATAACCGACATAAGAGACACAATTACACAGTAGTCGGCACTTTTTGTTTTGATCAGAAAGTGTGCTTTTGAAGTTTATCGGACGCTTTATCAGGAATCTTATCAATCCGCTTCTTGATTTTTTGTTGCTCTTTTGATTTTCTGAAAGCGTTTGTTGCAAAATGCTTTTATCTAGTTTTGAAAAAAAGTGTGCGTTTTTTTTTTTTTTTTTTTCAAATCTTGTTTCTATTCTTATTTATTTGTTTGTTTATTTAGATTTCATTCCCTTAATCAGACATTTTTCGTTTTCTTTTTTCATTTAGTTACAGTTACTCATTAATAATCAAAAGATTTTTTTTCTCTTTCTTTTTATTTATGAGTGAGAATTTTCGGGATTTTTATAAAAATTTAATTGACTTTAGCTGATTAATAATCATCGTTGGCAAAAAATCTTATCTCTCTCTATTGCATTTTTAACTGCACCATACCTTAAAAAAAAATTTTAAAATTTCCCAAAACATCGAATATCTTGAAATTTTCTCTCTAAGCGCCACGAAAAAAGAATCACTAAACTATAACGCATTGCTTATTTTATTGAAATATATTGCTTCAGCTTTTGTTTAGTTTTTTGCTCTCCAGTCATTTGGCTTATTGTACTTAATAATTTAACTTAAAAGTTAACTAGCTAATCCAAACGCATACATAAAATGTTCGTTAACCTGCATATTAAAAAAAAATGAAAACACACGAACTGAGAATTCACATTCTGAATTTTTTAACTAAGGAACCAAGAGGACGCAATAGTTTATAACATTTACCCATACTCTGTTTTTATAGCATTTGAGTTTTAAAATTTTAAAACGTTTTATAGCTAAAGTGTCCTTGGTTATGACATTTTTATTTTAAAATATATATAGGGGAACATGGGGCAAAATGAAATAGCGGGGCAAAGTGAAAAATTAAAATATCTTTGCGTTTATAATATTTTAACAGTGTAGTTGCACGTGTAGTCTATTCCAGTCATGAAAAAAATACCGCCGTCGATTAAACTATTTGATAATACAGATATATATATGTATATATATATATATATATATATATATATATATATATATATATATATATATATATATATATATATATATATTACTCTTTATCAATTAAACAACAAAGGACATTATAAACGAATTTCTTCTTTGAAAATACCTTGATCAATACTGCCGTCATAAGAAAGAAAGCCCTGTCTCCAAGAGAAAAAATGTTGCGTAAAACAGGAAGAGACATAAGTTTTTTACCGTCAGAAAAGCTATTATACTAAATAAAAATCTTTTAGCTCATAAACAGATCCCTTCAGGTTCGACTGAAAAATGATTTTTTGGGGATCATGGAGGGGGGGGGGGTTCTGACCCCCCTATCCCCCCCCTCCCCCATGGCTACTCCACTGGTCACCACAACCATTTATCGGTTGAAGAATAAAGTCTTGATCATTTTCCAGAAAAATCCTATTTTAATTAAAACGATCTTCGTGAAATCAATCCACAATATAAAACAAAGCAGCGAAATGTTGAGCGAAACTTGCTCCTAGCGTATTCTTCATGTGAAAGCCGCCCAACTGCATTGTAAACTCTTCGAATGATAATTATAATAGTAAGTAACCATTAGCGTCCGAGAAAGAATAAGTAAGTTAAGAGTCAAAATTCGACACTTGAGCTCAGCTGTATGACATTTCCACATTTGATGACACTACATATTATTTAATTTCAAGATCATAAAACATACTTTAATTAAACTTCATGGGCATATTTTTCTACTCAAATAAAATATTTATTTTTTCTTCCCAATGCAAGGAAATTATATTATACGATCTTTTAATCAAAACTAGCGGTATCCGCATGGCATTGCCCGTATTAGAAAATAAAAAGGTTATTTGCTACCTGTATATTTAGTTAACGTCTTCGATGCGTTTAAGTTTTTTATTATTTTATTTTAAAGAACTCTTCATATTTCTGGCAGATTGAAAGTTTAGCATGTACACTGCTCAAAACAATTAGGGGAGCAATCACACAAAAGTGAAGAAATCGTTGTGAAGCCATTTTATGCCTTGCTAAGGCATAAAATGGAGTATACACGTGTATTAAGATGCAATACAGCAAAAAAGAAGCATCAAACATTTGACTTCGAACTTTATTCCTCTAGAACAGTGAAACGAACATGACATTAAGCCTATCCAACATCGTCTGCTACAGTTCTTTGTGTTTGCCCGGATTCCAGTCCCCCGATAAAACGTCAAGCCATAGAATCCGGCAAATTAGAGTGTAGTAGCATTTTCCAATTGAAAAAAAAAATGTACGGTTGAATTTTCCCGCTCAGACAGTGAAAAAAATATGCTTCTGTTAAATCGCGATATCTGCACTTGTATCCTTTTTCTGCTTTTCGACGACAGAAACGTTGATTTGGTTCCAAAGTTTACGTTTTATTCTCATGTTTTCTGAAAACATGGAATCTTTATTGGTAATTAGTTTCCGGAAAAATATTTTTCTCAATTTTGTTAAACCCATGTGCTTCCCTATTTTGTTTTTGAAAAGTGTTTTTTAACAGAAACCAGACCCCTTTCCTTGACTTTCTTAAAACACAAAATAAGACATTTTTTTCAAAATTAAACCCTTTAGAAAGAACATAATAGCCATATTTTAATAATTTACTGAACATAGTTCGATAAAAACTGAGAAACAGACTTTTTCTTCACAATTAAAATCATTTTCAATAAAATAAAAAGGTTTGGATTGCAAAAATAAATGCGTTTTTAAAAATGTTTCAGAGAAAAAAAAAATAACGAAACAGAGAGAATAAAACGCGTAACCATGGTAACATATAAAAGGTTGTGTTCGATGAGCGACCGGTAGCTCACCGGCGGTTGATCACATGACAAATAATGACGTCACCTTCAATGCTTTAGCATTAGCTGACGTCACTAGCTGTCACGTGATCAAACTACCGGTCGCAACCAGTTGAACTCGTCGAAGTAAGCAAAGTTAATTTCCGTTTTCAAAAATAAATTCAAATTCCATTTATCTTTAACTTTTGATTTTATTCTCGAGCTAATTCATTTAGAATCGTTTGACTTGCTTAAGGTAAGCCTTGGATTTTGGTTTTCTTTAACGATTGCTACATCTCTCTCTTTCCTATTGCTCGTAAAAACTTCGAACAAACTTCATCTCAAGCAGAAAATTCCAAGCTTTCGAATGATCTAAAGCTTTAAAATGTGAGTGAAATATTTATTTCCCATATTATCAAATTTACGTGAAAAATGGGCTTAGAATTAGAACGGAAAAAGAACAAAACAAAATTTTCGAAAAATAGTTTCAAGGTGCACAGTGCACCTGCACACTCCTATGCTACAAGCTAATTTTGTGCCAAATTTCATGAAAATCGGCCTACCGGTCTAGCCGCTATGCGCGTCACAGACAAATGGACATCCAGACAGAAATACGGGCTACCCGACTTTTAGCTTTCTTATCAGTAAAGATAAATGATATGAATGGTACCGTACCAAAAAAACATTGTTTAAAATTGATATAATGTTTTTCCTCATTATTAATAATAAAATCATAAACATGTTCGTCTACATCTCTCTCTATTCCATGTAAACTCAAGAATATTTCTAAGAGTTGAAAATTAGTTATTGTGTACCTCATAGAGGTTTGTTTTTTAAATCTGTTTTGAATTTTTCCATTTCAATTTAAACATCTTTTAAACATGAATTATTTAATATGGAGAAAAATATAATTCATAGTCAGTTTTTTTTTTTTTTTTTTTTTTTTTTTTAATATTTAAAACCATTTAAAGCCCCCTTCCCCCTCCCATCAAAAATACATGTAAGATGAAATGTCTTTGTAGTTTGTTCTTTGGTTAGAGCTCCTGTAAAATATGCACTTTGCAAATATACTCGTAAATTCACGGTTCCCAAATTTAGCAGATGATTTTTAAATAAAAACCTTGAAAAAAATACCAAAGGGGAAAATAGCCATTTTTTTTAACTTGCAGTTAAAAATGCTCTTGTTTTCACAGCTACGCATTTTAAAAACAATTGAAAAGTTTTCTCCATAATTGGAAACGTTGAAAGATACACATAAAAAGTACGCGACCTAAACCCTCCCTAACTAATAATGCGTGAAAAACTACATCTCATTATATAAAAGAAAATCATGTCTAGTTGTTGGTTTGATGTCTTGGTTTCACTGTGTCCAAACGTAGGAGCAAAAAAATAAATAAATAAATAAATAAACTAATTAATACCGTTAAACATTTGCTGTTAAAGTAAGATGTCGTGCATTACAATCTTTTTTAGAAGTTCATACGCATTCCAGAATTAGAAGACATTATTACTAAATTGATGTCTTTGCTATAAGTTGAGACACGACAAATTAATAACTTTAAAACAAAATATAAACCATATAATTATCAGATACGGGGAATTTTCCTCCCAAAACTCACTGTTATGCATGCTATTATAAATGGATTCTATATACCCATCCAAATACCTACCCTAAGCTTTATTAAATTTGAACGTTTGATCATATTTAATCCTATTTTGTTAGTAGCAAAGTGTTCTCAATACTTGAGGAATTTGAATTATACAAAGATATTGGGTAAGATATAAAGTTTCAACATTGTTTCAATAAGAAAAGATAGTTAAAGAACAATGTCGCCGAACTGAAACAAAGGTAATGAGCAATTCCAACAATTAAAGTATTTCGGTTGAAAATACTAAAGTAATTAAACGCTTGGAGTTCAAGAGTTAAGACAGGAAGAATTTCACTTCTTTCGAAAGGTAAATCGAATCATATGATCTAACTTTTATCAGGGGTTTTAAGTTAATGAAAAATTATATATTAATGTTATATTCTTATTAATTTTAACCAACAAAGTATTTTTAAAAACTTAAAAAATATATAATTTTTTGTCCATCTGTTGTTTACTATGATATTAAAATAACGCTATTGGATGAAAAGATTCAAACAAGTAAAAGATTCAAAATGAAACATACTTTTCAAAATGTCGAAAAGTGTCAGCTAGCAAACTTAAAATATTATTAAAAAGTAAACAAAAAATAAACTATTCCATTTTTACATTTTCTTTAAAGAAATGTTATTAAAATTACCTATTGATTTACCTAAATCTGTATTTTCTTGGCGTTAAGATTCCCAGGGCGTTTTAGACTTTCTTTTCCCCTATGAATAGAAAAAGATTCGCTTCAAACGGATTTTATACTAATTACAAATATAGACTCATACATTTTAAGTAACAAAATGGACTGAAATTTTACATCATTTTCAAAGCAGATAATTTTACTTTAAATAAATTTACCAATAGAAAATTATACCACTTAATCCAAATTGAATTAGTTCATTGAACTGTGGAACACGCTTCGAAAAGCGAATGCAATACCAAAGATTCCAGTTCCGAATCATAAATAAACAAGTAATGTTCACAGTTGAAATTCAAATTCTCTTATGTCTACCATTTCAAAATGTATACATACAAGTAAATGTGTAGTTTCAGTCATACCACTCAAACAACCCGTTTAAAGCAGATAATATACAATGAAAAAAATATCACTTTAGATTAACAAGACGGAGGAGAGGTGATTAAAAGTTACTAAATCTTAGCCTCATCTACTTTCACCAACTAAATTCAAGATCACACATTCTCCCAATATCTTAAGACCAAGGGAAACTATGTGTGGGGCTGAGTGTGGGCCTTTATAATTATAATTAATAATAAAAGTGTGTTTTTTTAGATAAATATAACTTGGTTTCAGCTTTAAAAAAAAATAGTCCAATGTCAACATTTCACTGCTGTTACTGAGGTATCCAATGTAAGCGGGTTTTTTTTTTTCCCATATGTCTCAAAAACTTATTTCTGAAGATATTGTACTTTACCTTTCCACGGAAGTATTAAGTTATTCAGACATAAATAAATATTTAGACATAAATAAATAAGTTTCTGCAGTAAAATTATGAAAAAATAGGAAAAGTAATCACAAAATTAATGCAAAAATATTGTATATATGTTACCATTATATTTTTTGTCTTTAATAAGCAATCACATTGATTATTGTTTTCATTTGACTGTTTTGAATTCCTATGATTTTATCCCCCCCTCCCCCCGCCTTCTTCTGTAGCACCACCGTCGATCGGCCCCTCCCGATGCTGCTCCTCTAGCGAAAATCGTCTCCAGGTTGCGTCCATATCCTACTCACGCACGCATACATACACACACCTACACATAGGCCCACATACTCACACTCATGCCTGCACACAGACACACATACTCACACTCATGCCTGCACACAGACACAAACACACACGCCTACACACACACACACACACACACACACACACACACACACACACACACACGTGATTGCGAAAAACATAATTTTAAAAAAAAGACGTCAAAAATTCAAATTTTCTTTTTATTATTATTTTGTTTTGAATGAGAACATTTTTAACTAGGACAAATAAAAAATCTGTGAGGTCCAATAAATTTTTTCCGCGTACATGTATCGGTTCCACGTACCTGCTGTTAAGACTTCCTGCTCTAGCGCAGTGATTCTCAACCTGTGATCGACGAACCACTGGTGCTCCGTGAGAAATTTTTATGTAGTTCACAAACAGCTAGTAAAAACGAATCTATATAATTTTCATAGTTGTAACGAAGTTTATTAAAGAAATCTTTTGTGGGTTCAATTCATTTCACACAATAAAACAGATGTAAAAATATTATTTCTATCGTACGTAGTCCACTTAGAATTCAGATGGGTGCCAAGATGTCCTCAGGAGGGAAAAAGTTGAGAACCAATTCTCTAACGGATAGCAGGATATCATCTTTGTTATTGTCGAACCTCGTTAACGCAAATTCACGTGACCAAATTATTTCGCTTTAACCGGATTTTTTCTTATTCGATGCATTATTAATTAGTTGTGAATTCGCAAGACTAAACAAATAGTTCGTGTAAAGCGATATTTCATGTGTTTGACTGTATTGGTGTGACCACCCTATGAAATTTAGAAAAGTCTCGCTTTTGCTTTATGGGTATTGTTTCTCTGTCGGTGAGCAAAAAAATCAAAACACCTTAGCAAGTATCGCAAGTATCGTCTTTATTTATATACACTCTCAATCAAAAATACCGTTCTAAGCCAGGGCTAAGGCAGAGATACATGAAATACACTGCCAGCTCAATTATTCCATCCGAGTAATGCAGTTTCATACTTTTAGCACTCATCAGCCCGGAATAGGAAATAACTGAGCTGGAGGCAGAAAACCTCTTAAAGGAGCCAAGAGAGCCTAACAAACTGGTAGCTAATGTAGAATTAGCACCACAGACGAGTGACCCCAGCAGTGGTGTGGTTCAACTCATAGATTAAAGACAAGGCTAGGTATTTTGCAGTAAATTACCGCTTTAAGCCAGGCTAAGGCAGAAATACAATTAAATACATCGCCAGCTCAGTTAATCCATCCGAGGACTGCAGTTTCGTGCTTTTTAGCCCTCATCAGCCCGGAATAGGTCGGCTGTATAGTCGCAGACAAACAAATTTAATAATCTTCCAGAGGATGGAAGCGCGAAAGTGATCAGGAGGAGGCCCAAGAAGTCCGCATAAAAATATTAATCAAAACAAATCTGAATTTAAGGTGGCCTCCGGTAGTTTAAAATTAAAAAATATTAAAGTAAAGGTACGGATTTACGGAAACATCTGTTAATTCAAATTTTTAAAAAGTACTCGAAATATACGTACGGATGTACATTATCACCTGGTAATTTAAATTTTTAAAAATATAAAAATAAATTACATAGAAAATTTGTTTCCAGATCAACTTCAACAAGTTTCTAAATATTTTCATACCATGTTTGAGGAAGATTCGTCGAACACTCTAAACCGTAGTTAATAAATAAGTTTAAAATATATGCGGAGAGTACGGGTAGTTTTCATTTTAATTTGAACAAAAACAACAAAAGTGCAAAAACAATTTTTAAAATATTGCAGAAGATTTTATTTTCTAATTGAAGTCGGGACATTTTTTCAGGAATAAATTGAACTTTTGTTTGTATTAAATTTTGAGAAAAAAATTATGAAAACAAATTAATTTAACAATATTTTTGCTTATCAATTAAAATAAAGTATACCTCTTTGAAAATTGAAAAAAATAATTGTTTCAAAAATACTGTCACTGCATCAGGTAGAAGCAGCCTGGATTTATTGACTGGCTCAGAAAAAATGAACTTCTTGAGAAAATAATGAAGAAATCCGAAGACTTGAAACAAAAATATTCAAATAAAGAAATGTGAAAAATGTCATTCATATCATGGAAGTCCTTAAATCTTCCTATTTTTACGAAAATAAAAATTTTTAAATCAGAATAAGATAGTTTTTTAAATTTCCCAATCCTTTGAGTTTAATTAATTACTATGATTATTCATAGAAAATTCATTTCAATGTAGTTTCTAATTGCGCATAAATGTAAGAAAAAATATAAAACTCTAATCAAAAAGGATTTAAAGCAGACCTGTTTGGAATAAATACAGATGTTTGTGCTCTAATTTTGAATTTTATTCCGTCAGAGAAATTCGCCAACTTGTTCTGAAACATTCCAAGCAAAAGGGAAAATTATCTCAAAAAACAATTGTGTCATAAGTTATGAGTTTTATAATTTGAATAAAAATGTGAAATTATTGTATTTGCCTAAAAAATATATAGGAGCTTTATCGTCATCTACGTTTCAAGTAGTAAAAATTTTCTAAAAGAACTTTTGATGCAGAACATAAAGGAGGCCGGGGCATATTGGTACAATTTGCAGACAATTTTCTTCTTTATGATGAACATGAGCATCCCAATGTTGCAATGTGTGTGTTTTAAAATGACACAATTACTTTTCGTGGAAATTAAAGTTATAATTAAGTAAATAGTTATTTAACTAATAAACAAAGAAAGATAAATTTGTTTCGTGTCTAAGTACCTAATACATTATACTTAATAAATAACTTTAACAAAATAACTTTACCTGTCATCAGTAAAAAAACATACTGCAGCTTGTAAAATGCTTATTGGACAAAGCGACGTATGTCAAGCAGTGATTTTTTCTCCTGGTGGTCATGACAAGCCAGAATTTTTCCCTGGGAGATGGTCATATCCTTATTGTTGAAGTCTAAACGTAATCAGTATTATTTATTTTAAAAAACAAACATAAGTTTCAACACTGGCCATCAGAAAATAAAATTTTAGATATCAATGTAACACCATACTTTGTATTACAATAAACACGTGGTCATGAAGTGGTTGTAAAGTTTAACTTAAATGTTAACAGACGATCTGTAAGCTCAATCTTCGAAATCGCACCTTCTCTATTCAACAAATATAAAGGAACAGGTTCAGTATTAGTCTGGTGAGGATTTAAAGTAAAAAACAAACTTTTTGGACATTTTATAAAGAGAAAGCAAGATTTCAATAAGTCCTAGGAATCTCAGTCTAAGTCGATTAAAAGTCATTAATTAAACATTAGTGAACTTTCATGGGAACTAAGCTAAATTTATAACAAGATATTGTGATCATCCACACATCCAGGTCAGCAAAAGAATGGAAGGAAACATTAAGTTCTGGGTTGGTTGCTGGAAGTTCTGACTGTAATCCCATCAAAATTGTATGAGCTACTACAAATGCTGTTCATGAAACTGCTGCAAATAACACAGTATTCTTCATGAGCCCTGGCAGCAACTTACTGAAAGTACTCTTCCGTTGCAGAACTTAAAGAGACTATAGTAAAAAACTTAGTTTAGAGTTAAACCAAAAATCTTTCTACGAGGATTTTTTTTTTCCAAGGTCCGATCGATTGCAAAATGAAAACCACAAAGACAATGGAAACTCTTTTATTTGGAAAATGCATGCACACCTTCCAACTACTTCTCGACGTAGTCGCCGCTCTGATTAAGACATTTGTCGTAGCGTGGTACCATTTCTTAGATACCCTCGTCATAGAAGGCAGCCGCCTGTGATTTTAGCCTGTAATTCTATACGCTACTGGTCTGCAGCTCGGTGTCTAGCCAGCATTTCATGTGACCAAAGAGATGGTAATTGGATAGCGCCAAGTCTGGACTGTATGAAGGATGGTCAAACAATGTCCAGCGAAACTGCTGCAGGAAGTTTTTGGTTAAAGCAGCAGTGTGTGGGCGCGCATTGTCGTGCAGAAGGACAATGCCTGATGACATCATTCCTCTAAGTTAGTTCTGAATTGCCCTTCCTTCAGCATTCAGAAATGCACTTCACACTTAGCGGGAGACGCAGTTGTTTTACGCATGTTTCCTCGTTCACTGCGTCCTCCGGAATAACTACAGAGATCTGATGCTCAGCACAATCTTACTTGAGAGACTACGTAACAAATCTGTGCACAGCGTCATCAGTTTGACTTTCTGGTTTTCATTTCGCGATCGATCGGAACTTGAAAAAGAATTAACCCTCGTACGTGTTTTGCTACTATGACCACGTATTTATTCAAATGCAAAATAATGGTGCTGTATCGGTATTTAAAATTATGTTTTCTTATGTAAGTGTTAAAACTTATGCTTGTTCTTTTAATCTTTCGTGCCAAGCGTCTTATTCTTCTCGAAGTTTACAAAAGTCTCAAAAAGATATATACAATGTACTAATAAAAATATAATTCCATCAATATCTAAAAGAACATCAATGTACGCTAAGCATATAAATACTTCTGACCGTTTCAAATAATTATTTAGAATTTTAGTACTCTTAAAATACGTTATAAAATACAACAATTTCACTTCTAATATGGCTTTCCACTCTCAAATTTTAATTTTCGTAGTAAAATATTTCAAAGATTATATATGTTTCAAGTTTTCTTGAATTCATGGCATTACAATTAAAAATGAAATTTTAAAAAGAATTGAGAGCAACTTTATTCAAGCAAAGAGAAAAAAAATAGATTGTGCGCAAAAAAAGACAAATAAAATTCTTGAAGTTATTTTTCTTAAGATATGATATTTAGCAAAGAGGACTTAGGGTTTCGGGACTGTATGAAAGATTTTGAAGATAAATGCAAATAAGCGATATTTCCCCATGAAAACCATGCAAAAAATTTAAAGAAAATGAAGAAATGAAGTCTTTTAAAATAACTCCTGTATTTATTTAGGTGTTTGCGATCGAAGTAAAAAAGTTTTGGCTAGTTTTATTCTTTTTTTTTCCGAAAAGAAAATCACAAAGCATTCTTAACTATGCATCATTGAATAAAAGTTTAAAGCAGATTACATTTTTATCGTTATCGTCTTTATCTCTTTTGCGCTTTTCGAAACTTACTCTTTATAACTTCATAAATAAACAAATGGTTCCCAAAACAATTTCTTCCTGGTGGTATTGAAATAAATTCAAAAGTTCGAAATTCAATTCTAACGGCGATTTCTTTCGTGAATTCATTTTATTATGTAATAGTCGGAATATGCCTAGTGACATGTTATGAATTTAATTTCAGACTTTTAATTCAATCAAGCTGTACGCTTTATTTTCTATTGAGAGCACACATTTCAAGTCTCATTTAAATGAGATTTCCCTATTGAATTGCTAATAATTAGTGATGTGCCGGATCGTTAAAAAAAGTAGATCCGCGGATACGGATACGAATCCTGATCATTAGTGTCAAGATCCGCGGATACGGATACGGATCTCTCTCTCTCTCTCTCTTTTTTTTTTTTTTTTTTTTTTTTTTTTTTTTTGCCCAATTCAACTATCTAAGTGTAAAATTTGCTACGGAAGGTATTCCCCTCAGAATAATGACTATGAAATTGCTACCAATCACGCGTATAAAGGCTTAGAATTCCGTTTAAAATTTACTTAACAAGATTATAGCTCCTACTGTATATAAGTTAGAAGTTTCAAATAAATATAAAACGCAGAAAACTTCGTTCTTTTAATTCGGACCAACATTTTTAACGTACGGGTGAATTTTTACTACCCTAATTGTGAAAAACGTTGTCGGTTTTTAATTAATATTTCCGGTAATTAAAGTTCTACAAAAACGAGGCCAAGCTAAGAACACTTTCGATCAAGTCACCTTTTCAACGAAAAATGAACTGAAAAAAAAAATCATTGGGTAAAAGTATTTTGGATGTACATTGGTGATTGGTGACTTATTTTTTATAAAATAAAACTTGAATACAGTAGAACCTCACTGTAAGAGACACTAAGAGGACCAGACATCTTGTTCCTTAAGAGGTGTCCCTTCTTCGAAAGTAGATGAACTGATGCATGCTCTGAACTTAACTCAGTAACATGATTTTATAATAAACATAAACTAATAACAATTAAGATTAAGTATTGAAAAGTTTCATATACTGAATAAAATTCAGAATTATTCCAACTGGGGAAAAAAGTATTGAAAAGTAATAAAAAAAATTGTTGTATCAAAGTTTTGTAATTGATTTTCTTTAATTACAATTTTGAATTAGTGTGTTACATGAATTTGTTTGATGTCATGTCATTTGCAATGGAAAAAACAGTGTGATCACATTTCAAGTGTTCTGTGCATAGCTATTCATGGGCATATACCACTATCGGTCAGAGCTGATTAAGCTGAACATATAGAAATTGATGAGAGAGAAAAGCATGAATATATGTCTCAGCAGGAATTTCAGAATACATATTTGTTTGCTTGCATGCTAACGTCATGACAAACTTTTATCAGTTACAATTTGAACAAAAAGTGAACCTCTAATTCCCATAAATTCAATATTTCTATTTTTATGTGATTGTCCTTTAAATAGAATGCCCTTTAATGAGAGGCAAATACATGGAGGTCCCTATTCAGAAGGACTGAAACCAGAAAAAGTATACCTTAAATAGAGGTGTCTCTTATTCAGAAGTGTTCCTTAAAGGAGGTACTACTATATTTTTATAACACAATTTCAAAATTGCAGCTTGGTATCACCTTTGAAAAATTAGGCTTCAAATCATTCGTAAAGTATGAAAAACATCAACGTCTAACTATTTTCACTTCTAGATGAGTAATACAATGTTAAACTAAAAGAAAAAATATTATTGCAAAGTAAATTACGAAGAAAAACATTGCAATAACGATGTTTTGAACCCAAGGTTATCATGTTTTCACTTGTTCAGGGAAAGCGTTTTAAAATTTTGTATCAGAACTATCTGTAATGCTAAAAAACTAATATAATGCGGAAGAGCACCGAAAATTTTCTTACTGAAATAGTTTACTTATTTTTTTTTCTCAACTTTACCACCTTGAGAGAATGCCATTTGAAACACATACAGTGATTAATCTGTCAAATTTATTGAAGTTGAAGTGAATTAAAGCACATATGGTTAAAGAGGACGAACTAATCTTTCAGAAAACATATCTGAACTCAAAGCTCTAAGAATTTAAGCTCGTGTTAATGGAAATATAATCTTACATGGAAATTAGAACAATTCCTCCTCAAAAGGTAAGTCAATGCATACAATGGTGGCAAACCAACGTAATATATATTTGACTTATTAGTTTAATTTTAGTGGCTCTTTAATCTTAATTTCTTATTGGTCAAACTATTTTACATTTTAATGTAAACTTAAATATTAGTTAAAGGCTTGATTTATTTAAAGATCATTTAAGTTTCAAAATAATGTATAGTATTGCCGAAAAAAGTTTCCATATAGCTTTCACCGAACATATCGGCAAATACTAGAGATTGCATAGAGTGGTAAAATGTCACCAATTAAGAGCCAATGTCTGTAAGAATCAGGCAGTTTACGGCATTTGTGATTGTTGACATTTTTAATTTTCTTTATTTTCACATATGTTGTTCCTTATCATGAATGTAATGTTTGTGCAAAATATGAGCTTTGTCTGCCTTACCGTTTTTGGGAAATTAAATTTTTAAATTTAGGGAGCGTGGCACATTTTTGCGTGTTTTTCAAATTTGCAGATTTTAAAGTCCTTGTTGCTTTAAGCGCCCCTATAATGACATGGATTTTTAAATTCTATACTATTATATGGTCTCCTTAGATACTATTACAGCTGTCAAATCGGTGTCACTACGAGGGCGACGGCCACAAACTCCGTTTAAAATTGACCGAAAATGAATTTTTTTACTACATTCAATGCCAATTTTCTCAAAGCGCCTTCATGATGACGCCAACGTCTTTACATATATTCCTAGCTACACTTACATGCATCAAAAATATGTAATAAAATTGGTGTCACTATAAGGGTGCCAGAAGGCATTGGAACTGTTATGTGATAAATTTCACAAAAATGCAAATGTTTAAAATCTAACTACTACTCTCGCCCTCATAGCAGAGATCTGAAGCTAATTAAGTTTGATAACCAACATGTTCGTCTAACATATGAAATAAAAAAATCGGTGTCACTCCTATTACTTTCGGAAATATAATCATTCGAAATTAGTATGTCATGGAGTTATTTAAAAAGAGACTTTTCTAATTCGAATGGCTTTTTGCACGGTTTTTTTTAAACTTTAGTATAAAATTACTGTAGTGACACCTAAAATAATATGTTTCTAATGCTTTTTATAAAAAAAAGCTTTATAAAAAGCATTAGAAACACAGTAAATCGATATAGGTACAGATGGACGTATTGTGTAATGTGCATTATGGCTAAAATATGCGTACTAATATTCATATTTTTCCAACCATACTAATTTTTTATCTGTTATTTATATTAAAAATGCAGCTATTTATAACATAATGTCTTAAATAGTGATGAACATAATGTATTATATAGCGAGCATTCAGAATATGAAACATAATTTCAGGATGACGTAGACTAAAACAAAGAAAGCATAAAAAATCAAATCACCCAGTTTCAGAAAGATGGTCATCTCTTATTGATATCTGGTAATTTTGTAGCACTAAAGCTTGGGAAAACATGGTATCCCGGAGAAATAGTAGAAGTTGACCATTTGCTAACCTGAATACAACTAGCCCCCTCATAGCAGAGATCTGAAACTAATTATGTTTGATAACCAACACGATGATGTCTAACAGTTGAACCAATAAAATTAGTGTCACTCCAACTACTTTTGGAAATATAATCATTCGAAGTTAGTATATTGTGGTGCATTTTTTTCATTTATTATTATTTTTTTTTAATTTATTTTATTTGTTTTTTACGTATTTTGTTAATTTAATCTTATCACACCCAGATAGTGTTTTAACCATATTTATTTTTAATTTATTACAAAGAAGCAACGTTTAACATAACCAGCTTTGGGCAGTAAGAGCGTCTTTATGTTCAATAGAAAATGCTCGTTTTGATATAGGTACAGGTGGATCTATAGTGCATAATATGTTTAGATTATCATAGCAATACTCGCCGGTCAAATAAATTTATTTATTCCAATCCTTCTTGCCATGCATTTGACCTTTACTTGCAAATGGTCAACTTCTACTATTTCTCCGGGATACCATGTTTTCCCAAGCTTTAGTGCTACAAAATTACCAGATATCAATAAGAAATGACCGTCTTTCTGAAACTGGGTGATTTGATTTTTTATGTTTTTTTGTTTTAGTTTACGTCATCCTCAAATTATGTTTCAGATTCTGAATGCTCGCTATATAATACATTATGTTCATCACTATTTAGGACATTATGTTATATATAGTTGCATTCTTAATATAAATAACAGATAAAAAATAGTATGGTTGGAAAAATATGAATATTAGTACGACTATTTTAGCCATAATGCACATTACACAATACGTCCATCTGTACCTTTATAGATTTACTGTGTTTCTAATGCTTTTTATAAAGCTTTTTTTATAAAAAGCATTAGAAACATATTACTTTAGGTGTTACTACTGTAATTTTATATTAAAGTTTAAAACAAACCGTGCAAAAAGCCATTCGAATTAGAAAAGTCTTTTTTTAAATAACTCCATAACATACTAATTTCGAATAATTATATTTCCAAAAGTAATAGAAGTGACACCGATTTTTTTATTTCATATGTTAGACGAACATGTTGGTTATCAAACTTAATTAGTTTCAGATCTCTGCTATGAGGGCGAGAGCAGTAGTTAGATTTTAAACATTTGCATTTTTGTGAAACTTATCACATAAAAGTTCCAGTATCTTCTGGCGCCCTTATAGTTACATCAATTTTATTACATATTTTTGATGTATGCAAGTGTCGCTAGGAATTTATGTAAAAACGTTGATGTCATCATGAAGGCGCTTTGAGAAAATTGTCATTGAATGTAGTAAAAAAATTCATTTTCGGTCATTTTTAAACGGAGTTTGTGGCCGTCGCCCTCGTAGTGACACCGATTTGACAGTTGTAGTAGTATCTAAGAAGACCATATAATAGTATAGAATTTAAAAATCCATGTCATTATAGGGGCGCTTAAAGCAACAAGAACTTTAAAATCTGCAAATTTGAAAAACACGCAAAAATGTGCCACGTCCCCTAAATCTAAAAATTTAATTTCCAAAAAACGGTAAGGCAGACAAAGCTCATATTTTGCACTAACATTACATTCATGATAAGGAACAACATAAGTGAAAATAAAGAAAATTAAAACTGTCAACAATCACAACCTGCCTGATCCTTACAGACAATGGCTCTTAAGAAATCCATAGTATCTAACAGCAACAAATCTATCATGTCAACTAAGAACCCCATTCTATACGCTCTAACCAATTTTTGTCGCAAATTTCTGCTTTCCCCTTTCATTTTACATGATTTATTCTACAGATGATTATTCTTTAATATCATACCTAAATTAACAATTTCTTATGCCATACATTTTTGAGATAATCCAATAAAATATCTTTTTTCATTTTTATTTTGTCACGTGTAAAATAAATATGTTCTTTTTTACTTTCTTTTAAAAAAAAACGAGTATTGTATTCGCGAAAAAAATTTCACTCAAAAATCAACCTTAATTTCCATTTGGCTCACCCCCGAATGAACGTTGAACTCTTCGACTAGTTTTATGAAAAATTTTAATGACGTCTTTTACTTAATATTACTGTTGCTCAAATTTCACACTGCAGAGAATTTTTATATTTCTTTATATTATTGTAGTAAAATGTTTTAACTATTACAAAAATTTGAATCTGTCGAAAACAATTAACATTTATTTATCTTTAACTTTTAATGGAAAACAGGCTAAAATTTGATCAAAAGGTATTTGTTCTAGAATAAACATAGTAATTAGTAACCGATAAAGCAAATAACAATTTCAAGGCTTAAAGTTTTCAACAACTAAAGTCTTATAAGCAAAGAGAATAATTCTTCCTTTCTTAGCCACCAGTTTTCTTTTCGTACATCACAAAAATTAATTTTACTAGGAACAGAAGTTTGTTTTTTACAATTTGTTGACATAAAATCTTAAGCATGTTTTAAAAACTCAATGGTAGTTTTTTTTGGGGGGGAAATACGTTTAAATATTTCATACATTCATACACTTGAAATTCAAAAGAAAAAAAACTCTAAAGGCCGTAAAATTAGTAACCGCTTTGAAAATTCCAAACAATGTAATTCACGTGTTTTGCATTATTAAAGTTTTTATACTTAATAACTAACAGATATATTGTGATGTAAGGAATAATGAAACGCATTCATTTTTCTTATCAAAAACACTGTTTATGCGTTTTTATCACTTAAAGCACTTCGCTGAAATTTTCAAAGAGAGTGTAAATGTATTCAATTGGTAGAATAAATAAATTTATTTCCATTTCTATTTCTCCTAAAATCGTATGTTTGTAACTGCAGTGCACTTGTACGAACTAAAAACTTCGAGAAAAATGTTTTATTGCATTTATTATTTGCATACGGTGCTGTTGCTTTTCTTTTTTCCGTTTTGAAAAGCAAAAGGAAATTCGTTTGATCTTTTCTTGTTTGAAAAGCACTAAATAAATCGGATTTTTTAATGAAAAAACGTTTCAAGCTTTGCATGTGTTTAGAACAAATTTTGGATAATTTAGTAGCTGCCAGTTAGTTTAAAAGGAGTTTGAAATGTTGTTGCAAAAAAAAAAGGACATGATTAATAAAAATAAAGAAAACATTTTAGTAAGTGTCTGAAAGTAGTTAAAATATTTAAAAAATTACATTTGAGAGCGCCTTTTAAAGTTAAAAAAATATCCTCTTTGTCAGTTATCTTAAGACCAAATTTAAGAGAGATGTATTTGTACTCTTAACTAACGGATTTGGAATGAACCTCAAAAATATTTTTACATGAATCTATATTTATGCCAGAATAATTTGCAAGTTATTCATAGTTCTGTAAAAATTTCTTAATTTCAAATATTCAAAAATAAGATTATTTTCACTAAAACAGCTTTTGTTGATGGAATTCAAATGTTTTTTAACTTACTTTCCTGGAAAAGTTTAAAAAAAGAATAAGTATAAAGACTTGAAAATTAACATAATGTATTGTAAAAGTAATGTTGAAATTCGAAAAATGTGAAACAAATAATAACTGAGAACTAAAACTTTTAAATGGAGGGTGTTTTAAAATGAGATATTTTGTGTATCCCCCCCCCCCCCCCGCCATAACTTTTCAAGAAATACTTTAACTGTGTTCAAAAGAAATTGATTAGGATACCACATTCGCACGTTTTTATAATAGCGCCTGCAAAAATTTAAGAAATTTTTGAACTACGAACTGAAAGTTGTCTTTCCTTCGTAAAACACTATAAGAAAGTTTTAGCGAAAAGTGCGCACAGAAAGGAAAATACATATAAAAAATAGTAGATTTAAATTGCTTATGTATTTATTTATTTTAAAGGCTTTTTTTTTTTTTTTTTCTGAGCAGTTCAAACACAAACTTAACTTTAGATCCTACAAAAACACTTTAAGCACGTATAAATCCTGAACTAAAAGGCGGATTTGCTATCTAAATATTTTATTGGAAAAGACTTTTAGCGTAGATTGTGCAATATATATATATATATATATATATATATATATATATATATATATATATATATATATATATTTATTTATTTATTTATTTATTTATTTATTTATTTATTTATTTATTTATTTATTTATTTATTTATTTAATTTGGATATTTTTATACTATTACTTGAACAGTACAAAAACTAGAAGCACAGCTACTATGGAAAAACTTGAAGCATATATTTTGGATGTCAGTCAAATTTTGAGGTTTCTGTCACTTATCACCAGAATAAAGGAATATCAGATGGTGTTACGTCGGATAAGTTCATTCCAGTGATTGGCAACAAAATTAGTATGGTTCTGAAACATAATAATACAAAACCACACCACTAAAATTGATGTCTGGAGAAAAAGCGTTACTGTGGTCTGCATCACCCACCATACTCACCCGACATTACCTCATTTGACTTTTATTCCACTCGCTTTGAAAACAAAAATTTTTAAAAATGGCCCATATCCAAAATGCAATCTCTAGACAGCTTTAGCACAAAACTAACCGACTTTTATAGATCCAAAATAGATAATTTACACATTAGATGATAAAAAGTTGTTTATGACTGGATTATTTATATTCCTGAAGGGAAAAAATAATATGCAGAAAATTCAGTTCTGAAAAAAAAAATAACATTATTTTCGTGTTCCCTTAATCTTTGAATAATATTGTAGAACGACTAGTTATTGCATTAGTTGCAATGAACCTCTACTTTATCCAAGCCCACATCGCTTAAAAACGCATTATACGCCAAGTAAAAAAAAACTTTGTCATTTAACTACTTCGAAAAAGGAAAAAGCTTAACTTTTCACATTCCTTGATGCTTTCCGCAATGTCGCTCTGGCCGGGAGAAAAGTGATAAATCACGTTCTTCTATTATTAAGCGCTAAAATCATGAGGGGAACTACATCAGTTTTTAGCAACTCTTGACAAGTATAGAGAGTTTAACCATCGATAGCACTGACTCGCCGTTAGTAATAAAATTTTTTGGAAATATTTCAGAAAATTAAAAACATATAGACGTACATTCTGTCAAGGGCAGGTTAATGACAATATCAGGGGGAAAAAAAGGATTTGAGATAGTATTTGAAGAAACGAGTTTTTGATTTCCCGTAAAGATCAATAAGATAGCAAAGTTTGAAAATTAAGCCGGTAAAATAAAGAAGCTTTGTCTAACCAAGCTAAATAAGCATGTTTGTACAGTAAAACTAAAATAAGATCGATGACAAAAAATGCCAGGAAAAAAAGGTAATCCAAGGGAAAAATTTGTAGATACTGCCAAGGTTAGGCGGAAATATTCTCCGGAATGCCTTAATCTATCTTGTATAAGAGCTGTGCCGTTGCGCACAAACGATAAATGATTTAATTATAATTTTAGAAAATTCGCTCTGCTGTAGGGGGGAAATGGGGTACGTTGGTCTGCTTATCTATTTTTCCTTTTATGCATGATCAAAAAATTTGATGAGCAGTTTGATTTTCTATAATAAATTTCATTTAACACTTTTTATCACCCTAGATTTTTTTGAAAATGTTGAATAGATTAACTTTTTTCTATTATTTTTTTAACGGAACTTTGTCAAGTGGACCACCCTGCCCCGTGCTCGCGGTACGCTGGTCAGCCTCAAGTGGCACGTTGGACCGCATTATGCTAACAACTTCTTTTACAATTTTAGTATAAATACTAGCTGCGTTCCCGGCGTTGCATGGGCTACTTAAAAAATGAAAGAGATGTCCAATTGATGTTTTTGTATTACTCTGACATCAGTTTCTAAAGCGCTAAGGAGTAAATAAATACGCGTAATGCAAGGTTTGCAAAACACCAGTAGAGCATATTTTTGACAAAAATCTCTTTAACGTTAATCATAGTTATCAATAATGCAAGTTATGAGTATTTTCAATTAGCACAAAAGATGAAAATATATGCATTATCAATTATAATCTGTGCTCACTTTAAACTGAATTAAATCTGATAGACTATACCTGAAACATTTGTATGTACAATTACGATCAGCTTTTTACATAAAATGACACATACTTTTTGGTTGCTTAGGTGAAACTAAAGCACCAAGACTTAATAAATACCAATCAGCATTAATTTAATACCAAGTCATCAGATTCGAATTAAGATTTAGTTAAAATCCTTAAAAACAATATTTTTGTTCAACTCTGTTTCACTTAAAGAAATCCAAACAATTTTAAATTTAACATTTTCTTTTAACAATACAAACTATATTTCAAAAATAGAAACAGGAAGAAAAACGAGAGTTATTACAATTCGAAAACTCACAGATGTGACGGGAAAAAGTCCAACAAAATAAACATAATTAGTCGCACATCCTAAATGTACCAAAATATGAGGCCGGTGAATGATAAACTTACACTACAATCAATAAACATAGCTAAAGAAACAACTTTCATATGTTGAAAGGAGTTAAGAACGTTGAATGTAAAAAATAAAAAAAGGACAGACGATAAAATAAAGGCTATATCCGAATAGAGCAACCAATTTTAAACTAATTTAAAATGAAATTCTAGATGGAAACGTTGTTTTAAGATTTGGACAGCGGCCAAAAAAATATCTTTTAAAACAATTATTAGAATTCTACTTGCTCACTCAAATTCAAAATGGCAACAGGAAAGAAATAAAATTCCCGAATAACGTTATGTTAATTAACGTTTTAATTAATATCTCCGCTAATTAAAGTCGCACAATTACGAGATTGGTCCTATTGTTTTCTTTGGGAAATTTTGAATTGGTCGGTATCTCGTTTGACTCTCGATTCGCAGCGGTTCTCGAGAAGATAGATCTTCAGACAGACAGACAGACGCGAACAGATTTTAATATTATGGTGGACTAGCCTGCGTGCCCGGCGTTGCATGGGCTACTTAAAAAATGAAAGAGATGTCCAATTGATGTTTTTGTATTACTCTGACATCAGTTTCTAAAGCGCTAAGAAGTAAATAAATACGCGTAATGCAAGGTTTGTAAAACACCAGTAGAGAATATTTTTGTCAAAATTCTCTTTAACGTTAATCATAGTTATCAATGATACAAGTTATGAGTATTTTCAATTAGCACAAAAGATGAAAATATATGCATTATCAACTATAATTTCTGGTCACTTTAAACTGAATTAAATCTGATAGACTATATCTGAAATATTTATGTACAATTACGATCATCTTTTTACATAAAATGGCACACACATTTTGATTGATTATGTGAAACTAAAGCACCAAGACTAAATAAATACCAATAAGCATTAATTAAATACCAAGTCATCAGATTCCAAGATAGCTTTAGTTAAAATCCTTAAAAAGAATTTTTTTGTTCAACTCTGTTTCACTTAAAGAAATCCAAACAATCTTAGTTTAACGTGTTCTTTTAACGATACAAACTGTATTTCAAAAATAAAAACAGGAAAGAAAAAGAAAGTTATTGCAATTCGAAAACTCACCCATGTAACGGGAAAAAGTTCAACAAAATAAACATAATTAGTCGCACATCCTAAATGTATCAAAATATGAGGCCGGTGAATGATAAACTTACACTACAATCCATAAACATAGCTAAAGAAACGACTTTTATATGAGGAAAAGATTTAAGAACGTTGAATGTAAAAAATAAAAAAAGGACAGACGATAAAATAAAGGCTATATCCGAATAGAGCAACCAATTTTAAACTAATTTGAAATGAAATTCTGGATGGAAACGTTGTTTTAAGATTTGGACAGCAGCCAAAATAATCTCTTTTAAAACAATTATTAGAATTTTATTTGCTCATACGCAAAATGGCAACAGGAAAGAAATAAAAATTCCTGAATAACGTTATGTTAATTAACGTTTTAATTAATATCTCCGCTAATTAAAGTTGTACAATTACGAGATTGGTTCTATTGTTTTCTTTGGAAAATTTCGAATTGATCGGTATCTCGTTCGACTCTCGATTCGCAGCGGTTCTCGAGGAGATCGATCTTCAGACAGACAGACAGACAGACAGACGGACGCTAACAGATTTTAATATTATAGTGGATTATCCAACATTGCAACTTACTTATTTTCATTTGTATGTAGAATGAAAAACAAAGTTTAAGGATCACTATAATATATCAAATTGATTTTAATTGTTAAACCATCTTTTGTTACAGCAACATGTGTTCACCATTAGTACACAATTACGTTTTTAAAGATAAAAAAATTTAATTATTTAATTTTCACGAGAAAGTTAAAGCAGATTAAAGCTAGCAAAAAGAAGTGTTAAATAAATCTGGGAATATAAAAGTCTGATACTTCATGAGCAGACTCTGGGATCAGGAAGAATAAAAAATCTGTAATTTTATGCACAGTTGCATCAATATTTGCTTGGACAAAAGGCAATTTATTTCTTCATTGAGTAGCATGAAAGAATTCCAAAAAGAAAAGAGAATAATGATAAACTAGCACTGTATACTTCAAAGAAAAAATGTACAATAAAATTCACTTCTTTAGGAAAGTATATCTTTGTGCTCTAAAATTAAATGAAATAAATGAAATTAGATAATCTTTTTAAAAAATCTTACTTTCTTTCAATCTTCTTCTTTCAATCAATAATTAGTTTTACTTTTTGTTTCTATGTAGAAGGCTTTTGTTTAGCAAAACTTAATATGTAATCCAAAAACTTTATAATAGCATGTATTGCACATTTTATTCCCTGAAAACAATAATTTGCTGAATTTAAGAAAAATATTTGAAAATATAAATAGTAAAAAAGTGCAGATACGAAATAAGTGTTTCGGTAAAATTAATTTAGTATAATTTTGTTAAATAATTACAAAATATACCTTTGTTTTTCTCCTAAGTTTGTTTACAATTATTTCCAATTATGTTTAACATAAAATAAATGTCTAATACACAAACAGTTAGAACAATGTTATATCATTGATACTTAAGAGAAAGAAAAGTTTGATCCGGTCCAACGTGCCCCGGAAAACGTGAACCCCATGTTCTTGGTCTGAAAAAATGCTGTCATAATTCTTTTTTGGGGAAAAAAAACTTCCCGCACTTGTGAACTAAACGAACTTACTTTAAGCGAGGAGTTCAATTTATTTTTTGCAAGCTTGATGAAAACTAAAAAAAAAAAAAAAATTAAACTTGTAGATTTCTGAAAATTACTCTGCGCTAGCTAAATAACACTTTCTGGAATAAAATGTGTAAAATATAATATAACTGTCCATTGTGGTTTCATTATAGGATTTGTAAGACCATAGATGCTATTTGTTTGACATAAATCAAAACAAATATATCAATAGTATTAAAATAATTGAGACCGTTCCAACGTACCCCGCGGTCCAACTGCCCCATCCCCCCTGGAGTTTATCATACTCCAAAGTACTGTTGCGTAGGAATTTCTTAAAAGTCGTTTGTTTGGTCTTGACTCTGTTTTAACCTCCAAATGCATTATGTTGCCCATTGGCAACATACCCAATTTAGTATTGTAAAATATTATAAGAACAAATTGGAACTCTGTAGTTTCCAATAACCAAGAAAATACTCGCTGAAGATGCTATTAAATCAATTTTAAACTCGTAATGCATCAATTTCATGGAAAACGAAAAGCGGTTTTTTTTTTTTTTTTTGAATTCAGTATTTTTTTTGGAATTCCAATCAAATATGAAGTTATAAATGATTAAAATAATTGACTAGCTACCTACCAGTAAAAAAGTACATAAAAAAGTTGTACTTTTCCAATTTAAAGTCAGCACAAGTGTTTATAAAACAAAAAGAAATAACTGATTAAATTAATAGACAAATTAATTGCCATCCTAAAAAAATAACTTTTTAAAGTTATACTTATTCTATTGAAATAGAAAATCTAAGTCAGCACATGAGTCAAGAAACTACAAATAAATGTATGATTAAATCCTACACCCACTATCGTAGTTTGTAGGTGGATGGTGAAAATTTGGGGATGTTTCTGTAAACACGACATAGGGGAGACCGGGGCAAGATGACTATGTTAACAGGTTTTTATTAATTTATTTTTAAGGGTAGTAAAATTAATTTTACATAAGCTGTTAGAATAGTCTTTTGTAGTATTAAATTCATTACCATATAATTTTTCGAACAAAAATAATGAAGGATATTTTTATTTTTTCATAACCTTAACAAATAGTCATCTTGCCCCAGTACTAGGGCAAGATGACTTTCACATTGGGGCAAGATGACACCACTGAAAAAGGTTAAACATATTTTATGTTTTGAAAATGTTACCTAGTTTAACAAATGACTACTGTGTTTTTACATCTTACGAAGTATCAAATTAAGCGTAATACATTGTAGCGTAATGTTGAAGTATTAAGTTTTGCAGCTAACAACAGACACAAATAAAAATGCCATTTTCATAATTGGAACAATCCTCATGCTACCACTCTTGGCTTTTACAGCACTGAATCTATTCTTTTGTTGGATGGTCACAATATTCCTCTGGAGAAGCAGGGCATATTATAACACTATCCTTTAAAGTTGCTGCAACTGAATTACTTGGCTTGATTTGTATAGATTTGGACCTACAGGAACTCAGATTGAGTTTTTTTTACTCCCTTTTTAGCTTTACGAGCTTATTTTCCTTGTTTTTTTTTTAATATTCCTTTTTTCCCTTCCGCTTTGCTCCTTGTTCTGATATTGCCTTGATAGGTGTGTTTGTAATAGTGATGTATCGTTCATGAACGAACGGGTCAAAAAGAACGAATCCTTAAAATGAACGGATCCGTTCGTTCACTTAAAAAAATATTTACCGTTGTTTTGAACGGTGAGTAGTTTGGAACATTTTATTGATGCACTGTGATAAAATCGCATTTTTAAAAATAATTACGTTTCCTTTCAAATTTTTAATTGTCAATCAAACTCAAATTTCCCTTTTCCCCAATGCAGTACAATATATTCATTCAAACTTTTTTACATCCTGCTTTTTCGTCATTTTTCTTAAATTGTTGCAGATCATTTGCGAATTTCCAATGTATCCATTAGTAATGTTTTGTTCTATTTGTTTGGGATTCTAACAAAATGTTTGACCATTCCGCTGCCTATCCAGCGCACGTGTTAAACACCTCTTCACGTGTTTTGTCGCCAAAATTATTTCTAAAAATACCTTTTATTATTTTTTTGGCGATCCTTTTGTCTTCTATAACATCCCTATAATCTGGTAACGTTAGTTTTTTTTTTTTTTTTCTTTCTTTAAATTAAGTTATCCGGTTATCCGGGTGAGCTACCGAAAAATGCGTTGTTACTTTTTTTCATTATTCGTGGTCTTTTAGTAAAACTAATGTATACGTCGTAGCTGGAAAAAATTAATAAATTACATTTTTCGACTTGCGGAAATGAAACCTGTGATTATACATATCTTATACATTCGATTACTGAGAAATATCTTAAAAAATGAGCTATAGTTGCATAATGCATCTAAATCTGAGTAACGTTTCTTTATTCATTTTTCATAGGCATATTTTCTTAATTTTAGATCATTTTAATTATTTTTCCTTCAAAGTATATTACTGATCTAATGAAACATTCCGAATGTACGTGAGTATGTCATGCAGAGAAATCTCTTGCAACTTTTTGAAATGAACGAAGTCGTTTAAATGAACGAGTTGAATGAACGGATCAAAAGAATAAAAGATCCTCTGATGAACGGATCATTAAAAAGAACGATAGTGCCCAACTCTAGTTTGTAAGAATGTTTGAGCTCAGTTTTCTGCTTTTTTGTTTATCTCACATTGTGTTGCTGGCAATGCATTGAAATCAGAAACACTAGCAGCCTTCTTTGGTCCAGCAGCGGAATCAGTATTTCCCGTAAGTTCTGCTTCGTCTGGAAGGTTTATATGTTGGTTTTCTGCTACCAAGGTCTGAGGATTAGCACTCTTATTCTCAGTCATCTTACCCCGCGTTTCGGTTCGTCATCGTACTCCGGACTGCCTATTTGAACGGATTCTTCTCCATTGCCATAAAGGAAGGAGATTAATTGACATTTATTGATGATAATAGGTGGTACTTGAACTAAGTTACTCATAAATACTAAAGAGACACGAGAAATTTTAACTGTATCTGTTACAGAGCTTATTTACATATGCATAAAAGTTATAACGGGGCAATGTTAAACAGTCAGAGCTTCAGAACTAACACAAATATGGCGATTTCAGCGTCTCTATACTATTTCTGAGCGCACAGCAGATAGGAGAGCCAGTAGTATCCAGTTGATGCTGTTACCTAGTGGGAAACGGAAAAATTAAGACATTCGTCATCCTGCCCGGCTCGTCATCTTGCCCCAGTCTCCCCTACGTATGCATCGTCGCTTACACACCATGGGGAGAGGCATACGAAAGGCTACCCGCTTTGGGCCACTCTCCCCTACATATACTTTGGTTTTTAATATTTCTAAGCACAAAGGTTTTCGAACAGTCTCAAATAGCTTCAAATCGGATTAACTCAAAATTGCATCGCAACCCGTCTGTGTGGTATTAATAGTAAAGTTATCTCAGCTATTCAATTTCTCTTTGACTTTGAGAATAAGTTCTAACTATGTCACTCACTATTCGCTTCATCTATATCATTTAATCCTTACACAACAGGTGCTTGATAGTAATTTCATTATTCTAGAGGAGAAGCATATTATGCAGCCGCCAAAACTTGATTATGATTCTCTGAATATCGTTTACTAATTTAATGCATAACTTCGTGAAAGTTTATGATTACAAACATGTTGTATGAGTTAAATTTGTTCATTCCAAGAAAATCGGAAGTTTAACAGAAGATAGTATAAAAATTGCCTCAACATTCACTGCAATCTTTTCATTAAAAAAGGAGTAATTTCTCAATATTTATTACTACTTGTTATTTTTCTTTCTAGCCTCTTATAGCTAGTTAATGTTATTCGAAGCTATTAACTTGAATAAAATTACTTTTGTGAAAAGGTATTTTACTTCATGCTTTTGCCTTTTAGAGGGAAATTGGGTTGTTTGCGAAATTTTATAAGTACTTTTTTTTTTCTTTTTTTTTTTTTTTTTTGAAAGAGCAGACATACATAGGATTTAACCTTTTTTAAATAATTTGACAAAGTTTAACATTTTTAAAACGTTATTTTAATTGGTGCGCAGATTCAATTTCATGTTTTACGTTCCTGCGCATGACATCACGAGTGATAAAATGCCATTCACTGATGCTATTTGCGCAGAGCGGAAGGTTTTGGCATTAGATAAAGATAAAAAAAATATATAGCGTAATGATAGTAATGAATTTCGTGTTTGCTTCAAAAAAACCTAAATTCAAAATTCTCATTTTGATTGTTATTAATATTACTGTTTAATGGCAACTTTTTTCTTAACAATGCCTTAACATTCAGCCCGCCAATGAAGTAGAATGCCAAAGTGCATCTCTTGTGACATCAGAGAGACGACGATTTTTTTCCAAAATCGTACTTTAAAAAATAATTGTTGGGAAAATAAAATATTTTTTTTTTTTTGCCTCAATTATATTTACATTATTACAATTCATTTGATTATTCCTCCATTTTCAGTGACTAAAAGTAGTACTTTTGACTGAAGGAAACACCCTAATTCTTCATAAATGCTATTTCAATCAGGAAATTTAAAATATTTATTCATAATCTAATTTCTATGAAACTTTGATTTTGCTTTTTTCAACTGTTAACCCCTATGTAATTTAACAAAAATGACATTCTTTCAACTCAAAACTTACGTACTTACTTGACTATATTTTACTGCGTAGCTCAAATCTTAAAACCTTTACTCTCAGATGTTCGTAAAAAAAAACAGATGGATTAAAATGACAAAGTACACCACCAGTGGCGTACCCACGCCCTACTCACATTTTTATAACTTTCAGTATAAACTTCAATTAAAATTCCAATATATATAGGAACCACCCTTCTGATGGTTCTAAACAATTTATTATCCAAGAAACTTTACAATACTACGTTCACGTTAAAGATCGACTGGATATAAGCAAGAAATGCGCTATTTGGCGACATAAAATACGTGTTTGGCTTGGAGCAGAAAAAATGTCATAGCGCAAATCTACTGGCAACCAGATTGTTTACTTTAGGTCCATATTTTCCCCGTCAGCACCAGTGTAGGTTATGTGCACCATATATCTGCAGAAATTGATTGATTATTTTGGCGAAAGAAAACGGATTTCGGCTACACATTTTTGTATTGTTTATGCTTTTTTTTCCGATTTTATTACTCTTGTGGTCTTTAACCCTATAGGCGTTATAGGCGAGGGTGGGGCACAGTGAGACAAGTATTATTCAATTCGAGAAATTTGGAGACTTTTTAAAGTGGATTTGTAGTGCAGCTTAAGTATACAAACTTTTGAGACACAAAAAAAATCATTAATATTTAAAGTGTTTCAGATAATATAAAAAAAGGAAACGCAAAATATTGTCTAACAGTACCCCACGCACAGGGCACAGTGCGACAGCATATGGGGTTGAGTGAAACATAATTTGTCAAACGTCTGAATTCAAAATTAAATCACAATGCAAAAAAGAATTAAGTTTAATCGCACATACAAAAATTTAATTTTCAGACTACAAAAAATATGGATTTCTCTTTGTATCATTTCCTCTCGTAGGAGCTGTGGTCAGCGATTTTATAGTTTTATTCGGAACGGATGCAACATCTGGTACAAATGGTCAAATAAAAACAGTCAAAAATCGTTTTACTTTTTTGCAAACTTGAGTACAAGTCTCCATCGTTATCAGCTATCATTAGATCAATTCCAACATTTAAAAAAAAATCTGTTGATGGCAAATTATATCAGAACTTCAAGTGCCCATGATTTAGCTCTTCAAACACAGAAGGTAGATTTTCCTTCAATGGTCTGACAAAATATCAGATCCCAATTTAATTTTTTCTACCTCATCAGATGTGTCAAATAAGCGTACATTTTTTCTATATTTTTGCTTCTTTTTTGAGCAATCACGATTGCTTATTGCTTTCATTTGACTGTTTTTGGCGTCCTATCATTTTATTTTCCCACCGCCACCCTCCAAACCATCACCGTCGACCGGCTCCTCACGATGCTGCTCCTAGAGCGAAAGCAGTCTCCAGGTTGCATCAATGTCCTACACACACGCGCATACATACACAACTACACACACACACACACACGCGTACACATACACACACAAACACATACGTACACCTAAACACACATACACAAACACATACACACACGCATACATACAAACACCTACACATACACACACACAAAAACATACACACACATACACACAACTACCTACATACTTATGCCAGCACACAGACACAAACACACATGCCTACACACACATACACATACCCCCTACACACAAACACACACGCCTACATACACACAGTCGTGATTGCGAAAAACATAATTTGAATTCAAGATGTCAAAATTCAAATTTTTTTTTTTTTTTTTTTCATTTCTAAAAAAAAAAATATTCTTCTTCTAAAATTTGTTTTCCAGGAGTATCACTTGCTATGTTACTTTTACAGTTTTTTGTGATCTTTCTTCATTACTCAACCTTTTATCTCTTCAGTTTTTTGGTTATCCTCTGAAACTCTAAGAACCTGAGAAAACACTCACTGCTACACTAGAGCAAGAATTAGTTTTATACATAATAATCAGATCATTATGATCTACTTTATTATTTTTAATCAAATGTCACTTTTAGTCAGAAGATTTCCAATCCATTTTTCCAAGAACACCTCAGGCAAAGCCGAATCCACGATAATAATCTATTTTCTTTGAAAAACAAAAAAGAGCACGATACACCGGAATTCATGAAACTGAGTCAGCCCAAAAATCCTCAAGTACCAAATGAAACAAAATTAAAATTATTTTCAAGATAATTATTTTTAAAAAATGCATCAGCGGAAATAAATTTAACTCGAATGTTACCGAATATTACAATACATGCAACACATAATATTTCATATCCGATAGAATGAAATAAATTCACATTTCCGAAATTTTGCCATCATAGTCTGGAAATTGTAGTAAATCAGAACCCAAACGTTACAGCAGTGAACTGAGTTTCTCGATTACTACGAAATGGAAACTTCGTTACAAATTGTTGGATTATTCAATTGAACTTAATTGGGAATTTCAAGAATCTGCAATTACGCTTTAGATTTACAACATTGGATAAACAGTTTCAGAGTTTGTAGATAATAGAAAATGAGGTTTAGGTGTTTTATTGGCTAGTGCGACTTAACTTTGGTTGCTATGGAAAACGTTACGAACTATGCTAACGGCGTGTCTTCATATAGTGTGAAACGCTTAAATATTGTAACGGATTCGGTGCGACTTCCACTTTCTTGAAATGAAGACACAGTTCTTGATAAAAGCACAGGAAATTTATTTACACTATGTACAGGAAAGATCGTCAACAACTGCTAAATTATCCATCAGCAATTAAGCAATTATCACACAACACCGTAAACTCAACGTTTACACACGTATTTACTTCCAAATACGAAAACAACGCAGCGAAATGCCTCGCAATGAACAGAGCAAAAATGCTCTCCGTTCGAAATCTCAAACGAAACTCAACTGTTTATCCATCGCTAACGGCTTAAATACACCGAAAAGAAATTTCTCAAATATTCCACACGCTTCTGTAAAGTAGTAGACCGTTATCAAATTTTATCAATGAACAAAAAGGAAATAGGGGTCGTATACTTTAGCCATATGAAAAAGGGGTTGTATATTCATTACGGGAAACTATTTACAGGTTACGTTCCTACAATAATTACTATTTACAGAATTTGTAACAATATTTTCTGTTATGCGAAAATTAGATAAATAACTATCCATAGCTTATATTTATCCATCACACTAAAAGAAATTGTATTTACGCGGATTTTTTTTCTCAACTGAAAAATCATCTAGTTTCGCTACAAAAAGAAGTTTTTTTAATAATTTTTCCTAAAATTTTATGGTTTAAAAAAAAGTGAAAAAAAGTACAGTGTAAAATCAATATGTAAAACACTTCTCTTCATTGAATACATTTTAAAGAAAATATATCGTTAAACGTTAAACATATGAAAGGGTATTACATTTAAAAACGAGCTGATGTGTGCATCACATGACTTCCTTTTACTCTAATTTCATGTAATTTTCTCATTATTGGCAGTTTTAATGTGATTCAATAGTTTACTCTCTAAACATCACCAACAGTGGCCAAATTGAAACCAAATTTTAAAAATAAAATTAATTAATTAATTAAATCGCCAAATTTATCGCCAAGTTGGCGACAAAACTTGAAGACCAAAAGACTGGCGATATATCGCCAAGTGTCCGCCAAATTATAACACCACTAGAGTTTACATCGAAATTATCAATGATTTCCCCCCTAAAAGGGGCAAGAGGCTCCCTTTGGAGCATTCGAATGCAACCAAAAAGAAAGGTGCACAACTAGATCCCACTAGGAGTCTACGTTCCAAATTTCAACTTTCTAGGACATTCCGTTCTTGAGTCATGCGACATACATACACACATACGCACATGCATACGTACATACAGACGTCACTAGAAAACTCGTTGTAATTAACTCGGGGGTCGTCAAAATGGATATTTCGAGTGTATGTACGTTCCTAGGCATATATCCACGTGTGTTCAGGTTGAATAAGAAACTCAACATTCATTCGGAGGTGAGCAAAATGGAAATTAAGGCCGATTTTTTTAGTGGAAATTTTTTCGCGAATACAATACTTCCTTTTTTGTAAAAGGAAGTAAAAAATAAAAAATTAAAAAAAAACCTTACACTGTGAGTCACAATGAGCCAATCAGATATCGATGAAATGTATGAGATCAATATAACTTTTAAACTGCAATCATAGCAATTTTTACTATTTTGTTCTTTTCAGTTTCCCTTGGTAGGTGAACTACTTTGATACACTATACATAATTACTTTAATGAGTAGTTGTTATTGCCACATAGCACATGTTATGAGAAGAAAATATAACCAGAGGCACATCATAAATTTTAAAAACTAGGCAAAACGAAAAGCGTCCCTGATTTAAAAGGAATATATACTTATTTTCCGAATAATTTTTATTATGAAAGATATTTAACATACAGACCAAGATCATGACTTCTAAAATCGAAAAAACTGTAATCGTAAATATTCACTTCGATTAACTCTTTTCTAACTTTACGATACAAATTTTCTCCATGCAAGAATGATAGTTATCGTCTTCTTTCGTTCTTATCATACAAAATTTATTTAACACAGGCAAAAGATAAGTCTTTAAACACTTCCGATTAATTTTATTGTTTCGCGCGTCGTAAAGTTCTGTCAGTAAATACCAAACTTACTTCCATATTTGACTCAAAATGCCTTACTTCAATGAAAAGGTAAAATTTATGAAAATTAGATTGAGAATTTATTTCCAGTTGACGGATTTTTCAGTAGCGAATTGAGATTGTGTTGAAAATAAAAAGGCGAAGAAGTATCGTTAAGTTGCAAAGTTTATGTATGGAGGAAATACCAGCTTTCGTGAATTTCCGAATGAATTACTCGTTACTTGTCTTCTACTTGGTCTAGATGAGTGAAGCGCTATTTCATGGTTTTCCTCTGTGTACTTTTAAAGCATAAATAACGTAACTGACAACAGATGTTGGACAAGAAGCAAAATATGTTACGCCCTTTAAGATTAAAATATGTTGACGACAATGTATGTAATGACGATACATTTAATTACATTACAAGTATTTTACTGCATATTATCCGTTGATTATCTGTTAAAAAGTGTAAAATTAATGAGGTGCAGTTTATACGCTGCCGCGGATTATCTGTGCTTTATCTTTTTCCCCAACGCCAATAACATATTGAACCTCAATTTACAGCAGAATACACCAATAGAGGCGTTTTGTAGCTGTAGGATTGTTTATTTCACATAACTTGAATTGTCCTTTTATGCGATTTAGACTGCGTAAAATAAACAACTCTACAGTCATGGAAGAAACAGTCTCCATTTGCGCTAGACTAAACATTTTGCTCCTTCGTCTTGAGTCTGTCTTTAAGTCATTAGTGTACTATAATCATGATTTCAAAAAGAAATAATTATTTTTTTAGATTAATCTTGATTATAGCTTAAAAAGTATAACTTTTTCAAGTTTTTATTTGTTACTAAAACTGTATGTTAAATCGAAAAAAAACTTCTTTT
Source organism: Uloborus diversus (assembly GCF_026930045.1). NCBI lineage: Eukaryota > Metazoa > Arthropoda > Arachnida > Araneae > Uloboridae > Uloborus > Uloborus diversus. The sequence goes on along the minus strand of NC_072732.1, from coordinate 67,438,502 downwards.
TTGACATAAGATCCATGGATTATACGGAGATTTTTGAGAACTTTACTTCACTCCGATTTTGGGACCTGCGGAATATACGCCGATGCGGATAACTCCAATATTCCTACTGTTACACAACTGGTACATTCAGAAAAAGACGCAGTTAAGATTCTTACACAACAAAACTTGGGGCGTGTCTCTTACTCAGCGAAGATGACATTTTTTAAATCTTCACTCTATTTCTTTTTAATTTTTTATTTATTTTTCCCAGAAACTTATTAAAAACAAAACCTCTCTAAAAATAAGAAAGAAAGAACAGAAGAAAAACGTTTTTCTTTAAAACACAGATTAGGTAGTTTACTAGGATTAACGCAGTCAACATAGATTTACCTGGAGGAAAAACAGATTCTATTCTGTGGATGATGCAACTAACAGATTTAACTGCATGAAAATATCTTTAAAAATGTGTTATTTCATTTTGAAATGTAAGGTATGGTTAAGAGATATCGTTATGTTTATGTACTTCATAAAATTTTCCATCGGAAATAGTTCGCTTATACTACTTGCGTGTAAAACAACTTACAAGTTTCTCGGTTCTACGCATCTAAAGATGAATACCTCCTTTCCAAACAGTTATTATTCTTACATTTATAGCAGGTTAGGGCGTTTTATTTTCTTTGAATGAAATATGAAAGGCTAGTAACTGCTACATCACGCAATCTTCTCGTCAGTTAAAAATAATTATGAGATCATGCACGATAAAACCGAAATGGCATTACGAATTTCGTTTACAGATCTTTAAACGATATTTTATTTGAAAGAAATAGAAAATAGATCGGCCACCCATGTACGACCTTGCATCTAGTCAATCGTGTTCAAATCACAACTCTATACTTCGGCGATGAACATTTCGGTTTTAGATCCAAAAGCATTATTTAAATATCATTTAACGGTTTTATGCAGTTTTTTCCCGAAGTTTACCACGATCTCCTACGAACTGTCGGCGGGCAACCAAGGGGTCCGCGGACCACAGTTTGGGCAGCCCTGGTGTAGGGTGTTATAAGTGTTAAAAAAAGTGTAAATATTTATAGTGATTATTTTTCTATAATCATTTGTAAATTTATTGTTAATTACACTAGTCTACAAAAAAAACTTTTTTTCTGTTACATGGAAAAAAATACCTGATCTTAGTGTAAAATGATGCGCTGAATTCAAATATGCAAGCAGTTCTTCTCCATCACCCGTAGATTTTTTGTAACACTAAACAGAATTTTGAAAGAAATGCGCATATTCACATGCACGACTGATATTAAAATAATGATCAAAAACTTAGCTATTGTTCTTTTCTCTCTGTATTTGGCTTCAGGAACATTCCTTCTAAGCGTCTAGCATTAATCAGCATTCAGCAAAAAATTATTCACTTGGATAGTGGGGGCCTCTCCAAAGATGCATTTTTTTTTTAACTATACAGTGAAACCTGTGTAAGTTTACCACTTGCGGTACACTACTTTAGTGGTTAACTTAAACAGGTGGTAAACTTACAGAGGTTGGATTACATGATAAAGATCTGATTCTGTGTCTGAAAATAGCGGTCAACTTAGACAGATGGTCAACTTACAAGGGTGTCAACTTTACAGGCTTTACTGTACTTACGTAGTTAATACGTAGAAATTCTGGTTGTAAGTATTCAAATTTAGCACCAGTGTTACAAAGTCTCAACGAAGTTTTCGAAAAGACCGAATTTAATGTAAAAGGCCAATAGAATAGCAAACCTTTTTTTTTTTTTTTTTTTTTTTGGCCATTGATATCTCATTTGCATTGTAGAAAACACCATGGTATTAATAAAATTTAGCAGTTAATACAATTTGTTTAATTTAGTTTTAGGCCAGAAATAATTGTCCCATGATATGTGTTGTACTAAATTTTATCTAAAAAAGACTTACGAATCTCCATATGTTTCCTTCATTTCGACTGAATATGTTAGTGATACTGAAGGCAACGTGTTTGAATCATGCAATAGTATAGTTTTTGAGTTAATACCAATTCTCATCTGTTTGATATTAAAGTACAACATATCCATTACAGAGTCAATATTATTACAGTATACTAAAGCATTTTCCTTATAGTAAAATTTAGGAATTCTTTATGTTTACATTCAAATATAAAATTACAGAAATTGATTCTATTCAGGTAGTGCATATCACGAAAACGGGATGCCATTATGACTAACTACTATGTTACCTTTGTAGTACCAGCAAACCTGACTATCTATCATCATATTTCTTGTCGTTATGACAAGATTTCAATTGTTAGTTATGGGTTTTTATCATTACGTAATGTAGGAAAAACACGGGGGGGGGGGAATCCTTGAAACCTATGATTATACAAAAACTGAATGATGGGATATTTCTGGTTAAATATTTGAAATCAGTGTCAAAAATTATCCTACAAAAACCATAAAAGTTTCATTTAACAAAATATTTGTTTACCAGTTTATCAGTTTTTATCATTACGAGGTATAGGAAAACATGGGGAAAATAAATAACTTAAAACCAATGATTACACAAAAACTGTGAGTGATGGAAAAATTCTAAGTCGATATTTGAAATCAGCGTCAAAAAGTACGTTAGGAACACTAAATTGTAAATGCTTCATGTAACAAAACCTTTGTTTACCAATATTATTACTATTATTATTATTAAATATTTATTTACTTATTTTTGTTATTTTAAATTTATATATATATATATATATATATATATATATATATATATATATAAAATAACTGGTACACAATTCAGTATTGTATTATTGTATAATACTAACAGGTAAAAAAAGTTACAAAATATTTTCATTAAATTAAAAATTCAAGTTTTAAATCATTTTAAAATACCCTTATTATACTTGTCTGAAGCTTAAAAAGCATTATAAATAGGAAAAATCTTTACATAATAAAACATTTTTGTACTTATAGTTTTGTACATTGTAGTCTTATAATTTTTTTTCTTGTCTGTCCAATGATCAGAACTTGCTGCGAAGCTTTGAAATTCTACAGTAGCAGAGTTATATGCTGAGGAAAAATATTTTCCCAAAATAACAATTGCTGTACAATTTAAACTGACACAATACCCTTCAATATCATTGGTATTGGTCAAACCTTTCAATATAATTAATATTTATGTACATGTTTTCATATTAAAGAGTTTTTCGTTGAAATAGGATGCTTGTCCTGCAGCTTTTAATCTTGCTGATATGTATCCCAGGCTTGTTCAGATGTACCCCTCTGTAGGGGCACATGTGAACAACTAAAGATATTTTTTAATGCCACAAAGTACAGAAATAATTTTTTTAACTCTCAAGTAATTCCAAGACACAAAGAAAAGACTATTTTGAAGACATTTTTGCTCTGAGAAATCGATAATATTTTTTGAAAAATAAAGGAATTAAAAAAAATGGTTAACACGTGCCCCCTTTCCCCCACTGCAGTTTTTTTGCGAATAAAATGTAGTGTCTAAAAATTAACACTAACAATTCAAAATTTTATTTTTGTGGACAATAAATATACAACGAATAAAGTATTAAACAATTATGAACTGACGCTTTTGTATAGCAATATATTTAACATAGATTAAACTATTATTTCTTCTCAAAAAAAAAATCTGCGATAGAAAAGAGTGTTCATGTCATTCTATGAAGGAAGGAATCTTTTATTCAAAATAAGTTTTCAAAGTGCCACTTTACTACGCTTAAAAGAACATGACAAAAATGTTAAATTTTGGGAAGGGAGAATATCTCATTATCATGTCTTTTGAAGGTAGTTGCTGCAAGCAACGCCTTTTTTGAGATCTCACTTTTGTGTATCTTATTTTTGGCAACTGACAAAAAGTCGAGAAAATTCTTAGCGTCGAACTGTCCTTTTTTTGGAACATGAAACCTAGAACATGTAAAACAGTTTCAAGTAAAAGCATTCGTATTATTACGAATACTCGTCGTATGTAAAATATTACATGATAAGTATAATAATACGAATATTTTATAAAGTTTTGTTGAAGTGTATATTTTTAGTTATTGTAAAAATGCATTTATTATGCTAGACTCAAATGCTTAAAAGCGTTTCTACTAGTAAAAACTAAAAATGAATTGAGAGAAATGGAATATAACTTTGAGATATATGCTAAAAATTTCATTCAATTTTCATGCTCATCAGAACTTTAAAATTTAAAATTTAATTCGGTTTAAAATCCTGGAAAACATTTTTAAAGTAAAAAATAGTTCGCTGAAGTACAACACTTTTTAAACAAGACGTTTAATTCTATTACATATATTTTTGACTACGTTTTCTAACTATTTAAATTTCATTTTATAAGGTACCAATGCACCAGAATTAGAATATCTTCAGTAGTTATGAAGAGTGTTATGAATTCTTGCATGGACATAAGTATTCAAGTGTCCCAAAATATAATATACTAGCTGTACTCGCACGGAAATGCCAGTGCTAAGAATTTAAAGGTAGTTTCTTGAGTTAAGGGGCCATTCATTAATTACGTAAGGATAATTTTGGCAATTTTGACCCCCCTCCCGCCTATGTAAGGGTATGTAAGATTTTTCACACCCCTCCCCCTTATTCTTACGTAAGATTCCATTTCGTTTTGTAAAACAATAAAATGACGAATCTTACATCACTGGAATCATTATTAAATTCACTATTATTAAATTAAACCTTTTCGGGTAGAAAAAATATTTACTAAAATGTTGGAATCTAGACTGAAATTTTTTTCGGCATTTTTAGTACATGATGCGATACTAATTAAAAATAAAGCATGCCATATAGAGTGCGATTCTTTTATTATATTTTACACTATTCATTCTTTGTCAAACAAATAAAAAACAGCTCATTCTAATACGTTTTTTACCTTCTAGACGCAAAAGAAATAGATCCCTGTCAAACAACTTGACCGCACGATTTCTAATGTAAAATATCGATTCGGAAAATATTACATAAGAATGGGTTTGATCCCCCACCCCTCGGGACCCTTACGTAATTAATGAATGGCCCCTAATTAAAGCCTTCCCCGAAGCAATAAAAAAAAAGTGATTGTCTTTAACTAAAATACACATATAGTTTAACCTAAGATTCAAACATCTTCCGTGTAGTAGCACAATTCCCTATTAGAATAACCCCGCCCTTACCTCGAAGCCCTGAAAAAGAACAAAATAAAACAAGCATTGCAATTAGAACAAAACTTAAAATCCCCCCCTTCGTGGGTAGAAGTATTTAATTAAATAATAATTAATGGAAACTCCGGAACCCTTCTAGGCAAGGGAGCTCATATGCAAAATTTAAAGAGGGGCTCAGATATTTTCCCCATGGTTTAGCAGGATATTTTCCCCCATAGAAATTGATTTCATTACAGATTAGAGTTAATAAAATTTTACATTTTTAGTAACTTATTCATTAATTCCGGGAGAAGAAATGTTTCTACATTTTTGCAAAAAAAGAAGTACTAAAAGCAAGGAGGTTTTAATTTCAAGGGGGGGTTGAGCCCCCACTTGCCCCCTCTTCCCCCCATATGGGCGCCCTTGCTTCTAGGGAAAAATAATTTTACTCAAATATGCATTATAATAAAAATACAAAGCAAAATCCGCACTCCCTCTGACAAAAAAAGGAAATTTATCTGAAGTACGCATTACAATTAGAACAATATGAATTTTGCAATCACTAACTACCAAAGAAATTAAAAATTCCCTTTAAAATTACAGTTCCTTCACCCTCATTCATTATCGTAATATAGCAACACTGCCGCAAGTATAGTTTGGAAAGTCGTTTTTAATCGCGGACCAGTAGCAGATGCTCTGTAGCTGTTAAATTTAGCTGAGTCTAGGATTTTCACGAAGTTTGAAACACTTATAACGCTGAATTAAATATACCTTTTAGTTTAGATCAAACTTCTTCTTGTGCAGAAAAAACGGTTTTACAAATAATATAATATATAAAGGGGTGAAGGAAAGCGACATAGTGACTCTATAGTTGTAAGAAAACCTAACTAGTGATAAAGTGTTATCAACAATCATTTTATTATTAAAAGGAAACAGTGTATGTATAACAGAGTGATTTTACAGCACGTCAAGACTACCAGATATTTTTTTACAGTAAGTTTTGTTTCTTCATGGTTCACTGCATTTTATTAGTATAAAAAAAAGTATATTGTTCTTGAAGCCCAATTTATGTAGTTGATGAACTCAAAGAGTAAAGACGTGCACCTTCAATTTTTCCTGGGATTTGATAACCTAGAAAAGTATATTGTAGCTCGATAAGGCAGTGGTTGGCCTTGTTAGGACACCGATGTCCTTATTTAGACACGAAGGATCGGGTGAAGGATGTGATCGTGTGCTGCAGATGCTGTCGCATATGTGCGCGCGAACTATGCGCAGCCGTAACCAAAGAACAAAACAAAAGAAAAAAAAGACTGATGATTGGCCCGAATATGATGATTGATCTTTCATCTTTCCATTGAAGATAATATAGAATCCTTGATAGTATTTTTGAGTTTATCAAATGTGGTTTAATATGTTTTTTTACTGACAATAAAGAATTTTTCAACGAACTGATGAAAAACATAGCTGAAACTTAAATTTTCCCATTGAACAACTTGTTTCTTATTTTTGATTACTATTTTTATGCTACGAACATTCTCGACTCTCATCTCGAAAAATGATATGAGTGTAAAGAAATCTATGTTAATTGCATCGCTCCTATAAATAGATAATGAAAGTGAAACAGATAGTTATAATCCACCGTATCCGAAGGATCATGAAAGTTCTAAACCCGTAATAATTTTAGAATCACTAGTTATCGTGATTGTCAGCGACTATTTCATGAAATTGCGCAAATAACATAAACGGAGATTGAAGCCTTATCAAGTAATTTTATAGGACATACGACCAGCGGCGTGGATTAGCCCGGAGGACATAAAGTAAAATGCCAGTATTGAAACATACACTACAAAAAAATTTCAAAAAGTAATTAAATTCACCAAAAGGAATAGGGATTAAATAAAAAAACGAACCTAAAATATATATAACAGAGCGTCTCGAGAGAAATTACTTTAACTTGCAAATTTAACAACTTTGGCAATCTTCCTTCGGAACTTGTCATTTACATTCCGAGTGGTAAACAGAAATGTTTCATATTTAAACGGGCACTGTTAAACATTGAAAGCGATGAGAGCTTTTTAATTGATTTTGAGAAATGATTTCTAATGCTTCAAAAAACTTCGTTAGGCGTCCAGGCGGGCAGTGTAATTTTTATGATAAGAACACTTTTGGCGAGTCCCCATCTGTTTTTCAAATGATCTTAAATTATTTAAAAAAATTTATCAACATTCCACAAATTCAATTTGTAGTACAAAATTAAGCATACTTGAAGGTTTAAAATAGCATTATTTAAATAAATTTAATTATTTAAATTATCAACGTACATCGTTTTAAACTTTGTCCACAGGTTTTCATGTCATTCTCCTGTCCTTGAATGAGTTCAATTATTATAGATAAAAAAAAGGAATTTTTAATCTGCTGTACTATGAAACTGTTTATTATCACCATTTTGTTGGATTCCTTGAGTATTTTGTTAATATGATTTGTCTGCTATTCTCATTAACATTTTGAAATTCAAGAATAGGATATGTAACATTTTCGCTATCATTCTCCAGGAGGATATTTCTGTTTTAAATAAACGATAAATTTTAACTCTACTCACAGTGTGTAGTTGAATTAAAAGGGTAGAATATAAAATAATATTATTTACCTTAAATATAATCCTGGTCCTACGTAACAGGCAAATTGAACGAGAAATGTCATACTTCGGTCCTAAAAAAAGTGTCATACTCCATTATTTCTCAAGCACTGGTAATACATCCCGCAGAATAGAAGAATTTATTTCCAATGCATTAGTTGGAAAATAAGATAATTGAAAAAAAAAATTTGGCAAACGATAAATCTTTATCTTTATCTTTATTATATTATATTACTAATAATAAAGCTGAAAGTATCTCTGTCCGGAGGATGTCTGGATGTCTGTAGGATGTGTGTAGGATGTCTGGATCTCTGTGACGCGCGTAGCGCCTAGACTGTTCGGCCGATTTTCATGAAATTTGGCAGAAATTTAGTTTGTAGCATGGGGGTGTGCACCTCGAAGCGATTTTTTGAAAATTCGATTTTGTTCTTTTTCTATTCCAATTTTAAGCCCATTTTTCACAGAAATTTAATACAATGGCAAAGAATTTGTTCTGCAAATTATCTTTCTTTATCTTTCTTTTCTTTACGTCTTTATCTTTCTTCTTTTCTTTTCTTTTTAAATAACAAACCTGAAAGTCTCTCTGTATGGATGTTTGTATCTCTGTGACGCGCATAGCGCCTAGACTGTTCAGTCGATTTTCATGAAATTTGACACACAATTAGTTTGAAGCATGGGGGTGTGCACCTCAAAGCGCTTTTTCGAAAATTCGATTTTATTAATTTTCTATTAAAATTTTAAGCCCTTTTTCACATAATCTTTACTAATAATAAAGCTGACAGTCTCTCTGTCCGGAGGATGTCTGGATGTCTATACGATGTCTGGATGTCAGGATCTCTGTGACGCGCATAGCGCCTAGACCATTCGGCCGATTTTCATGAAATTTGGCACAAAGTTAGTTTGTAGCATGGGGATGTGCACATCGAAGCGATTTTTCGAAAATTCAATGTGGTTCTTTTTCTATTCCGATTTTAAGAACAAAATTATCATAAGATGGACGAGTAAATTACGAAATTACCATAACGTGGAACCGTAACATGGGCATAAGCCAATTGGCGATAAAATTCACCATACATTCTTTGTAAATATACAGGCGAACCAAAAGACCTTTTAATTTTCTATTACGGACAAAGTCGTGCGGGTACAACTAGTAAAAAATGTATCAGTCGAATAATTCTATTTATTTAATATTTCTTTTTGTTGTTGTTCAGACGAAGCGTTCTAAATGAGATTTATTGATTAGACATATGTTTAAATGTTGCTCGATCAGGTAAGTGAAGTTGCTATAAATTTCATAGGTGCTTTAAATTAAAAGTAAAATGTATCTTATTAATATTGCTGATTTCCTTTTTTTTATGTCTGTATTTCCTGAACTACAAAACAATTCGCAAGTAATGAGAAAGTAACTTTTCGTTTTGTAAATTTTATCATATTGTGTATGGCTAACTTAAAGAAAGTTTTAATGTAGCAATCGATTTTTTTCGTTGAAATAAATGTCCGTTATTCGAAGTGTGAATAAGCTATTCAGAGAGAATAATATGGAAAAACCTATATGGGAATTGTACTCAAAGAAATTGGGGGTGTCTGTTAAAGGAGGTTTTACATAAATTTGGTTTTGTCATTTAATAACCACACTTTTTGATTTGGGTTTCAGTTATTTCTTTATAACTATAATTACATCCCATGAAGAAATTCATTTTGTAACTCTCAAGGAGCTGCTTGTCAGTCTCTTGCTCTGAGGGTGTAACATAGTTAAAAGAAGTTGTTTCCTCTATTTTTCTCTTAATAGGTTCCTAATAAAAAGTGAGTGTAATTTGTTTCAGATTTTTTTCAGAATTTTTATTTATTTTTTTTTTTTTAATGTGATTGGAAAATGTCAGGTTTTTGGAGAATCGCCCATATTTACCAACATAATAATGGAAAAATGTATATAAATATACTATTGTTTTTTGTTTTGAATTAACCTCAACAATACCTAATTTAGTCTAAACCCTAAATGCCAGCATGCAAAAAATGCAAAATTGAAGTTACTCGTCACAAGGAAGAATGATGCTCAAGACAAAAAAAATGGTTTATATGTTTCACGAGAAGAGTTAAGATTCATGATTTACAAACTAAATGCATTGAAACATTTCAGTTAGGTGTAGTTTTATGCATAACATCGAAGATACATTAAATCCCTCAGCAGACAATTAAAAAAAAAAATTTCAAAATTAATTTGAATTCTGAAATTTTGAATTCAAATCATGTTTTTCGCAATCACGAGTTGCGACAGGGCCCTACTCATTGGGGGCTATTGTTTCTAGAAATAGCTCCTGTCCCCCCAAGCTTACCCATCCTCCTTGGCGGTTACGTGTGTATAGTTGTGTGTGTGCGTGCAGGCGTGTGTGTATATGTAGGCACGCGTGAATGCATGTGTAGGCTTGTGTGTGTGCGTAGACCTGTGTGTATGCACATAGGCGTGTGTATATGTGTGTAAAGCCTTGTGTGTATGAGCGTGTGTGTGTGTATGTGTGTGTGTGTATGAGCGCGCATGTGTGGACGCCTCCAACCAGGAGAAGCGTATAGCTCAGGACCGGAGCAGCCGCGCCGCGCCGCCTGCAGAGGCCGGTGGGCGGTGGTGCTGGTGTCCCTGGTCCAAGCTGAAAAAGGAACCAGACGCCAAGGACGGTCAAATGAAAGCAATAAGCAATCGTGATTACTCAAAAAAAAAAAACTGTTTTCAAAATAACATGATGAATAATAAAATGCACAGGAGTTTTTTTTTTTTTTTTTTTTAAATGCACAAAAAACAAGGGAAAAATCTTACGCCAAATAGCTACCTACCTTTTGCCAATTTTATAGCCTTTATACTAAAAATAATCATAGAATCAATGCCTTCGACTTAAATTCCTATACCTTAATGATCTCAAATATAACAGTAAATTATTGATATTCAACATTTACGACGTGGGTATCCTGCAACTTACTTTAAGTCCTGGAGCTTTAAGCCATTATCACGTCGAACTATTTTTCAGCACATAATAAACGACTCCTTAATCTTCTAAAGTGAATTAACGTTTTATGGCATCGTAAAAAGATTCCACGTATTAAAAGGAACAAAAAATGTAATTTTTCCTTGCTGCGCGAATAGAATGATCTACCAAAAAACGTTCCGGTCCCATTTTTGCGTTGATAATATTTTCAAAATGCTCTGCAACATACTCTGTATATATATTTTTATTGCAAGATAGTATAATATTGCAAGTATGCAACATGTAGCAAATCATAAATATTCCATTTTTGCTTTTACGAAATAAATGAAACTTCTTCAGAGTCGTGAAAGAATTTGAAGTGGCATGCAGTAAATTTAAATTTGAATTTCGCAAATGACTTTAACAGCCATAATTTGTAAAAATAGCTTAAAAGATAACACTGCATCTCTTACGTGGTTTTAAAAAGAGCCATTTGCTATATCATTTTGCCTATTTGTTTGAATTCTGTTATTCTAGAATGCGTGAAAATTTTGACGTGCTTCTTAGAAATGTGTTGTTCTTTTCCAGCCTACTTCATGGTAAAAAGAACTGAGTACATTTTTTTAAGTTTATAATTGCATTGAAGCATTCAAGTACAATCTGACCGCAGAAAACGAGGAATCTGGCAAGCGGCCAAGATAGGACAAATTCTATCTGAATGAGTTTCTTTGAAAACAGCAAAAACAAAATGATTTCGTTTCGTCCGGAAGCGTAAAAGCAAAATGGTAAGCTCAAAATTATGTTGTAAAAAAATAAATCAATCAGTTATTTTAATGTAGATCGAATATAGTTCGGATTAGAAAAGTTATTGCCGTAAACAAATCGTCATTTAAAAAAAAACTGTTTCTAAATAATTAAGAGGCAAAAGCGCATATCTCTAAAGAACAAACTACCACCCCTGAAAACTAATAGATGAGTCCATTTCCGCCAATATAACGAATGTTTGCTTTTCCATATCATTGGTGGCCATACTGTAGCCTAGCGTTCAGTAAAAAAAAACACCGCAAAAAGCGAAACAAAAAGAAAAGTCAAAAATACATAAATTTACTCTAAATATTTTTTTAAATAAATCTGAAACCATATAGAAGTGAAGGAAGATATTTTTGCCTATCGGATTTTCTGCTGACGGATATGTAGTAAAATAGGTTTGTTTTTCACCTATCCCAGTAAAAAAGAATCTCTTCCATTCGTTTTCATCCAGCTGTAAAGCTGTCTCAAAAAAAATGTATTTCAATCGTGTTGAAATTATTAAAACAGGATATATTTGCCTAGCAGATTTTCTGCTGACGGATATGCAGTAGGATAGCTTTGTTTTTCACTCCTCCCAGAAAAAGAGAATCTCTTCCATTCATTCTCATCCAAATATATAGCTGTCTCAATCAAAAAAAAAAAAAAATAATAATAATAATAATTTGAATTTTTGGCATCTTGAATTCAAATTACGTTTTTCGCAATCATGATCGTTTGTGTGTATGAATGCGCGTGTGTGTTTGTGTAGGCGCATGTGTGTGAGTGCGTGTGTGTATGTATGCATGTGTGTGCATGTTGTGTATGCAGTGCTGTGTATGTACGCGTGTGTGTGTAGGCGTTCGTGTGTGTGTGTATGTAGGCATATCTGTTTGTGTCTATGTGCAGGCATGAGTGTGTGTGTGTGTAGGAGTGTGTGTTTGTTTCTGTGCACAGGCATGAGTGTGTGCATGTGTGTGTAGGCGTGTGTGTGTGTGTATGCGTGTGTGTAGGATATGGACGCAACCTGGAGATGGTTTTCGCAAGAGGAGCAGCATCGTGAGGCCGGTCGACGCGATGGTGGTGCAGGCAGAGGGAGGTGGTGGGAAAATAAAATGATAGGAATTCAAAACAGTCAAATGAGAACAATAAGCAATCGTGATTGCTCAAAAAAACATTTCAGTTGTGCTGAAATTATAAAAATAGGACATATTTGCCTATCGAATTTTCTGCTGATGGATATGTAGTAAGGTAGGTTTGTTTTTCACTCATCCCAGTAAAAGAGAATCTCTTCCATTCGTTTCCATCCAGCTGTATAGCTGTCTCAAAAAAATATATTTCAATCGTGCTGAAATTATAAAAACAGGATATATTTGCCTATCGAATTTTCTGCTGACGGATATATAGCAATATATGATTGTTTTCCATTCCTCCCAGTAAAAAAGAATCTCTTCCATTCGTTCCCATCCAGCTATACAACTGTCTCAAATAAAAACATTTCAGTTGTGCTGAAATTACAAATACAGAGCTTTCAACTTGTACGATTTTTTCCGTACAATCTTCTCTCAATTAGCTAAAATTGCAAAGAGCGTCAAATATACCTTTTTAACATTTAAAAACTGCTTATTGAAAACAAGATATGCCGCTCTCATTTAAAAAAAATTACAATAAGGAAAAAGAAAAAATAGTATATGTGTTGATATAGAGTTTATGTCAAATTCGAGCTCTCAAAGAGTTAGGCTTTATTTTTCAGTGAACTTCCACTATTAGTGATTTTTCCATTAGGGACTTTTATTTCAGCTATTTTGTTTAATATTTAAGAGTACTACTTCAGATGAGGTAAACTTTGTAACAAATTGGAAAAGAAATATTTCTCTCAACATACAATCTGAACTACACACATCTAAATACGTCAAAAATAACTGAATAAACAAATAACAAACTTTCATTAAATGTTTAATCCAATCCACGTTTTTACTTGTGTATTATTAATGCACGTATATCATACTGTTTAATTTTAAACTCTCAGATATGGAGTTAGGAATGTAGTTACTCTTTAAATCATTCTTAACTAGGAGTTCCTTTATAGTGAAGTGAAGAAACGTTATATTGGATTTATTTAGAATACGGTTTCTGTTTTTATAGTATATGTTTAGAAATTAATAACTTTTTAAAGTTTAATTTAATTTTTTTATTTATTTTTAATATTAATTTTTTAACAGTATGTTTCATTTAATGCTACAAATATGAATTGCAGGTTTTTTTTTTTTTTTTTTTGGAGAAAAAAGCTTATTTATATCATGCGTGAAAAATGGGATAAAAGTAGCATTCCTAGAAGAAAATCGAATAACTAAATCTTTACGAGATCTTAACGGGTCGTCCTTCATAAACAACTCTATTTCTACCGGCATTTGTTAAAAGCTTAAATCAAGTTCTGCTCTTGTTGGAAATTTTCTCCGTAAATAAAGATAATACTCCCTAAGATAATCGCATAGATTGGAGAATTCCACGCCAAATATTGCACAATAATGTGCTTGCTAAATAAACATTGCTTTTTTGTTTCATACAATTTCTGAGTGCTTTAAAGAGAGCACTTGAATCTTACTTAAAAAGAGAAAAGAAATGAAAGAGCGAATAGCAATTTGTAAAGAGCTAATCTGTTAAATCTTTTAAAGAAACATTCATTTATAAATATAATTCCTATTGCAAATTTCAAAAATCCTCAATGTTTATCTTAAAAGGGAAGCACACGAATAGTGTAAAAAAATAATAAATAAGTAGCAGTTGAAAGAGCATAATGAAGCATGTTTTTTTTTTTTTTTTTTTTTTTTTTTGACTCATAAATCATTTAATCTCGTCCCCGCGTTATCAAAATAAGTCTTAAGTTCGGGCGACATTTAAGATAAGTCACCAAGTTTAGCAAAAAATCGGAAGGTTCTGGAATGTCGGAACATTTGAATGCTAACAAAGCTACGGCAACTGTTTAAGGGTCCAATTTCAGTCAAATTTATCGATTTTTTTTTTTTAATTGCTCTACATTAAGACTTTATATTAGGATAACGGGGTGACCAGGGAAAATGATTTATGAATCAAAAACATGTTTCACTATGATTTTAGAATTTCTACCTATTTAAATATATATATATATATATATATATATATATATATATATATATATATATATATATATATATATATATATATATATATATATATATATATATATATATATATATATATATATATGTTTGCATTAGCTCATGATTTCCTGGTCAGATCAATTTGTATTTAAAACCATTGATCGATCTAGGGTATAGGGCGGGGCTAGTTGAGCAATTTTTCACTTGAGCGGATATAGCTCCTCAACGATAAGTCTCAATCGATGGCAATGCAACCTGATGGATTAGTAATGTATCCCTTTTCAAAACTGTCCATAGTAATTTGTTGTTAATAGCACACGTTTAAGAGCTACAGCTGTCGGAATGCAAAAAGTCAAACTTGCTCAACGTACCCGATAGGTTGGGTAAGTTGGGTAAGGGTATGGTGCAAATTGAGCTCTTTATAATGTCTAGCCAAATCGAAGGATAAATAATAACTGGAGATGAAATAAATTTTCTGTTTGACAATCAACTCTTTATTTATAGTCTTTCAGTGACAAATTTACAATTTTTTTTCCAAATTCACTGAAATGGTTCTGGTTTTCTTATGGATAGTTCCGGATTTCGCTTTAAAATCTTTGTGACCCAATCTTTTCCAGCGATGCCATTTGGAGTCCAGGCGGATGGAATTTTAATGCTAAATTCAACAACACACTCGTAGGCAAGGCGACGAATGTCCTTGTTGGAAAGAGAAAACTTGCCTCGGTTTTGCATAACCTTAGATGAATCATCACCTTTTAATTTCTTCAAAAATCGTGTCAAAGTCATCCGTTTGATGCCGAATTTTTTTGCGGCGGCATTCGCCCTTTTTCCCTCATCATTGACAGCCTTTGCTGCATTATTTAAGTCGTCAGTACAGTAGTGTAAGAACATCATGTAGATTTCTTTTTATAAGTACGCATCCTAAAAATATATTACTACTTTCGTTTTAAGTCGTGGAGGTCAGTTAAGCAATACTTGCTCAACTAACCCCAAACCAAAGTCGTAAAAAAAAAGAGCGATTACGAAAAAAAACGGTACGAATTATACACAGAATTTCTATACATATCAAAAGTACAGTAAATTTATGAAAGAATAAAACTTGCTTGACAGAAACCAGATAACATTTGACTAATACAGACGAAAACTAGCGGCAAATAAGTTTTTTTACTTTTTTGTCACAAAATAAATAATATGCGCGTATACTTCACTCATTTGTCGAGGCGCAATTGAAGATTGCGAGGTGAGTTCCCCTCCCATAGCCCTTGCTTTCCGTCATTTGATGCCTACACGTATTATTAATAGTTTTCGAGATATATCGATTGCTCAACTTGCCCCTATGCTCAACTATCCCCGCCCTACCCTACCTAAAGTGCCAAATATTTCTTAAATTAAAATTAATGACAGCAATTATGGTGACGTATTGTTACGAGTTCGTTACACTTCAAGAAATTCTTTAAAAAATGACACAGTTCTTGTGAACACACAGCAAATTTATTTGCAACTAGCGGTACCCTCACGGCTTTGCCCTGTCATTTGGTTTGCCTGACTAATTACAAATAATGGATGATGAGTTTCTCGCCAATTTCCTATGTTAATTTGCTCCCTCATGTTATGGTAATTTGCTCGATCACGTTATGATAATTTGCTCATCCTTGTTATGATAATTTGCTCGTCCATGTTATGATAATTTGTTCGGTAAAATGTTCTTAAAATTGGAATAGAAGAACAAAATCGATACACCCCCATGCTAGAAACTAATTTTGCACAAAATTTCATGAAATTCGGTCGAACGGTCTAGGCGATATGCGCGTCACAAACATCCAGACATCCCGACAGATATCCGGGCTGAGCTCTAAACAGGTATCCAGACATTCAGCTTTATTATTGCTAAATATAAAGAATTTGTACCAGAAACTAGATAATACTTGTTAGATTATCAGTAGCAATTAGGAAAATATCATCAAACATCGTGACATCAAAACGATAAAAATCACAGCTTAAACAGGCAGAGCAGACAACAGCGGAGTGAAAATCGAGACTGACTGCCATTGAAGCGGCTTTCCCTTATATCTATCGTTGAATGAACTTGTAGCATTTTCCATTCAGAATTATTCTATTATATACTATTCAAGATACTCTACTACATACTGAAAGTCAAGTTAAGAATGTTATCCATTAAGTTGTATTTATCTCCTCAGAAACGACTATGTTGTAAGAAAACCATCAACTCCTCCTGGCAGAAAAGGATGCTTTTATTCTAGCTTCCAAACTACCATCCTCCCTGTTCTCCTTTATCATCACACCAACTCAAACTAGAAGCTCCCCCACCTCCAAATCCTCAGAAGTATGGATAGATTCTTTAAATTGTTTTCAATCCTGTTTGGCGCGTGTATTAATACGCTTTATTTGTTCTGAATTTCATATGGGCCTGGTCTCTACCAATCACTGTAAAGTCTATAGATATTTTTGTTCTGTTTTCGCTCATATTTTTGCCCCTTCTGGAAAAATAAGGCTATGTTCCGGCTTTATGCAATTCTTTCGAATATTGATGCTTTTCTTTTTTATTTATTTCTTCTTTTTTTTTAATTGTATTGTTGGTTTTTATACATAAAAGGCTTTGAATTTCCCCTATAGTCTAGGGTTAAAATATTTACAAAAAAAGAAAACAAGAAAAAAAATGAGCCTTAAATGAATCGAATCGAAAATCCCTTTAGGCACAACATATTCTACTTCAAAAAACTCTTTTGTAAAAGCTTCTGCGAAGAAAATTCACCGGTTTGAGCAGGATTTTCTTAGCGGAAGCAAATGTGTCAGAGGGAGTTGTTATTTATTTATTTACTTATTTATTTATTCATTTTAATTTCCATTATTGTTTTTTTTTACGGTTCAAAATCGAACGAAATTATTAAAATTAAAAAATAAAAAGCGAGTTCGAAGTATAACATTTAAAGATTTTTTTTTCCCCTTTGTGAATGGGGGAATCTTTCCTCAAAAATTATTGGTGGGGACTGACAGGTAAACATTAAGACTTACAAATAGACCCGTAAGACAGAATCTCAATAGCATACTTAAATGTTCTTGTGTTTGAATACTTTTTGATTTAAATCCTTATTTTGACTTTATTTCATTTTACTAAGTTATTGGTTTATGGGTGGTTAAACCATTCTATACGTTTATTTTGTCCCTTTATTATTTTTTTTTCTGTTTTATATAAGAGTAAAGCAGAAGAATCTGAAAAAGAAAAAGCGAATTACTCTTCTCCATATTTTATGAATCGTATAATTTTTCTCTTTAAATAATGAGTTCAAACCAGCGGCTAAGCGTAATCCCTTACCCCCCCCCCCCCCCCCTCCTCTGAACTCTCCGTTTTAAACCGTATTTACTATTCTAAGAAAAAATCTGTGCCTCAGAGCTAGACCTGTGACGTAAATCACATAATCTCTACTTTACAGGAGAGAGGGTAAACGTGTGCCTTGCGCATAGAAAGAATAGGGAGCGTGCTCTTTTAACACTGATAAATAATGGAGTCGTTTCCAAAATTTTAAAAGTACATTTTTTTTTTTTTGAAAGAGCATGCTTAAAAACATAGAATCTGACCAATTTTTTAAAACAATTGTTTAAGTTTAATATTTAAAAAAAAATTACTTTAATCGATGTGCTTCCATTGTTTACGCTTCTGCCGATGACATCACAAATGATGAAATGCCATTCACTGTTGCCATGCACAGCGCAAAATATTTAATTCGCATCTTTACTTACGTGTATTGGCAACGATATTGTTGATAGCAAGCGTAGAGCTCAATATTTAATTTTCTTCTTGATTATCATAACGTGGAAACGCAATAGAAAGATGTAATGCGCCAAAGTGCATCATTTGTGATGTCATAAAGACCACGCCTTGTTTGAAAAGTTGGACAGTTTAAAAAATTAATTAAAAATAACTGTTAGAAAAATGAAAGTATTTTCTGGGTCCATTACAAAGGGTTTTTTTTTTTTTTTTTTTTTAGAATTACACTCACATGAATCGATTCGAATCGACTTCTGCATGCATGCAATGCACCAATAAACGGAAAATCGCAATTTCGGGACTTACGCGAGCCTGGCTCTGAGGTATAGATATTTCATGAACACGTAAGTATTGGTACAATCAACCCACATCCCGCTCCTTTTAGAATGCAAACAGTGACTGCGTTAGTAATTCAGACTATATGGATTGACAGCTGAAAAATAAACAATCAGCAACAACTAACTCAATGCATATAAAGCTTGACTACGGAGAGATAGCGGATGACCTTCAAGCGGAAACATAGTTAGTATCATTTGCACCTGGCTGTTTCCATTATTTTGTAACAGATAGGATCACCGAGAACGCGCCTTTTACTACTCGGTGCTTTCTGTGTGATTTTACCCCATTGCAGATAATGCAAATGATGTTTCCGCTTCAAGGTCATCCACCATCTCTGTATGGTCAAGCTTTACTTAATGCACATATCGGAAAACATCAAAAACCATGCCCACATGTATGGAAGTTCATTGATTTCTCAAAGCCAGGTGGTGTCTATCGCCCCCTCCTGATGCCCCCTACATGTTGGACCTAAAAGCTTCGGAAGTTTATACAGAAAATGTGTACAACCGTTTTTTCACTACATGAATACTTCAACTGTGATTATTTCTCCAATCTTCCATTTGTGCTATGGCTTTAATTTTCTTCTTTTTATCAGAAAGGACGCGCCATTGTTGCCAAATAAAGAGAAAAGACATGAGGAAAACATTATGGAGTCAAGCGACAATATCGATCTGTTTTTGCGATTGCTTTTTTCTTTATTACATTTTGCTCATTAGCTTATTGTTAGTCGCATGGTATAGCGTTGGACGGGAGGTGCATTTATTATTTAAGTAAGAAATAAGATCACGTGACTCATGTCCAACGCTCTTTGTTAAGTAAAGAAGGAGAAATTCAGTTCAAAATTAAAATAAGGTCAAGTCAATTACTGAACTAAAATTCACTAATAAATGTAATTTACTGAGGTATAAAATTTGAAAGAATATTTTCTGCATTTTTTTACATTAATTTAGTTTTTGTTTTAAGTAAAAATGGCATGCTTTGTTTTCATGAACACATTTCGATGATTAAGAGAGTTTGTTAGAAATAATTTGTGGTCACACAAAGTCAACTAAGACAGAAATTTTACAGATATTAGAAGTTCGATGTTGGCCTACGGCAAAGCCGGATCGTTCAGTTTTCTTTTTAATTGATATACTTATTTATCAAAACTCCGAAAATATGAGACGAAACGAAATGGCTTCCCTAGAATTTTCCGATTCTATTGGTGCAAATCTCGGCTCAGACCTACCAGCCGATCGTAAAGAAAAATCAGGACAGAGATGCATCTTACTAATATTATATATGCGAAAGTTTGTCTGTATGGATGTATGGATGTATGGATGGATGTATGGATGTTTGTTACTCTTTCACGCAAAAACTACTGAACGCATTTTGATGAAACTTTACAATAATATAGCTTATGCATCAGAATAACACATAGGGTAGTTTTCGTCCCGTTATGGGGGGCAAAACCCCCTTAGGGGGCAATAAGACACAATTTTTGTATAAATTCTCTAATATTGGGATGAAAAAATACTTGCACATATTTACATTATATGTCCATCGAAAGCTCTGATTTTTCTGCTGAAGATGGCACCTGTTCGAAATTTCTAAGTAGAATAAAAAACGAGTTATGAGCTTTTTAGATCCATGTTCGAAGGCTTTCCTCAACTCAATACAGTATTTAGTGTATCATCTCAACTCCCAGTTGACAGCGACAATTGTTGTATTGTTGACTTTCTTTGCTTTTCGTGATTGTTCAAGGCTTTTCTCAAGTCAAATCTTGAAGTAAGATTTTTGCACAAGATTGGCAAATAATACATGATTTGGCTGATGATTTTCCATTTAAACGGAACTTTAATGTAATTTATGGTTTTTATTATTATTTATGCTGATTGAACACTTACTCATTATCCAAACAACCAGCAGATCGCCAAAATTTTTGCAGAAAGATTTCCGTAGCTGATGCATTTGGCAGTTTTTTCAATGTTGCTGTTTTTGAAGCCGAAGACTACGTCATAATGTTTCTCAGCTTTCACCATGTAAACAAAATATCGCCAATCAAAGAATTTTCAAAAGACTTTTTTTACTGTGTTAAATAATCCAGCAACTAAATTAGGCAAATCCATAAACAGCACAAAAACTTCCATTAATTTTCCTTTTAGCACAATTTCAAATAATCACCAAATTTTATTACTTATTTTGGTAACATTTCGGATGAAACCGTTTAGCGCCATTTTATGGTGACCAAAAATATCTCAGCATCTGGCGACGATATCTCTGTAACGAAAATTAATATCATATCGTTTTACAAACTAAGGAAAGAATGGGGGAGCATCATCGAAGGTACCCCGAAACGACTTTCGCAAATTCGGTAAAATCGCACCAAGAGCCACAATGGTTGAAATTTCCCGAAATAACTAAAGCAAGTATAAAGGGATTACGAGCGCAGCTACTTTTTTTTAATCACTTCGTACTTCATTAGCCATACAGAGAAGGTTTTAGACTCCATGTTAAAAAAAAAAAGTATCAACAGATTAATCTTTTTAAACATGAGAAGATTAATTTCATGTTTTTTAAATTTGTATATGCTTAAATATAGTGCTTTCGTTTCTAAATCAATACTACTTTGTTCTTTATACTTATTGCTATTTTAGTTTTATGGGTAAGGAAGAAACTCGATTTTTAATCACGTCAAAAAGATGTGTTTTAAATTCTTTCAATTAAAACAGAAAACAAAAGCAAGTAACGATTTTTTCTAATAATTATTACTGACCCAGGCAACGCCGGGTATTTTTGCTAGTTGATAGATATATCTACTCTGGGATTTAAAAAGTAGTGAGATTTTTTTTTCTTTGAATTTGTTTCGAAAGGTCCATCGTAGTTTTTCTTTCATGATTTCAAGAACGAAAATAAAACTGTAACAATCTAATTAAGTTTTGTAAATTGTAATTGCTGTGTAGTATGACATTTGCGCTTTAATTACTTTATTTTTAGTACACTCTTATGTCACAATTTTGTTTATTTTTACAAGCCTTTCTTTAGTTTTACAAAATCAAAAAAGTGTAACTTACATTAAAATTTAGTCTTTAAAACATGGGGATAGAATGGAAAACGTAGGAGATTTTCCCCAGAATACGGTATATGTGAGGTAAGTAGAGACACCTTAATTGTTCATCAAAATCAGATGGGACGGTGAAATTCATAAATAAATGCTTTTAGTATCTTTCTACATGACATGTAAAACAGGTTGAAAGCATACTTCGCATTTGCAAAACTACTGGAGACGAAAACGCAAGAATACTGAGCTTTAAAAAACAACGTTTCTCACAGTGTCATTTTCAAAAAATTAGATGACTCCTACCCCATTGTTTATAAACAGGCAGAACTCTCAGAATCCCGTCTATACACTGTATGACCAAAAGTATTAGGATACATTTCTAAGGATTTCTCGAGAAATAAGAGACCAATTCTTTGTAACTTTTGTCGCATAAAAAGTATGCTCCAGCTGTAATTTTCCAATAAAAGTTATATCACCCTTGCGTTTCGGGAATCAGAAACAAATTAAGAAAAGTAAAAATGTTTTTTGATCATCATTCATCGTAAATAGCTGAGAATAAGCTGTAAATTTCAGAAATTAGTTTCATTACTATGTACAATTATTTACGTACTTTTGAGAAAGTGTCACTGACATTCACAAAGATATAAGCCTTTCTTTCAAAACTATGAATTGATTTGAAGGTTTTCTGCTCATAACACACAGTTTTCCATCTATGCTTACCAAACTTTCAGAAAAGTTGACAGCGTACAAGAGAAATATAATACAAAATTTGAAATAAAAATGTTAAAATTTTGATAAAATATGGACAAGTAAAGCAATTAATTTTCCCTGCGCATGCAAGATAGCAATTTATAACCTTCCATAATCCAATACCCAACTAGATTCCTAAACTCATGATAAAACTCCAATTGAATATCTTAAAAATTCAGAAAGTTATCACCGATCTAATGAGCCGAATTTGAATAACTCTTGAATAGGCGACGAATTGTGAGGGATCGTTCTCAAATAATCTGTTTTTATCGTGAATCACGCTGAACGGTTACAAGCAAACGTTGCAAACTGGAGAACGACCCCTCGCGATTCGTCGCCTGTCTAAGAATTATTGAAAATTTTTTCATTAAATCGCTGATAACTTTATGAATTTTTAAGATATTCATTTGGAATTTTACTATGAGTTGTGGAATTTAGTTGGGTTTTAGATTATGAAAGTTATAAAGTGCTAGCTTTCGCGCATGCGCAATGAAAATCAATTGCTTTAAATGTTCATATTTTATCACATTTTCAACATTTTAACTTCAAATTGTAGTATTATACGTCTCTTGTACGCTGTTTTCTTGTTTTCTGAAAGTTTGGTAAGCATAGATGGAAAACTGTTTTATGAGCGAAAAACCTTCAAATCAATTCATAGTTTTGAAAGAAATTCTTATATCTTCATGAATGTCAGTGATACTTTCTCGAAAGTATGTAAATAATTGTACATAGTAATAAAACTAATTTCTGAATTTCACAGCTTTTTCTCAGCTATTTACGATGAATGATGTTGAAAAAATATTTTCGTTTTCCTCAATTTGTTACTGATCCACGAAACGCAAGGGTGATACAACTTTTATTGGAAAACTAGTGGTACCCGCACGGCTTCGCCCGTAATAGAAAAATTAAAAGGTCTTTTGGTTCGCCTGAATATTTACAAATAATGTATGGTGAATTTTCTCGCCAATTGGCTTGTGCCCATGTTACGGTTGCATGTTATGATAATTTCGTAATTTACTCGTCCATCTTATGACATTTTTGTTCTTAAAATTGGATTAGAAAAAGAACCACATCGAATCTTCGAAAACTCGCTTCGAGGAGCACACCCCCATGCTACAAACTAACTTTGTGCCAAATTTCATGAAAATCGGCCGAATGGTCTAGGCGCTATGCGCGTCACAGAGATCCAGACATCCTACAGACATCCTCCCGACAGAGAGACTTTCAACTTTATTATTATTAATAAAGATGACATCTGGAGCATACCTTTTATGTGACAAAAGTTGCAAAGCAATTGGTTCCTTATTTCTTGAAAAATCTTTAAAAATGCTAATTTTTGAAAGTGCGCCAATACTTTTGGTCATGTAATGTATGTTACCTAGTCTTCACTCACCAGTTTAGTTTCAAAAATCACTACAAACATGGTAATAGAGTTTATTTCTATTTACCCTAAGTTTCCACTTATCCTAGCTGACCGTATTTAATTTTTCTCAGTAATGCCATTTGAATAATTTTAAACGAGTTACTTCATTTGAATTCCTAAACTGAAAAACTGAGCCAACAATTCCCTGACGCGTTTCAAACGATAAAAAGGGGAAGTTAAGAGAAAAACGATATGAATCAAAAAAAATTCTCCGTTCTTTTTCTCCTTCGATTTTTCAGCACCTTAACATTGAATTGTTTGTTCGCCGTTGAATATTCTATTTCATGATATGACCCGGAGAAAAGAAACAGGCTCTGCAGAGCATAGCTGCTGTTATGAGTAAAAAATCCGAAAAGCTGCTGATATAAAATTCTGCACATCCTCTCTTGTCGAATTTATATGATCGAAAGAAAACTTTATCTTCGCATGAATTCCCCTGAGGGCAACCAAATTCTTTCTATTAAATGCATTGAAACCCAAATAGTGAAATTCCACGCTTTTGAACTCCGCACAGAAAAACAGATTACCTAAGAATTTAAAGCAGGTTGTTTATTTTTTCTTTCTTTTCCTTAGATTTAAGAGTTGTTTACAACTATCTAATAAGCTTCTTTTTTTTGTAACGCAAATGGGAATAAGTATAACTATAACTTCCTTGAAAAGTAGGTCATTAAATACGTTGTTATATTCTATGAGAAACCTGAGTTTATTTTTGACCCAAAAAATGACTTGCTGATGGTACGCGAGTTTACCCCCCGTTTCGCCTACACTAAAAGTCCCATCCTCCTCTCACTGAGAAATTCCCTAAAATGGAGAAAGCTGTTATGGGCTACTTTCGCGGTTCATCGTCATTATTTTTCCAAAAATAAAAAATGTAGTGAATAATTAAAAATATTTATTGTTAGAAAGACATATTTAATGATCAATCGCAAAACATATATACGAAAACAAACCGTTAATAACTTGCCGGAGTACTGATATCTTTAATTCTACTTTGTTCCAATAGTCGGCACAGTATTTTACAATATTTTTTAAATGTAGTATTTTGCAGCATTTTTTCAGGAGAAGTTTAGTATTTTTGTTTCCTAGTCTGGCAACCTTGCCACCGATTTCTTATCAACGCCCTCGTAATACTAAAAAAGGCATTTTAAAGAAAGTTAAATCTTTCGTATTATTTACTTTTCTGTCCGAAAATATGATATTTTTAGCCGTTAAAAGAAAAACAATAAAGTAAAAGAAATACATGACTCAAAATAAGAGAAAATGTTTTTGGCGTTTTGCAGACGCAAAATTTCATTTCTCCGTTTTTTCCTAGTTCTCCTCGTTTCACCTACATGAAATCCCTAAATATCTCAAAGGGCAAGATTGAAAAGGAAAACAATTGAGGAGGAAATTTCGTATCGGCGAAAAGTAGACACTAGTAATCGATTTGACAATTTTCCCTCATTTGCTCATAGAGTTTTAGTTCTGCAGAAAAATGTGAGATACATCAAAAAAGTGTGCTGTCTACAAATGATGTCACGCTTTGAGGGGGGAGAGGGGTCGTGAAATTGTGAAATTTTGTGACAAGGAGAAGGGAGGGGTAACAAGATGTGTGACATCATGCATTGTTTTACAAGAAGATGTTAATGAAAAGTCGCGCGATATTTGCAAAAGGGGTGTGTAATGGTAAAGTGTAACACTTTGGGACAAAAAGGGGAAAAGGAGATCAAAAATGTTGAAAAAAAGTGCGATGATTGTATTTTTGGGCAGCTCCTTTTAAGAATTAAAATTGCCAACTCGTTCTACCTTTGAGAATGACCTCATTGGTTTCCACAAGTGAAACAAAGTTGGAGAATTACTGCAATGTATTACTGCCTTCATTACTGCCTTCTATCCGCTACGATTAAAAATTTTTGGATATTTTATGTGAACGAACTATCAGTGATAATGACAAAAATAATTCAAAGAAAATTTTCAACGTAAAATACTCGTATTAAGCACTTTAAAATAAATAAGGGAGAACATTTTGTGTTCAAACAAGGACCTAAGATTTCATCCGCAAAAGGAGGACGTATCTTGCATTTAGAAACCTCCAAGTAACCCTGTAACAACATCCACATAAAATATAAGGGGCTGACCATAAATTAGTTCACACTTTTGCTCAACATTTTTGACCCCCCCCCCCCCCCTCCATTTCCACATTTCACGCTATTTTTCATAAACATATTCTTATAAATAAATGTGTGATATCACATTTCTTTTTATCCTCTTTCCCACCCTTGTCATAAACTGTTACAATTTCACTCATCCCTCCCCCCCCCCTAACCTCAAAACGTGACATTTGTGGACATGTGTGGTTTTTTGCTTCTTTCTGGAAGTCACGTTTTAGCTCCTCGCTATTTACTGATCTAGTGCATCCTTACACCAGTCTTTTGTATGGAAACGCTATAAGCGGATCCCCATTACCACTTGAGAATTCTGATACCCAGTCTCCATCAGGGGGAGAGACCAGGACTTTCACCTCACGAAATTGCACTAGGAATTCAATTTAGCCGAGCGTTTGCTTGGCTAAATTAAACCTAAGTTTTAGTTACCGAAAGGATCTTTAAAATTGTGTAAAATCGTGCAAGGTGGACACTGGTATTTTTTTTTTCATATTGAAAACCCACCGACTGAAGCAGGGTTTGAACCTGCGTCCTTGAGTAAAAGGAGCTAACGTCTAGTGATTAACTTGTCAGTTGAAAGTGGCATGATAACGTCGGTTGACTCATTTTCTACTTCGTAAAATGCTAAAAATGGGTAAAGGTAGGCTTGCCAGATTTCTGAAATGTTCAACCGGGACACCGAAATGCACCCCTCCCTTTTCCGCGTCGCTCATTGAAATGGATACACAACTCAGGATGATTTTTGGAGCGTTTTAGAGGGCAGTTTATTCTCAATGCTATTAGTAAATGGTTACTAATTATGAACCTAAAAGGGTAGTAAAAATTTACATAAGTAGATAAAATTGGTACATTTCACTTCCGATGCGTAAATATTTACAATTTATTTTAGTAAGAAAAAATACTTTGAATGATGAATAAAAAAATTGAACAATATTTCGATATACTTTTCATTTTATAGGACTTTTTAATGGATTTTTATGGTTTTAATCTTGTTGTAAAAATCCTCACAAGCTAATCCGGTATTAATTATACAAGTCAATGTTACGAATGATAAAGTAATTATCCAACTAATCCTTCAGTTAATTATTTTTAGACCTTTTTGGTCGTTTATAATCATATTTATCTTTTCCGGGACGTGAAGTAAACCGGCCGGGACTGTCCCGATCAAACCGGGACGACGTCTGGCAAGACTAGGTAAAGGGAACTTTTCCTAGTTCTCAGAGTTTAATCGGGCAGTTCATTGAAGTCTCACTTCTTGTGACGGAATTTGTAGCTGAATACGAGTTTAAATGATAGGTCGTAATAACGCCGACAGGAAATCGATTCAACTGTCAAAATCCCCCTCATATTGAACCGATACTATACACCCTACAGACTCCCCAGTGCCTGTCACGGTTAGGACGAAAACTGCTTAGGTCAGACTGTACAACTAAAATAAACCAGGGCTCAAAAGAGATATAAATTACACCAAATTGCATTTTTTACAGAAATCCTTTTCAGTGGCGACCAAAGGAGAGCTTTAATAAAAGAGAGATTTTGCCTAAATGAAAACTACTAACCATTCTAATATATTTGGACAACATTTCATAATGTGAGAGAGAGAAACAGAATAATATCATCCTCAAAAACTTTATTGGTGAATTTAATCGGTAGCATCAATTATAGTGATTGATTCAAAATTTATCGGGAACTAGGCATTTATCAGAAAGTCGCTCGTCATGGTATGACGGGTTAAAATTTGCTTCTACATTTGATCACAGCAATAGCCTGTTTATCGGTATTTTGGTAGTTTAAGTTTTAACCCAAACTCCAGTGGATTAACCCTTAACTCCAGCAGATAGCGGTCATTTTTGACCATTTTTACGTTTCTTCAATCTCCTAAAATAACATTCTTACCATTAAAACACTTAAGTCACCGTATCGAGTTCAGCCTTGTCACAATAAAGTCTTTAAACCAGTGGTTCCCAACCTTTTTCACGTCGCAACCCCCTGTTCACCAACTAAGAAACCCGCGACCCCCTAACCGGGGAACCACACGATTTCAGTAATCATGAAAAAAGTTCAAAATGATCTTATTCGAAAGAGCATATTTAGACTTTTTTTTTTTTTTTTTTTTTTCCCCCATGAACTGGGTGCCCTCGTTTCCAAGATGTGGGGTCTTAAAGTCTGCCGAAATCTCAAGAAAAGTCGCCAAATTTAAGGACTTGGCAAGAAATTTAAAACACCGTGCTATGCATCTTGCAAGGCATCTCATTTCCATTTTGAGTCATCTGCAATGCGTGTGAAAGATATTTTGCATTAATTCTTTAATTGTGCATGTTAAATTAAAAATCACTATCAAGCTTATGAAGTGGGAAGTACAAAATAGCTTTATCCAGAAGAATGACAACTTTACAACGAAATTAAACCTTAATTTTGTAATTTCATTCGTGATAATAATACATTTTAGAATATTACTGTATTTTATGTGTGTTTAGTGTTAACTCTTATTATTGAAATATGTTGTAAGTATTTCTTAATAATCTAGGTGAATTACTATGAATAAGTACAAAAAACAGGGTAATTTGAACTCATACAGTATATACAGAGTGTTCCGTTTTAACCTGCAAAACCTCTATTTTCGCAGCTGTTAGTCCTAGAAAAATCCTTGCAAAAATGTTCAAAATCAGATGCAGCGTAAAGGTGTTGAAAATTTGAAGTAAAAATAAAAATGGGTAAAAAAAATACAAAATTTAACTTTTTATATGGGCCCCAGGTCCCCTAACTTATATTTAGGGAAATAATCTACATTGAAGAACAATTCCAACACGAAAAGTTTGAAATTAGTACGACAAATATTCACATACATATGAAACGCAACGTTTTGTGACTTACACCACTTTACACTCGCCGTCAATAACACCTTTTTGGGGAAAATATAGCAGTTAACAAGTGTTTAAAATTATATGTGTGCAGAGTGTGGTTTTTCAAATTGTTTGAGATTTCGCAGTGTGTTTTTGCGGATTACGGCATAACATTTGCATTTATTTTTAAATAGCAATGAAAAATACATAAATACTTTGGTTTTTTACTTCGACACCCTCTCATTCTTCTGAAAGGATGATAAGTTCCAATCTTACCTGCTGTATTGTCCCTTAAAATTTTGAATGGAATAACTCCCTGAGTTTTGGTCGCACAAATGTCAATTTTTTTGTGTCAGTAATAGTTTTCAATGGAGGTTATTTCTCTAAATATAAGTTAGGGGACCTAAGACCCGTATAAAAAGTTAAATTTTGTATTTTTTTTGACTCATTTTTGCTTTAAATTTCAATATCTTAACTCTGCATCTGATTTTGAACGTTTTAGCAATTGGAAGTATGCATCTAGGACTAAAGGTTGCGAAAATAGAGGCTTTGAAGGTTAAAACGGAACACCCTGTAGATAGTACAATGGATAATCTCTGGAGTTCAAATAAAATGGTCATGGATTATGGTATCAATTTATATATACACAGTCCAGTCACATTAATGTGACCATCTGACAAAAGCCAGAATAACCACCTTTCGCAGAGCGAACTGCTGCGAGACGTGCAGGAAGAGAGTCGCTTAGGTCCCTGAAGGTGTTCTCTGGGATGTTGAGCCATTCCGACTCGAATGCCGAGGCCAGCTGCGCTAGATTACGCGGTTGAGGATCCATGGCGCAAAGAACTACTCGATCGAGATGGTCCCGCAGATGCTCGATTGTGTTTAATTCAGGTGAGTTTGCTGGCCAGGGGAGGACGGTAAACTCATCCTGGTGCTCTTCAAACCACGCACGTACACTGGCAGCTGTATGGCACCTCGCATTATCCGGCTGGAAGATGCCATCATCCTGATGAAAAACAATGCGCATATAGGGGTGGACATGGTCCGCAAGGACTGATGCGTACTTGTATTGATCCATCGTGCCTTCCACAATGATCAGTGAACCCAGAGAATGCCAGGAAAACATTCCCCAGACCATAATGCTCCCGCCTCCAGCTTGGACCGTTCCGGCAATGGTTGCAGGGTGGTTCCTTTCAGAGGTTTCACGCCTTATACGCCAACGTCTATCTGTCCGATGGAGCATAAAACGCGATTCATCTGAAAACGCTACCTGTCGCCACTCAGTGGACGTCCAGCTGCTGTACTGGCGTGCAAATTCTAGCCTTCGTCGTCGATGAACTGCAGTCAGCATAGGTGCACGAACCAGGCGTCTGCTTCGGAGGCCCAGACGCAGCAATGTTCGCTGAATAGTAGTTTGGGAGACACTTTTGGTAGCCCCTTGGTTCATTTTGGTGGTCAGTTGCTCAACGGTAGCCCGTCTATCTGCCCGAACGCATCTCCGCAACCGTCGTTCGCCTCTGTCATCTATGGCCCGTGGTGCACCACATTTGCCACGTCACTGATTTTGGACAGTCTCATTTTGCCATGCACGGTACACTTTTACCACGGCGGCACGCGAACAGTTCACAAACTCAGCCGTTTCGGAAATGCTTCCACCCTTGGCCCGAAAGCCAATGATCATGCCTTTTGGACGTCGGATAAATAGCTTCGTTTCTGCATTACGCCAACGATTGAAATGTTTTCCGAAGCCGTCACACACCCTTTATATACGCTCAACTGCACTGTGCTGCCACCTGTCTTCTGTGATTGGTTATTTAACTCTGACGTGGAAAGTACGTACGTAAAATATATATATATATATATATATATATATATATATATATATATATATATATATATATATATATATATATATATATATTCAATACATGAATTTTTATTGTCTGACCACTGTGAGGAATTATGTATAATTTTTAATTTAAAATGGAAAGAAAAACTAAATTTTAATTCGAAAACAACGAATAGTAAGTTGTAAATAATTTTTCGCTAATTTTGAAGTGTAATATGCACTTTAAAATTATCTATATCGGAAAGTACAACATGGATGGATGGAAATATATATTTTTATTCTTAAAAACTATTAATACAGTCGACGTTCGTTAAAAGAATCCTTGTCATTCGAGCAAAACCTGTGCTAAAAGTGGCTATACCGTAAATGCACAACATATTGCATGTTATTTGTTCATTTTTAAAAATACTGGAATAAAACTGCAATCACTTATTTATTTCCAGATTAGTGCACCACACTACTCGGGCATGATACAATATACCTGTTACAAGTCTAGGTTATTACAAACTCGGACACCTCCATTTCAAACACCTTTGCAATTTTGCTTTTCAAAGGAATTTGACCGCTGCAATATCTGTACCAGACATAAATCGATGAAATGTTCTTGGTGCCACAATTTTCTATCTTTTAAGCATTATTTTGTTCAGTATCATATTATTTTCCTTTCGACAGGCTACTTTTCTTTTTATTTTATTTTCCTCTTATTTGTAAAAAACAGTAATTTGCTAATTAAAATTTCTCAATAAGAAGTTTTTTTTTTTAATTTACATTGCTTTGTGTGCACAAATTAACTTTTCACAAAATCTTAAAAGAAATACTCACAATTAATACTTATACATTTATAAGAAATTACTTAAAATATATTACATGAATTAAAGTGTAACTAACACAACGTACTAAAGTAAAATCTACTTAAAATGCACTAAAATGCAAAAATACACTTTTATCCAGTTCGTCCCTTCGAAATCTTACTAGGGAAAGAGTCAATTCTGCCATGGGAAGTTAAAGCACAGTATCAGCAGAAATGAATTTTTGAGATATTTGGAACCGCGTTTCGGATTCCATGAAAAGAAAAGTTAGAATGTAACGTACTTATCGTGTTTAATTTTTATCGAAAATCAAATAATCAAGCTTGTACACTAAAGCCGAATCACAGAAGATGATAAAAAAGTAAAAAAATGAAAACTGAAAAATTTGCAGACATTACGCTTTACCTTCCCACGGCAAATACTTGTTATACCAAAAAGCAACATAAACATACACATTGCTATAGTTGAAAAAATGTTTGGTGGAACTCCCCTTAGGGTTTAGGGCACTCGCCAAGAGAGAGAGAGAGATAGAGTGGTTTAAAATCAATTTACATTATATTTGCATTGTTTTTACAATTAAAAAAAAAATCGTGTGGCAGCATTCTCCAGCGTCCCCCTCCCTTATCATACTACACTTTAGCAAGTACATGTAAATACTTTTTTTTTAACACTAAGAGGGTCAACTGCCACCTCCTGACCCCCATAAGTGGTGGGCTTGATTTCATCACCAATAATAAGATACAACCAGTGGCGGATCCAAGGAGAGGTCTAAGGGGCCTATAGCCCCCCCCCCCCGCCACACCTTGATGTCCGAACTTACACTAGATAAAATCGAAATTTCAGAGACTTTTAATATTGCAGTACATTTGCGAAATTAAATATGCATAACATTTTAATATAACTACTATATATAATGGCATATTAATATAAAGGGGAGGGGGCTAAGAGATTGTAGTCCCTCCCATTCTCCCATTTGGTCAAAACTTACAATATATTAAAATGATCTGCAATGGAATGGAAAGGCTTGGAAGAAATAGTTACGTTCTGCAAACGTTTTTTTTTTTTTTTTTGTAATAAATTCGAAAGTTATAACTAAACCGTCATGTTCGTCCCCAAGTTTAGGGACTATAGCGCCCCCCCCCCCCCTCCTCCATGAGGTCAGAAATAACTCTAAACGAAACCGAAATTTCAAAGATTTCTTATACTTTTCCGATCCGAATTCGAATATGCATTATATTTAAATAAATATAATGGATATTCAAATTCGGATCGAAAAACTAGACACTGTGGCGTATTAATTGTTAGTTGGGGGGGGGGGAGCTAAAGAAGCTAGCTTCTTCTTCCATTCGGCCAAAATGTACTACAGATTACAATGTGATTTGCAATACCATGGGAAGGCTTGGAGGAAAAAGCTTTTTCCTGATGCTATCAAGGTTTTTTAATCTGAAGTTTTCAGTTTCAAATTCACACAATTATATATTTTACTTCGTTCTGAGGCTAACGGGGCTATAGACCCCCCCCCCTCCCAAAGAGATCAGAACGAACACTGGATAAAACCGAATTTTCGGAGATTTTAAATACTGCAATACTTTTACAAAGAGAGCCTAAAACTGTTTTCAAGCCTCTAATTTGGAAACATTTTGTGAGGTAAGCCCCGCTTCCCCATAATGTCATCAAAGATTACTTAAAATTGCTCTGGCCATGGGGCGGTAATTTGTAGCTTTACATCCAACTGAGGTGCATATAGGGTCAATCCATGTGAAATCATACAGGAAAAGAAAAAAATGTTACTCACTATTTTTGAATTTTAAAATTTTTTGCCTGTTATTTAACCGTTATATTGGAAATCTGAAACAATGGTTTAAAAGTTTTTAAAAATTCGGAATTTTTTTTTGGCAGACACTTTTCAGTAGCTGCGGAGTCGACTTTTCGTGAAAATAGCACTTTACAAAAACTCTTAGAACTTTTTTTATTTATGAATGTATCAAAATACTTTAAAAATCATTAGGTTGATCAGAAAGTGATCTAAATTTCTATAATAATTTGTTTTCTGATAAGTTTTAACAAACCTGTACATTGGCTTAAAAATGAGATTTTCCGTGTGAAATTTCCCATTTTTAGCATGAAAATATTAGTGGAAGGAAGTAAGACTCACTCTTAATTTTTTCCCCTTAAGTATACATTATATAGAACTATTCTCAGAAGAGGAATGAAACGTCTGAAGCAAGTCTATTTTTTATATAGTTACTCAAACTTGCCATCTTAGAGAAAAAATGCTAAATTTAAGATTTAATATCCAAAAAGGGACTGAACGAAAATCTATGAAAATTTTACTGTATAACCTTCATATAGTAGTAAATATGTGGCAAAATTTTTATATTTGATCTCTCAATAGTTTTAGAAATATGGAGCCTCGAAGTAGTCTTTAAAATCACATTTATCATATAATGCAAAGAAATCATATAATGCAAAATTTATTCTACTCTCTATATCAGATGCTGTTTTGTGGTATAAACTAACCTTTTTACACATAATGTAGGATATTTAAACTTATTTTCGTCTCACAAAAACAAATAATCCAAAAAAAAAAAAAAAACTTATGATATAGTTTACATGCATCGACTGCTACGTACATGAGAACAAATTTTTAAACAAATTACTGTGTTCTGATAGTAAGACAGTGCATAAAACATGTCCAAACTAGTAAAATTTAATTTTTTAAAAGAATTGAACAACTATTTATGTTCTATATTGTTTGCTTTTAATGAGCAGTGTACATATGCATACTTATCATTTCGATAAACATACTCTCTGATAAAATCTTGCCTATCGCACTAGAGTTTTATGTTGAAGATCACGATATAATACAAAGCTAAAATACTTCTCATTAAAGTACAAAACCTTATTTTTTAGTAAAGGAAGTAGACTACATGAACAGAGCTCCTCTTAATAGAAAGCAAAATAATATATGGAATGAGCAAGTTAAAACATGATAGATTTCTAACTCATTGCTATCAAAACAGGGCAGAACGAAAAACGTGTTCTTAAATTCATAAAATGGAAAGTGCAACAAATGACAATTACAATTTATGAAGGAACTAGCTGTACCCGACGCGCGTTGCTACGCCAACAAAAAAAATACATCATTATACTGATTTTCATGACAATCGGTTGAACGGGGCAGAAGTTGCTACTCTGCAGTGCCACCTGGTGGCGAGTGGCTTCAATGAGCATATTATGCACCTTCTCCGTGGAAATACATATATATAGCAATTTTCATAATAATCGGTCCAGGTATCAAGTGAAGCCGTGACTATACTCAAATTTTGTACTCACGCAGTTTGCAAGATCAATCAATCGCTAAAAATATCAAATAGAAAAAGTTTTGAATCTCCCCGTTGCACGAAAAGCCATAAAACAATAAAGAAAGAATTTATTTGTTCAAACTCAAGAAAAATGGCAACAGCTAACTTCTTATCAATTCGCAACTCCAACGAACTATAGGGGGCACTGCAGTCACTGTCTAATGGCCGACTTAAAAACTAAAACAAACGCATGTGGTAACGAAGAAAATGCTAAAAGTGTTGTGATTTTTGTTCGTATGTATGATATTTTTCGCTTTATTCTTTTTAAATTAATTTTCGAAGTCTTCTGGATATTCTGGCTAACGTAGAAAGAAATGAGAATTCAAGAAGCATTACTAAACGTCAAAGATTAATGCAAACTACGTAGTTCGTAGTTCTAAGCAGCTATTTCCACGATGTTGAATTCGATATTTATCAATTCTTGATAAAACTAAATAATAATTGTGGCCTGACAAGAACAACAATTAATGCTAGAAAATTCAATATGACATTACAAATTATTATCGAAAGAAGATGATACTTCTTTGCCTTGCTTGGCTAGCGCTTATTGTTTTGAATTTGTTGCTGAGTTATTTCTCTCGAATTCCCGAATCGGTTAATTTAAAATTTTTCTGTTTCGATTTTTCTAATTCCTGAGTTACGATTTAATTATGTCAAGTTATGCAAATCATCTACAGAATTCTTACGGATATATGGTGGTAATTTTCTTTTCAGTTGATTGACCATTATTTCTTTTTACTTATCGAATTCTGTAATCTTACTACCATTTTATTCCACTCATGATAAAAATTAAAAATGGTTTAACTAAAAACGCGAAATCTCGCCAAGGCTACTTTGCTCGCACTATACTAAAACTATAACCCTAAACAAATTTGGCGAAACCTTTCAGCTGAGAATAAAAGGAATAAAGTAAATTCTTTCTCGGTGAAACATTTTTCATTTTGTTCTACACTGCAAAAAATAATTGTTGTTTTTACAGTAATATACTGTTTTTTCCTACAGTTTAATACTGCTGTGCCAAATAACAGAAAAAAACTGTGAAAATGATTTAGATTGCGCAAAACGATGCGCAAAAGGTTTTTCTTTTCATACGGGAAGAGAAAATGAATTTAAGGTATCGAGACAGCCATGTTAGTTATTTTTCGGGAGTGCTGAGGCAGGACTGCGCAGATGTAATCCAAATTAAAGGCAAGTGCTAGTTATATTACTCATTCCCTTTTCCTCAAAATGTAGTTTTCTTTATCATCGAGAATGTACGTAAAATAAGTTTTTATTTTTAAATCGCAATTCGTATCCCAATATTCGTTGATGTTGACTTTGCAATTTCTTTTAGTTGTAAGTTGTACCGATTGCTTTATAGCGAAAATCCGAGTAGTTGTTGTGATTCTGAACATTTTACTGCACGTATGATAGTTTTTAAACATTTTCTGAACCTCAGATTTGTTTTTAAAAGAAATCGATTCCTTTCTTGATCGTATTTAAAGTTATTAGAACATTAGACTTTGTTTACGACTATATTTTGTGTTATATAGGATGTCAGTACTTAAAATTTAAATTCCTATGTATAAAATAACAATGTGACTGAGAGACATGCAAACAGTATCACGTTTACTGATATTTTTTGTTGAAGAATTTGCCACTCTGGAAATAAACAGTCTGATGTCTAAACGACTTAAAGTTCTCTGAAATCTGGAGTCAGCTTCATACTTATCGATCAAAACTAAAATAATAGTAATTAAAAAAATAATCAATGAAGCACTCAAAAAAAAAAAAAAAAACTAATAAAAATAAGCATTTTCAGACACAATCACAAAACCTTTTTGTTTCAAAAGTTTTATATTTCCGTCAACAGGAAATTAAAGTTTTACCTCAGGAAAAATGCACTAGTACCATTGGAACTTGTGAACATAAAAATAATTTTAAAAACTATATTCAAAGGCACTCGATGGGAGGTCAAGGGAAGTCTGTATGACCTCCTCAAAATTTCCACATTGGGAAAATTTTGACTGGCGATTCGGCAAATTTGGGGATATAACTGTAATGTTGCAATTTTTGAATTCTCGAATGTCCAAATTCCATTAGATATTGTACTTATTGTTGTGCGTACTTAATGTGCACATGCACCAGTATTTTATTAATCGGCAAATATGTAAATTCCAATTGACAAATTGAGATTATACGCCTTCCCAACATATTTAAGTTCAGGCCGTGCCTGGCTATATTTTAAAATTTTCAGCTCTTCATTTCTTATCTGGTAGTGTTTCGTTCTCGTCAAAATTAGTTTTTTAATTTAAAGTAGAATATTTACATTATTATGCATTGTGTTTTATATTTTATTCGCCTTAAAGGACATGCTCATTTAGAAAAGTAGATGCTAGTGAACTACAGTAGAATTTGAAACTCTGGTAACCTTGAACTCGTCAGTTTCCTTACATTTTAACTTTTAGAACCCTTGGGTTTTAAAGATTGGCATCAACGTGTTTATGCTGGCGACAAAAACTACATTATGAATACTGAAAAGGGGCCTCAGTGGCCGCCGAGCGGTCTGAGTGACTGCTTGACATTGACAGACTTGAGGCGGTGGGTTCGACTCCCACCCTCGTTCAGGTTGTACTTTCCCTTCTTTGTGTTAATTACTTCATGTGTTGTTTATATGTGTAATAAAATACATCATGCGTAAGGGAGGCAAAGCACTCAGATTGTAGTCCTCATCAAAATAAACCTTGTGCAATTAAGCACCAAAAGAAAGAAATACTGAAAAGTGATTCTGTACTTCACTGTCTTTCACTGCATATAAAAAGTAAAAGTATGTTAAATTGTTATCCGTGTAAAGTGGAAAAATCGGAGAATTTCGTTTCAACTTGTAACGGAGGTTCAAGCCAAAGCCGGGTAAAATCTTTTGCATTTAAATGCGATGGGTTCCTTAGCAGTTGAGTGCTTTAAGGCTGGAGGGATTATTTTCACAATAATAGACGATTTTTCAAGAAAGCCTTCGGTTTGTTTCTTATAAAAGAAAAGTGAGGTTTTTGAATACTTTGTCAGGTTTCAAAAGAGAACAGAGAGATTTGCGGGAAAGATCCGATAACGGAAAGGAATTTCTGAACTTCCGCTATGAAATTTACCTTAGCGACCAAAGCATAAGAATTGAAAAAAACCAACACATCCTTCAGTTAACAAAGTAGCGTCATAGAACACTATGACTCAACATTAATAAATGGAATTAGGACACTTTTAAATGAATCGGGTTTGCCTCAGCAGTTTTGAGCCGAAGCAGCTATATGCTACCACTACTTACGGACTAGAGCGGTTTTAAAAGGAAAAACCAAAACCTTTTTTGAGCTATTTAGGGGAAGAAAGCCATCTATTAAACACTCCCGTGTTTTTTGGCTGTATTTCGTACATTGGACTTCCAAAACAGAAAATAAACAAATTGGATATGAGAGCTAAACAGGGAGTCATGGTAGGATATGCGTTTTATACGAAAGGTTATAGAATTTGGGATCCCGAAAATCGCGAAATAACAGAAACGCTGAATGTTTAATTCGATGAAAATAAATTCTGGGGGCGTAAAAAATTAACGGGAAACAGAGGGACACAGTTTTATTTCACTACTGAGTAAATCTGAAGTAGGAAAAGATTATCCTGAAAATAATAAAATCGAGCATGTTGAGAATTAATAGGGTTAAATAAATACCAAAGCAGATAATTCAGGGATATGTATTATTCTATTGACACGACGACGGTTCTAAAGTCCGAATCACGAAGCCGAGGTTTAGTGTTCTGAAAATAACATTAAATATGACCCAATATATTTTGATTTCACTTGTGATGATAATTCAACAAAAGTATCGGATTCCGATGAAGATAGGGGGGATAATTCAAGTAAGCTAGAAGTTAACATTTCTGAAGATGTAATTTCTTCGAATTTGAAACAAAGTTTGAAAACGGAATGGCTCAAGAAATTCAGGTGATCTGAGAAAGAAACGTTTACGAATTGGTTAAACTGACTGAAAATTTTAGAAAGAAAGAAGGATATAGATGAGGGTTTTGATTTAAAAACAGATGAGCAGAATGAAATAATGCGCTTTAAGGCAAGACTGGTAATTTTAGGTAACTACCAGGTATGGGGGGGGGATACTTTTCGCAAGTGTTCTCTCTAGTAATTTCCTTTGATTGAGGCTTTCTTTTCAATTTTTGTGTATAAACTACATTGGGTTCATTTCCAAGTAGATGATTGCAATCCGTATTTATATGGGGATTTAAAAGGGGAGATTTGTGAGACAACCTGAAAGGTTTGTCTATACCTAAAAACTAAATTTTGTCTGTAAATTGAATAAATTGTCATTCTGATTCAGATTACGCCTCGAATCACGACGACCGGATTTCAATGGCGGGGGGGGGGGCTTGTAGTGTTTTTGGATAGGATACGAATAGTATGGTTTAAATACAAACAAAAATGCGTAGCACTGTCAACGATGGAAGAGGAGTATATTTCATTTAGTGGAAAATCTACGGAAGTTATGCGGATCAAAAGAATTTTAAATGAATTAATTGGCTACGAAAAGAGTTAAGAATTTTAGATTGATAGATAGTGCTTAGTACTGTGACAATTCTATTTGCGATCGATTTTTCTAGTTCAGCAATAGAAAATTGCAGAACTAAGCAGATTGATGTGGGGTACCATTTCCTTAGGAATTTGATTGATGAAAACAAATTTGGAATAAAATTTGTTGAAACTAAAAATAATTTAGCTGATTGTTTTACAAAACTTTTCTCAAGGGAAAATTTACGTAAACCTTGAATTGCAATGACATATTTTTCTAGATTGTTTTTTTTTTTTTTTTTTTTTTTTGGAAATGTTTCAATTATTCCATTATGTTTAAGTTATAATTTGTGCACACAAACGGATGGCCTGTAATATATTTTTTATTCATGTCTTAAAGTATTTCCTTTTTTCCGTGCGCTGGCGTACCAAGAAGGGGGGAATATGCTAGCGAATATTTTGTTCCTGTCCCTCCACGGAGGAAAAAAAAATGTAGTTGATTTAATTTTGAATTTGTGCCCGGTCATATGGTTGCGTTAGGTATTTCGAAAAAATTTAAACTATAAATTTCATTCTAGCCGCCTGAATTCACTTCATTTAAATTTATTCACTAATGCAATATTATTTCTTTGAGTTTAGTGGTATGCAAATGTAAAGAACTACGTAACTTGTGACCAGAATTGAATGGAATAATGGGTTCGTGGCAGTTCGCAGTTGTGTTCCGCTTGGAATTTCAAAGAAGCCTCTTGTCTGAACGACGTTGCAATGGTTCACTTAGTGACACGAATGCCGGCAACGGAAGTTTATAAGTATCTCTTTTCATTTATATTTTTGTGTTTCTATTTTTGTATCGGATGTAATTTGTAATCACAAATGCTTTTGAGTTTTAGAGCGTTCTTATGCACTGAAC
This sequence comes from Uloborus diversus, assembly GCF_026930045.1. Lineage (NCBI taxonomy): Eukaryota > Metazoa > Arthropoda > Arachnida > Araneae > Uloboridae > Uloborus > Uloborus diversus. The sequence goes on along the minus strand of NC_072732.1, from coordinate 67,398,049 downwards.
CCTCTCCTACGGCCTGCGTGCCATATTGGTTCCCTGAAGCTGTTTTTTGTGGCCCGTTGTCAGGTTCTATGTATCATTACAATCAAGAACTATGTATTGGAACAATATAAACGAAATTTTATTTCGTTTTGATTAAAATGTGATCGGTCATACAATTCATTTAAGTCTTGAGTTTTTTAAATTTGTAATTCAATATTAATTTTTGCGGGTAGTTGAATATTAACACTTCAAGAATCACCGGAATATAGAAATTTCTGTTGCTAGAGCTAAATTATACGTACATTTCTTTCAGTATTATTATTATTTTTTTTAATTTTTCAGTAAATTTTAGAACATTGATTCTTTGTTTTTACATGTTATTAAAATCGAAGGAACCGAAACAGAATGCTGAGTACTTTATTATTTATTGTACGCATTTTTGTAAAAATTAAAGGAACAAATTTTAAAGCCAACTTCATAATGAGAAAACCGATAAAGATTAAAGTTTAAAGTACGATGTATTAAAGCGTATGAAACTTTCTTCGCATATTCAGACTTGACTTATCAAACAAAATTATAGATTATTTTTATTGTAATGTAAATAACAAGCAGTTATTTTGCAAATGTGAGCATGTTTAAAACTACAGTAAAAGTGGTGCGGTCTTCTGGCAAGCGTTTTCAAGAAGGGTAGCATTGTTTACAACAAGGACGGCGGGCCAAATATGGACTTACAATTAATGATTAGAGCTGGCACTACCAGATTTAATCCATTTTTTGACATGTTTGACAATTTATTCTTTTGTTAAAAACTTTCAACTTTTCTGACCAATTTTAGTTTCTTACTGAACTGACTTTAACTAAGCCATCTTGATTTTGGGAATAAAGAATTTTCTTCCAGATTTCACGTAAATTCTGAAAAACTTAAAGATAATTTGTGTAAAACCTTCCAAAAGAAGTGCCACTTAAAAAAAAGTCGCTGGTGGCTTAAATGGGGAAATGGCTGTTCAAAACGAAGAGGGAGGGGGGGGGGCTCCCCATTTTGAAAGACATAGAATATAAATGAAGCATCTTAAATTATGCTTAAATATTAAGACATATATAAGATACAATGATCTTACGGTATTATTTTATTTCAACTCAAATGATTCTTTTATGTGATTCCTTAGTACTTAAGAAAAAAACTCCAAAAAATGAAATTTTAACAATGTAATAACACAATTGTGAAATAAAATGTATGAAAAAAATTATTAAAAAAATTAAAGTAAAATATTTCACATTAAGTACAGACAGAGTTCTAAATATTTCTAACAATGGGGAGCTGTCAAAGAAAAAGAAAATGAAGCTGGTATCCGTTGAACATAGCTCGAGCTATTTAACAAGTGTTGGAAAGGAATATCGGTTACAAAAATACCTCGGGAGGGGGCGGGGTAAAAGAGTCTAGATACGGTATTCATTGTTTTAAATGAATACCCCAATATTTCCGAATTGGTTGTCCTAAACGTCGACATTGCTCTATTTTCTAAAAAAAAAATATCTCTACCTCATCCTAATTATTGTTTTGAAGTAAATATATTGCAATACTATAATCTGAAGCCTATTCTAAGAAGAAACTAGTTTCAAGTTTTATCATCTTTCAAACATTTTTTTTCTTTAGGTCAAGATGCTAGCTTTCCCATTTTGGACAACTTTCCGCTGTTTTTTTTTTTTTTTCTCTTGATTTATAAAAGTAGTTATTCTCCCGATCACTTCAGTTATCCGATTGAAACAAATAAACATTATTCTTAATCAACAGTCTTATATAAATTACAAAATCCTTCAAAAATACCGAAAATTACAAGGATTTTTTTTTTAAATTGTATTTCAGGAACCAGTATAAGTGCATTTCTTTACATGGAAGATAAAATGTAAGATATTATTTTCTTTCTTTTTCATTTTTTGAGTTCTTATGTAAAGTATCCAGATTAGGTCTACTTTAATTAAACATTAATAACCACCGCTGCAAATGCGTAGGTTGCAAATTGCTGCCAAACAGTTTTTTTTTCTCCTTACGACAACATATTTAGCGCTTAACTGGTTCCTGAAATCAACGGTTCAATTACAATTTAGGTATATGTTAAGCGGTTTCGAAATAAAAGCAATTCCCAAGGCAACCTTAATTTCAGATCATTCAGAGTCATAATTTTAATCATTTTAGGGCGTATTTTTATGCCTACGCAATTTGATTTTTTCAAGGTATGTTTTTTCGTGTCTAAAAGGTTTATGAAATTCTAACAATTTTTATTTTGACAGATGCTTTCCTATTATAAGGCCTAATGATGGCACCTAAGTCGGCAACGATGTCACAAAGAAGAATCAAGGTTGTGATGTAAAAATTTTGACCTTGAAAAAATTAGTATTCGATTTTAAATGAATTTCTGCAATTTCACTGTAAAAATTACTAATCTATATTTATAGGTAATGTATACGAAATAAAATAATTTGGCAATTTTTAATGGTGTGAATGTTTCCTTTTTTTCTTATGAAAACAGTATAACATAATATAAAGTTATATAATTTTTGGAGTAGTAAAACTAAGTTTTAACTTTCAATACTAGTACTCATAAACCTGACAGATTTTATTGTACCGGGTGAAAAATTGTTTCTGTTTAACAGCTCTGGAATCTGGAACTGTCACATATTTATTGTTTTCATTTATGAAAACTTTAAAAGATCAATAGGAAAAAGTATTATCTAATCTATAATAATCAGTATACAATAAAAACCATTCTGTGCAGTCTAAATGCTGAATACTGCACATATAGTGTGAAATAAAATTAGTTTGTCAGTAGTATTTCTCAAATAAAGTAAGTCCACGTGCAAATCATAATACTAAAAAAAGAACAACACCGTGAAAATAATCTGTTTTACCAGAAAAGGAAAATAAATGCACAGAATTGCATGCATAAAGTTAAAATAAACTTAAAGGTATAATGGATTGCATACTGCAAAACATTTCCCACGTTATGCTGCACATTTTAGCAACTCAATAATGCTGAAAGTGAAAAAAAGTATTTTTAGTGAAGATACGATGTAGTATTTTCAGTTATATATAAAAAACCTTTCTCATTTTTACTACCTCCATGGATGAAAAAGTTTTGTATTATGAAAAAGCTATAACTGTTCTTAAAATAAAGCTTCAGACCATATTTTGCAATTTCCTTCAATTTGTAAATTTTTGTTTGCAATAGAGCTAAAAGTTTTTTGTAAAAATGAAAATGCACCACTTTTTCTTCTTTAACATGTGTTTATAAAATATTGAGATGGGGCATTGATTTATTTTGTGTACAAGGAAATTAATATCAATAAAACATATTTAGCAGCAGTTAACTATTTTTATGTAAAAGTGTTTAATATTTCTTTATTTGTCGCTTTTCATAGCCTTAAACATTATTTTTGTTGTTGAAAAACTTAAGAAAAGGAACAGATTTCGTATGTAGGCTGATTTATAAAACGTACATACTGACTCAATTGCTTTACTTTTCGATATTGTTCTTCAGCTGTAAAAGCAGTGATTTCGGCTATGAAAAGAAACGATAGAGTGAAAAAACCCTGTTGCATAAAAATTGAAAACTTCATTTTATGGTTTACTGCTGTTAATTTTACTGTACAAATCATTTATAAAACCGTATACTACTGCTGCTTTTATGGCACAATTCAGTTGATTCCGCAGCATAATACTGCTAACTTTACAGTTTGATACTGTTGATTTTGCAGGGCAATTCCGTTACAAAACAGTATATAACTGTTAATTTTACATATTATCTCTGTTAAATTTACAGGTCAAGTCATTCCTAAAACAGTATATTACTGCTGATTTTACAGTTTGATACTGTAAGTTTTACAGGGTAGTTTTATTAAAAAGCAGTATATTACTGCTAATTTTACAGTTTGATACTGTAAGTTTTACAGGGCAGTTCTATTAAAAAGCAGTATATTACTGCTAATTTTACAGTTTATCGCTGTAAATTTCACAGTAAAAGTCTGTTATAAAACAGTATATTACTGCAAATTTTACAGTTTAGAATTGTAATTTTTGCAGTTTTTCTTTGGAATGCGAGCTGCCAGTATTTTACTGTAAAAACAACAGCTTTTTTTTTGCAGTGTACGGTAATATATTCAAGAAAATGTTTTGCATACCGTCCATTTCAACTAAATGCTGCTGTAAAAGATGGTTAGTTAAATTAATTTAAGATTAAAAAAAACTCATATTCTTACAAATTCATACAAAACAATAATTTTTTTTACCTTGTATAACGTTATCCAAGTTTGTTAATCCAGTTTTCGCTTTCACCATTTTCAATCAACTCATATTTTAGAAGGAAATAAGGAAAACTAACATTATTTTGAGAAACTCGAGAATACTACTAAGGGACGAATTAATTTCTATAGCTGAAAGCAAACTAAGACTCATCGATTGCGTTAATAAATACTCAGAACAAACTGCCTGTGTTTACGTCAACAGACACACGTGGATCGCAACGTGGCAATGTTTTAGTTTCATCGGCAAATTTGTAAATCACCGCAAGGTAGCGTATTCGAGCGCTGGAGTTCCGAATGAGATCTTTCACTCGAATTAATTTCTGCAGCCGATAATTTTATTCGTATTTATCCAATGGATTGTGACTTAAATTGGAATAAAAAAGGAACTATCGATCGGATTTTTTTCGAACTGGTCTATAAACATTTCCAGTACCAAAAATAACAAACGGTGAAAGTTTCAGCCAAATCTGCCGGGTAGTTTTTGAGTTCATGGATGACATACAGACAAACATTCATTTATATATATATATATAGATAGATAACAAATAAACATTTTGAGAACATAACAAATAAACAAACGTTGGTGATATGTGTTAATTAATACTAAGAGTAAATTGATTAGTGATGTGTAGCAATTAATACTAAAGGTAAATTGAATGAAAATTTTAAAATTAATTTCAGTAGAAGAAGTCATTTTTCGGTGAGTCTATTTTTTGAATTGATAGGACTGTAGAAGTGAAGTCGTGATACTCGACTTGTAATTTTAAAACGTCTAGGTGCTTCTTTGATGTTTAACTTTTTTATGCGATGTGTTTTATTTCAGCATAGAAAAGAATAATTAAATTCACTTGATTTGGAAAATTAATTGCATAAATGTATGAAAATAATAAAGCCCGTGATTAAATGAACAAGTAAAATGTTGATGAAAAATAGTAACCAGAATTAATCATTTTGAATTAATAAAATCGATGAATTAAATCTAAATCGTAAATGGGTAGTATTCAAATATATCTTAGCTTGAGTGAAAAAAAAAATTTTTTTTTGTATGTGTAGAAAATAATTATGATGGTAGTTTTAAATATATGTTAAAATTCGGTTAATGATACGCGTGTTAATTAGTACTATGCGTAAGTGGATTAGTGATATGTGATAAATAATACTAAGAGAATAACTAGTAAATTGATTCGTAACGCGCGGTAATTAATACTAAGAGTGCTCAGAGTAAATATGACATGTGTTAATTAATACTAAGAGTAAATTGATTGCAATTTTTTAAATTGGTTAGCTGAAAAAAAAAATTAAGGGTTCGATTCCTATCACTGATTGTGAAAAAATTGCTAAGTCCTAAAATGTGAGAAAAAACGATAAAGTCAAAACAAGCGAGGAAATAATCAAACTCCAAAATGCACCAAAAAATCCAAACCGCGAAAAAATATTCTAAGTCTGAAATGTTTGAAAGTAGTTAAAGACTAAAAAAGTGGAAAAATAGTTAAAGACTAAAAATGTGAGAAAATAATCAAAGATTAAAAGACGCTAAAATAGACTAAGACCAAAATGGCAAAAATAATCGAATTCTAAAATACATGAAAATAATAAAAACTGCGAAAAATATTTAAAGTTTATAAGGCGGGAAAATGACCTAAATCACGAAAAATATTCAAAGTTCCAAATGCGAGGAAAAAATCAAAATTCGAAAAATATTTCAAGTGTAAATAGGTATAAAAACAATTGAACTCCTAAATGTATGAAAATAGTAAATGTCGGGGAAAATTATAAAGTCGAGTATACTTGTAAATAAATAAAAGATGCGAAAATAGTTAAAGATCAAAACGCATAAAAAATAAACTAAGTCTAAAAAATCGCGAAAAATAATCAAAAGAGCTTTAGGAATAGTCTAAGACCTAAATGGAAAAAAAAATAATTGAACTCCTAATTGCATGAAAATAATCAAATTGCGAAAAACATTCCAAGTCCACAATATGGGAAAATAGTCTAAATCGTGAGAAATATTCTAAGTCCGAAAAAATGGTGGAAAATAATCAAAGTCGGAATAGATGGCTCCCTCGGGAGTTCTTTAAAAGTAAAATCTCTTGTTGTTATGAGAAAACGAAAACTAAAATAGATTACCATCCTAAAAGTAAAAACTTTGGATGCTATGACAACAAGTAGCACACGTTGCTATGACAACAAGTATGACATGTTGCCATTCCCTAAAAACTATCCGTAAAAGGTTATAAGAAAACGACAAATTCCGTGAAAATATTTCGAAACCGAAAGTAAACCCTTGTAATCTTCTACGAAGATCATGCAGAGGCGCAACCGGAAGGCGGAGGAAGTTGGGAGGCGCAACAGCTGCACCTCTTGTCCTGGGACTCACATTTATCCCCTACTCCAGGCCCGAGCCTGAAGGGGGCCCAATATTTTTAAAACTAGACTTGAAAAATAGGAGTAAACAATATGGAGGAGGGCTGGAAAAATCTTTTGTGACGGGTCCCAGAATTTCTGAGCACACCCCTGACGAGAACACCTCTTTCCATTTCAAAAATCGTGTCTTTTTATCCATAAACTGATTTCTTTTTCCTTGAAAAAAGAGTTCCTTGTAACGCCGAAACATGTGTCTGCAGTAATCTGCAATTGGCCGTGGAGTTCCGATCGATAAGGAATCGGACTTGTGACCGGAGGGTCCCATTTTCGATCCTAGCCAGTCGAAGATCCACCGTCTGCATTAATGGTGACTGTGGCCCACAGTCACCATTAATCCATCCCACAGTCTGTGGGACGTTAAATATGCTCGTGGTCTAAAGTTTCCCAAGTGAAACGATGCCTCTGGGGGTGCTGGATCAGGGATTGCTCAGTTTCTGGTGTAGATAAAAAAAATCAGAGCTGTCTTCACGGTCCCATTTAACTGGTTAAACCACAAATAGTGGTAGGTACGGAGGACCCTGGAGTGAAAAGTAATCACTCCAGAAATGTGTGCTATTTGACGTTGTTATTTCCTATTTTATTGCTTTTGTACTTTTGTTTTTCAGTTTGCCTCTCCGCTTAACCATAAAAAAAATGGATTTAAAGTGGTTCTAGTAGAATAGTTGCTAATGGTTAAAATTTAATGGAAAATAAAACATTACAAATTAAGAAACGAAAGTTCATATACATTCTGTATGATCAAATTGTTTTTTTCTTTTTACAAGGAGAGGGGAATATTTTGTTTTCAGAAGTTTTAAATGGTTAAAAAGTATGTTTAACTAAATTTTCAATTCTCGGTAAATTAGTGAAGATTAATCTAAAGCTTGAAAACTAGTGTTGGTATGCAGAAAAGTAGGCTCGTTTAGTTCTTGACGAAACTTCTTGAAAAACTTTTAGTTCTATTCTCTTCATAATGCACTAGGAAAAAAAGCCACTTTTTTTTATTATACATACAGTTGTTTAAATTCTTAGATGTCCCATTTTGAGGAAAAAAACAAATGGTTATTAGTCACTTTTGGTATCCCGAGTTTACCCATTTTGTTTTCCTTCCTGACTCTTCATCAGTTCCTCCTCAGTGGTTTTATCTACAAACCCTTTCCCCATAACATTCAATCCTTGCTTCCGACGCAATCGCGGTGGGCGACACCGTGTCGTCTCGCCTTCCCACTGTGTCCCACACCAAATAAAAACATAGCATTCCTTGTTCCAGAGCAGCCTGTGCTTATTATAAAAACCGCCCAGTCGCCCGCCATACAAATATACAGTCACCGAAGCTAGTAGCGGGGACACTAGGTCTAAGTGATCCATCAGCTTAATGACTCGGACTCTCCACATTATTTGAGCCGGACACAATGCCGGACATTGTACCCGAGGCACTTAAGTAATCCTTAAGTACATCTCGAAGCTCGTTTTTAATTGTTCTTCTTCTTAAATCCTAATTCTGCTTTTTTTTTTTTAATTTGCACTTGGAAACGTTTAGCGCGAACAACTGTTGATGTGGTTGATAAATTGTTTTACGACAGTTATATCACTGTGTGGTGTTAATAGAAGCCTTTTTAAGAGATAGGAATGCAATGTTAAGTGTCAATAGTTTTTGTTCTGGCGGACGGTTATGAAAATGATAAATAATTATTGTCTATGAAAATACAACAGTAACTTAGCGATATCTATTTAAAAACGATTTTTCGTTCACAAATATCTGAATGTACCTAAATTTGCAAATGACAAGATACAGACAAACATCGATAACTCGAAGTTTATACTCGAATATTCTTTTATCTCGAAGTTTTCATCGGGTCCCAAACTCTTGAGACTGTTGTGGAAACTTCTCATAACTCGAACTACAGTTAACTCAACCGTTTTAGCCGGTCGCTTTGGACTTCGAGTTATCAAGAGTTGACTGTATATAATTAATGAACTAACCAAAAGTATAACAATTCGAATTCCAAAAATTTGCGAAAAATTTTCATAAGCTACAAATAAGCGTAATATCTTTACAAGCTTTCTTTTTCGGAAATCCATCAATTATCCTTCTCTTCTCAGAAATAGTGTCGCTTTTTCCCGTGAATAGCATGTAGATGTACTGAATTTCACACAGTAAGAGTTTTTGCGGGGAAAAAATGATGTCATTTTTCAAACGAATTTTTTCGAACAAAACGGCTGTAAGCTCCTTTATTGTCGCAATAGTTCGAAGAGCAAGAATTAATAACTGGACGAAGCTGGTCCAATCATTGGATTAGGAAAAGCTGAGACAAAGATCCCAAGTCATGTGATTCAATTACGAAGTATGGGCGACACGTTTTGCGTAAAACCAAAGAAAGAAAACTGAATTCATCCAATACTTTACTTCAAATGCTGTCACGTGACTTAGTATCTTTCTTTCAAGAATAAGAGGCTTCGCTATCTCACCTTTTATTTCTTCTCAATATAATTGACACTTCCTTATTCACAAGGCATAAGGTTGGAACTGATTGGAAGTTTGTTACAAAAATCGCAGTCGCTCCGAAGTTTGTTTACTAAAATCATCTGTATTTGTACGTATTTTTTCATTAGTTCACATATTTTACTAAAACGTGTTTATCAGTTCAAATGTTAATTTCATCAAAGCAATAAAAAACTGAAAAAGCTAAACTATAAAGCTAATCTCAGTAAAAAACACCACATTGAAATTAATTTTCTCTACGTAACACTTAAAACCATTAATAATTACAAATTTGAAAAGTACTTAAATATTGTTGCTCTTAAAAATGCAAAAATTGTTTTTCTCATTATTCATTCCGTCAATGATGTTCTAGTAATTTGTATACAAAATTTAATTATCCTTTAAAAAAAAAAAGCTTTTTGCATTAATTTCTTCAGAAAACTCTTTAACACCTCGAAGACCATTCGCTCTGAAGTAAAATATTGTTACACGTTCGGTGCAGCTTCAAACTTTCTTCAAATGCCGACACAGTTCTTGAGAAAAACACTGGAGATTTATTTGCAACTATTTACAAGAAATATCGTTAACAACTGCTAAATTCACCATAGCAATTAGGCAAATATCGATTAACACCGTAAACTAAACGGTAACACACGTATTCACATCAAAATGCACAAAAACACAACCCAAAGGGCTTCACAAAACAGAGCTAATACACTCTCAGCGCAACGGTCAGTCGAGACTGACTTTTTATCACGCGTCACGGCTATTTATAAACATCGAAGAGCTCAAATATTCCAGAAAATCCTACATCGTTCAACCACTTTCTCATTTCTTTCCATTCACAAATTTTATCATTCGGAAATAAGGGGCCCATATACTTCAGCCGAATGTTTGGGGGGTTGTGTGTACATAACATTATTATTTACAGGTTACGTTACTAAGACAATTTTAGATGAAAGATAACGCCAAATTTAGCTAGATTACAACAAATTAATCACAAAAAATAATTACTATTTACAGAATTTGTAACAATATATGATTTAAGTTTAGAGCGTTTTCAAGGTAAAATTGTAGTTTAAAGTCAGGTGGAGTAAAATAAGTCATGGGGTAAAATAGGTCAGTTTAAAAAAAAAAATCTTTACAAAAAATATGAATCTTATATTTTCTTTCTGTGTTTCTAGTTCTGACCCCAAGCATCATTTATATGAATAACTTGCTGCAACTTCTACCTTAAAGTGACAGATATTAGGTATTTAATGTTTTCCTTAACAGAAACTTGAAGTTGTTCATCACCAAAACTTCTGATTTAAAGAAAGTGAAGAGTTATACCCAATATTTTTTTAACCTACTATACACAAAACACATTTGCAAGGTTAATTTCCAAAACATTTGAAGAAAGAAAAGATATTTTTTTTATTGTAAAAAAAACATGTGTGGGGTAAAATAGGTTAGGTTTTGAATTAGGTTAGGCTTGGCATATATTATTTGGCAATTAATAACTTTCGCTTTTTTAAATATTCTTTGTTATTATATGTGTGTGTTTCTTTAAAATAAGCTATACATACAGTGCGAAGCACTAGCGCAGCCAGAAATACCTACTGGAGGGGTTGTTTTGACGAAAAATACCTCCTTTAAGGGGTTTTTTTTTTTTTTTTTTTGATGAAAAATACCTTTTGGATGGTTTTTTTTTTTTTGAGGTAACATGCCTTTTAGAAGCTTTTTTTTTTTTTTTTTGATGCAAATAACTTTTCATGGCGGTTCTTTTAATCAAAACAGTTCATATGCATAAACTACTGAATTAGTATTTGCATTTATGTTAAAACCAATGGCTCTGGGGGGGGTCACGCCCCCCCCCCCTTTGCTGTGCCACTGGCGCAAAGTAAATAAATTTAAAAGCCAAAATTAATAATACTGCTTTTTGTTCTTCAGAAAATATTGTTGGCGAGTTCAGAAAAAGTGGTTTGGTTTCTTTAAAGAAATTTTTAGCAAGCAAATCCTGGAAAACCATTCTACACAGCTGATTTCAAATAATGCAGTTGAAGTAGTGACATCAACATCTAGAGCAGGGCTTCGCAACCGGTGTGCCGCGGCACACTGGTGCGCCGCGACAAGGAACCCGGTGTGCCGCAGTATTTTCGTAGTTGTCTAAAAAGAAGGAGACTTGACGTATTATATTTTAAAGTTACGACCGAATAGTGTTTGTATCGTTCTGTAACTTCTCAATTCACCCTGTCGATCATGTGTAATAAGACATTCCCGACAAAAGGGGAGAGGCAGGATTTGCTGCCCCACCTCATTTAAACTTCTTGTGATCCTATTACTTTCGTTTTTTGAAAACGGATTTTAATTTCCACGAAATCAACTAATTATACAGATTTTTTTTTAATCTTTCGCAAACGGGAGTACCGTCCCCTCCCCCAGGAATTTTAGACCCAGCTTTAGCTTTTGTTTTCCTCTTTTCCAGTTCCGATAGAAATTTCCTTCGATCGTAGTTTCTCAAAGCTCGGTTCTGAGACTTAGTAAACTAGAAATTAAAACCATACATTGTTTCCTCCATCGTAAAGCTCTCATGGCAAAGAACTTACCAGATGAGCAGGGCGGTCATTCCAAGCTCGTCAGCTTGCGAGATCGAGATTCTCGCTCACGTGATCGGTTGTGACGTAGAAATGTCGCAAAGTAGCATTTTAATCTACTCGAACTTAGCTTGCTGCATGGTTCAAGTGGATTAGAATACTACTTTGCGACATTTCTACGTCACAACCGATCACGTGAGCGAGAATCTCGATCTCGCAAGCTGACGAGCTTGGAATGACCGCCCTGAAGTCAGCTTTGGCTGAAGTCGTGAAAATCGTGAATTTCATAAAATCGACGCCGCGTAATTCTCGCCTTTTCTCTGTACTTTGTGGAGAAATGGGGGCAGATCACCACTCCCTACTTCTTCATACAGAGATTCGCTGGCTTTCATGTGGTGAGGTACTATCAAGAATTTTTGAATTGAGGGACGAGGTACGACAGTTTTTGATTTAAAAAAATGAAATGCAGTACGCCAGTTTGTTGCAAGACAAATATTGGCTGGCAAAACTAGCGTACATGGCTGACATTTTTGAAAACCTTAACGAATTGAATCGGAAAATGCAAGGACAAGGAGATAATTTGGTTTACATGTATGGACAAGCCAAACGGGTTCAAATCAAAAATTCAGCTGTGGAGAGGAGTAGTTCGTGGCTCATTCGACGTGTTCAAACGGACCGTCAACATGATATGTGAAGAAAATGGCATGGAAGAAAAGCTGCTGAATGTGGTGGCAGAACATTTAGTCATACTTCAGGACAGGTTTAAGCACTATTTCAAGAATAGTAACATGGAACAGTATGACTGGATTCGCGATCCATTCTCTTCACTGAGGAGACCTTTCTTTGAAGGCGCGAGAATAATTTATGGACCTCAAAAGCGACCGTACTCTTAAACTTAAGTTGAACGAAGTGCCTCTGGACGAATTTTGGTTGCTGGTTAAAAATGAGTATCTACTATATCTCGTCTCGCTATTGATGTGCTGCTACCATTTTCAACTACATATCTTTGCGAACTCTGGCTCTCAGCCGTCGCACTTATTAAAAACAGTAAGAGATCATCTCTAAAGAGAATGGATCAAAAACTTCGTGTAGCTCTTTCCATCATAGAGCCGAACATCAAACGTCTTTGCAAAAATTAGTGGAAAACGGAAGTTAGGTGCTTGATTTTAATTTCTTGCTTGCTTCCTTCTTGAAACATTATTTGAAAAATTGTTTAACTGCAGTGTGCACTTTAATGACATGTTTAACACAAATGCTTTGAAACATGAAGCATAATTTTCTGTAAATAGCTATAGTTTTGTTGTTCATTATCAACCGCAATACATTCGAAATATTTTTGCTTTCTAAATAAATTTAAATACACTACGTTTGTTATAATTGTTTTATTCATATGAAAAAAGTCCCCCCGCCCCCCGTCTTTTTACCAGGGAATGATAAAAACATTTCTATATTACCATTGCGAAATTAAGTTCAGTGTACCCCGTTGATCTAGAAATTTCTTAAGTGTGCCGCAAAGTAAAAAGATTGAGAAACATTGATCTAGAGGATATTGCCAACAAGGGAAGATATTTTTTTCAATGCGAGGATAACTTGAGCCAAGTACAGGTTACGATTTTAAACATATTTATATAAACTCCTATTAAAAGCACAGTGTCACCTTCACCAATAACCTATCTTTATTATTATTACTAATAATAAAGCTGAAAGTCTCTCTGTCCGGAGGATGTCTGGATGTCTGGATCTCTGTGACGCGCATAGCGCCTAGACCGTTTGGCCGATTTTCATGAAATTTGGCACAAAGTTAGTTTGTAGCATGGGGGTGTGCACCTCGAAGCGATTTTTTGAAAATTCGATGTGGTTCTTTTTCTATTCCAATTTTAAGAACAAAAATATCATAAGACGGACGAGTAAATTACAAAATTATCATAACGTGGAACCGTAACATGGGCACAAGCCAATTGGCGAGATACGAAATTATCGTAACGTGGAACGGTAATGTCATTGCTGGTGAATTGAGCGTGAATAATTTGTGTCTAAAGTAATCCGAATAAATAATCTTTATCTTCTTTATCTTTTCTTCTTTATATTATATTATATACTAATAATAAAGTTCAAAGTCTCTCTGTCCGGAGGATGTCTGTAGGATGTCTGGATCTCTGTGACGCGTATAGCGCCTAGACCGTTCCGCCAATTTTCATGAAATTCGGCACAAAGTTAGTTTGTAGCATGGGGGTGTGCACCTCGAAGCAATTTTTCGAAAATTCGATTTTGTTCTTTTTCTATTTTAATTTTAAGAATATTTTCCGGAGCAAAATTATCATCTGATGGACGAGAAAATTACGAAATTATCATGACGTGGAATGGGAGAGCGAATGAACATAGCCAATTGGCGAGAAATTCGTCATCTATTATTTGTAAATATATAGGCGAACGAATGACCTTTTAATTTTCAACTACGGGCGAAGCCGTGCGGGTACCACTAGTAGTAAATAAAGAAGCTCTGAAGAATGCCAAAAGAAAAAAAAACCCATATGCAGAAAAAACTGATAAAATTTCAGCAAGCCCGACAACTTCGGAAAGATTGCACACAGAAAAAGTCCAAAGAGAAAATAAATCAATTAAACGGTCAATGAAGAAACACACACACAAAATAAAAATTAATTAATGAATAAATAAGCTTATAAAAAAAGCTTTTCTTGGAATAATGGATGCTTGGAAACTATATGATTGATTCGGAGTGCATTGATGATTGTCAACCTTTTAGAAAGGTGATACAAGTTCAGTTTTTTATGGGGGACGAGGAGAGGCAAAGCAGTCTATTTTGTGTGCATCATTCTTTCCACAAAGTTCAGAAGCTAGTTAGACCTTTGATAAAATTATAGCCCGATTAAGTTTAATAAGTTTATATTAAAACTCAAAACATTTTTAAATAAATTTCTATTTCCCTTTAATTTCAAATAAAGTCATTATAAAATTCAGTAATAACATTTTAGTTATTACACCTTCAGGGGATTAAGGTAGTTAACAAATCTGCTGACAGTTATTTTTGCAAAACATTTTTTAGTAATTTCATTTTAAGACCAGCTTTCTTTTTTCCTTTTGACTTGCTGAATCCAAAATTAATACACTCTATCACTCTAAGATCGTAAGACCTCAAATCTGCCGAGAACATAAAGAAATGTGTTCAACCTACAAATTGTTTTCTTCATATCTTCATTAACAGATGGCAGCACCAGTACTTAATCTGATGAAATGCTTGAACTTCGAATTTGTTCTATTTTGGGATTACGTTCTGTGATATAGTGAAACGGAAAACAGAAAAAGAAAAAAAACTTTTAGTTCAAAATTAAGGCGAGCTGACAACAGTGGCTGATACAAGGGAGCAGGGCCGACGCCAAAGGGGGGGCTAACCCCCCCCCTTACCGAGTTTTTCAGAAGTGGGGCCGCCAATTTCATTTTAGTGATGCAAAAAACGAAGAAAAGGGGAAACTCTTCGTTGTTTAAAAAATAATAACTATAACTGAAAAATTAAAATAATAGTGACAAAAAGCATTTTTTCTGAGAATTTGAATAGAAAATGTCATCTTAAAATACAATTTAGGAACATCCATGAAACTCTTTTATTAAGATTATCTAAGTAAGGGCCGCGGGAATGTACGCTTCAAACATTTTTTAACGCAAAAAAAGTATTCAGTCACGCGGCCGCAATATATATATATATATATATATATATATATATATATATATATATATATATATATATATATATATATATATATATATATATATATATATATATATATATATATATACCGGGTATCACCGGGGTGGATGATTTTTACACGTGGGAAACGGACGACTTGGAATGGTTCTGGAGAAATCTTTTGGATATGGTTTTATTTTTTATTTTTACGTTGACAACTGGAAGGAATTTCTATCATATTGAACATCGGAATTGGCTCTTTTTATATGGAATTCAAGGTAAGATAATTTTGTTATTGGCAGGTACTGTCCCGTGGATGGCTAATTATCGGAACTTGTTTTCCTAATTAGTCGAGGCGAAACCCTCCTGCTTTTAGTTTTAGGTTTGAGCTCTTGTTTATTGTTTATAGTTTGGCAAGTGGTGCATTTGCCCAATTGTTATTCTATATTGCATGTACTGGAGCTTAAACCTTCTCTTTTAGTTCATAGTTAAATTTTTGGTCTTTTGACCATAATTAATGAATCCTCCACGGCTGATGAGCTCTGGATTCATACTTTATCTGTTCCTATTTAATGCTATTTGCAATTTTCCTTTTTATCATCATTATTTTTATATAAATGTTTAATATTTGAAATTTTGTTTGTTTATTATATATATATATATATATATATATATATATATATATATATATATATATATATATATATATATATATATATATATATATATATATATACGTTTAAAAACATTCAACATATGAATATTTTTGTATCGATTTTTAATGATTCCACTGTTTGGACTGTTGTCTATCTTTATTTAAATTTCTTATTATTTTTTTAATCACCTTGTAACGGTAAGGATAACAGAAGATTGTCCCTTTAAGTCGGATGTAGAACATCCATAGTTTCAGGGGGTCCGGGGGTTTTCTCCTTCGGGAAATTTTTTGGAAAATAGATATAAAAATCTGTGTTTCGAGGCCTTATATGGGGAAATGGAGACAACAAAAATATGAAAAAAAAATAGGCAAACGAAGTATTTTAAAAGTTATGCATTCTTTTGCAAATCAAGATCGATCAAAATACAAATTACTTGCTCGACAGACAAATCGTGGACATTAATCGACAGAGAGGAAAAACGAGAGAGGAGAAAAGAGAACGGTGAGTCAAGATACCCTCGTTCCGGATGTACTTTCCCCTCTTTCTGATGTAAATTCTTTCATGTGTTCTTTATATGAATTCTGTACTGTAATAAAAAATGTATCATGCGTAACGAAGGCAAGACACTCAGATTGTAGTCCTCATCAAAATAAACCCGTGCAATAAGCACCAAAAGAAAGAAAGTCTACTAATTCGATTTTCATCTCTAACATGTTGCATTTGTTTTTGCCTTGATTCAAGGGACTGAGTTTCGCGACGTCTACTTTCTTGACAAGCTTTTTTAGTTTTGCGAGAAAGATTTGATTGACGACGCTTCCGATTTCGCGTCATCATGAGTTATACAGGACAGGCTGTTTATATAGCTGCGCTGTGGTTGACTTAAGTTCGCGCATTTTTGCCGAAGGTCAAGCACATGTAGCTTTAAGCCTAGCTAGGTCCCTAGAGGGACTAATTATCAGTAGTTTAGACCACCGCAAGTTACTTAATAAACCTCACGATACAAACGAACTCTCTAGATGAAATGACACGATTGCGAAATATGCCGTCTCATAATCATAATAACTAAGTCAATGAAAATTAACAAAAAAGGGTAAAATAAACGAGCTGATGTGTGCATCACATGACTTCCTTTTACTCTAATTTAATGTCATTTTCTCGTTAATGGCAGTTTTAATGTGATTCAATAGTTTACTCTCTAAATATCAGCAACAGTGGCCAAATTGAAACCACATTAAAAAAATAAAAATTAAAATTAAAAAAAAAATTTAAAAATCGCCAAATTTGTCGCCAAGTTGGCGACAAAACTTGGCGACCAAAAGACTGGCGATAAACGCCGTGTCCGCCAAATTATAACACCACTTGAGTTTACATCGAAATTAACAAGGATTCCCTCCCCCCAAAAATAAAGGGGCAAAAGACCCCCTTTGAAGCATCCGAATGCAACCAAAAAAAGGAGATGCACAACTAGACCCCACTAGGAGTCTACGTACCAAATTCCAACTTTCTAGGACATTCCGTTCTTGAGTTATGCGACATACTTACACACATACACACATACGCACATACATACACACGTCGCGAGAAAACTCGTTGTAATCAACTCGGGAATCGTCAAAATGGATATTTCTGGTGTCTGTACGTTCCTAGGCACATATCCACGTGTGGTCGGGTTGAAAAAAAAACTCAACATTAATTTGGGGGTGAGCAGAAAGGAAATTAAGGCCCATTTTTGGGTGAAAATTTTTTCGCGAATACAATACTTCCTTTTTTGTAAAAGGAAGTTAAAATCATAAACTCAAAAGCAGAATAGAAGGATCAACAGTCGGGGCCCATTCAAATTTTACGGGGTTCCTTGAATCAGAAAAGAATTTTTATGATTTGTCTTATCAATGCTTTGCTTTTGGTTATGCCTAATTGTAAATCATTTTCTTTCCACATGCTTCAAAATATAGGAAAAATAAAATTTCTAAAATACTACATAACAAGTTTAAGAAAGGGGACTAGGGACAGGACAGGATTTTAAGAATGTGCTTGGCACAAAACGAAAAAACACGATACTTCAATATTCAAAGCTTTATTTGCTCGCAAACTTTCAAAAACAAACTATACTTCTTTCCTCCTTAGCCAGGCGTACGCAGAGATTCAGAAAGGGGGGTACCACTCAAGAAGAAGGTTTAGGTTACGCTCAGAAAAGCTCCTCACGCGGTAGCCCACAGAAAATTTTATAAAAATTATGAGTAAAAAAGCCTTCTTAAAGCGTAGTAGGTATGCGTTGTAAGGTAATTAATGAACTTAAAAATGTAAAAGGAAATGTAAAAGGATCGTTTCTATGAGCTAATGGAGGTGCCACGATACCACCGCCAGTGGCGTACTGGGCCGCCGGGATACCGGGAAAATTCCCGGTGCGCCGGTGCCCTTAGCGCGCCGGTGCCAAAGTCTTTTTTTTTTTTTATGATTTTGTGCTGAATATTATGACGCCCAAATTCCATAAGATTTATTGTGTGATAAAAACAAATAAGACGACTTGACGTCATAAAACTACGGAATAGGAGTTTTTAAAATCAAAGTTACTATCATCATCGGTTTCTGTTTTTCTCATTCTCATCCAAATTTCCCTCCTTTCCAAATTTACCTAATTCCCAAAGAAAAAAAATGGTAGAGGAGTTTTTTTTCTTCGTTTTCAAAATAAAAGTAACATATACTACTTCATAGGATTTTATTTTAATTATCTTTTTTTAGTATCAATTCACGAATCGTAAAAAACAACAATAAGTAACCATTCAGCGCCGACTTGAACTCAATTGAAACTAATAAATCTTTGCATTAAAAGTCTCGGCTAATATGGGCGCCTGTGTGAAAAATTTTAAGGGGGGCTCAGATATTTTCCCCATGGTTTAGCAGGAAAAATTCCTCATGGAAACCGATTTCAGTACAGATCAGAGTTATTAAAATTTGAATTTTCTAATAACTTATTCATTAATGACTGATGAATAAATGTTTTTACATTTCTGCAAAGAAAAAGAACTAACAGCAAGGAAATTCTAATTTCTGGGGGGGGGGGCTTGAGTCCCCACTTGCCTCCCCCCATATGGATGCCCTTGTTGGCTAATGCTATGGCTCCAAGATATTTTTGAACCAAGGTGCCTATTTTGGACATCTAACTTTCCTACGGCGCCTTTCTCTCAATAACTCGGTGGCAAGCAAAAATTTTATTCCGGGGGGGGGGGGAGTGGTGAGGGACTGAGGACGAAAATTTTTTATATTGTCTTGGGATCGCTTCCAACGATAGCTCATTCTCTAGATTCACCACTGATATAAACTAATCATAACTAACAGCATTGCACAGCACTTTAGTATTATTCATGATTCAGAAGCGCTGCGGAATATTTCAACAGTTTCATAATCTGCGTTGCCCGGTCCACCTTGAAAATAAAAATTGTATCAAGTGACGTATGTTCAACAATCATGTTTAAATAAATAAATTAAAAGAAAACATCATGCAAAATTTCCCTCCCAAACAATGACGACAGATATTAAAGAAATTAAATCGAGAAAGATGGATTTTAAAAGCGTAACCATGGAAGCACAAAATAAAATAAGTTTAAGGAATTGAAATGCGAATGAAAATGTTTAACAATTTGAATGGGAAAGAGAATTTTTGAACTTGATTTAAAAAGGCTTGTAACTTTTTTTCCTTTCGAGATAGAAGCTTAGTTTTTCGACCATAGGTCGAGATGGATTTGAAGCAAAGAATATCGCTTTTTCCAATGGTGTCAAAAAAAAAACACTGTGGGACAATTCCTTCACTTTTTATTGATAGATTTAATGAAGAAAGTAGTGCCTAAATTTCAATTCTAAGCCTAAAACAATTCGAGATAAAAACGCAAATAACTCCCGCCGTAACTAAGTTAGAGCATTGAAACAAATTGCGTAAAACGTGGAACATTCTACCCTTTCCAAAGATATGTAATATTAATATATGTGCAAGTATTTTTTTCACTCCCATATTCGGTATTTTATGTGAAAATTGGGTCTATATTGGAATTTAAAAAAAAAAACTACTCGTCAAAAATTTTTTTTCAAACCTGTCTGCAATCCTTTCCGGGGTTAAAAGAAAGATGCTGCGAAAATCTCAGCGAAATCGGCCCGGATTGTTCTCGAGTTTAGCGCGTTTAAACAAAGAGACGGTTTTTGGAGACTTTATTTTATACTATCTAGAGATATGCACAGCGCTGATTCGAGGATGTCTGGCATGCGACCGCGTAGGGTGCCGAGCACAAAAGGAGGGGGGGGGGGCGAAAAGAAAGCCGAATGGAAAAATTTTTTCTCGAAACAATCTTTTTTCCCAAGCTTGTTCGCATTTCGCCTCCACACCCCCCCCCCCACAAAAAAAAATTAAAATATTAAAATATGTCTCATGATATTCTGAAGTATACAATTGCGCGGCGATTAGTGGCTCTCCTTCCCTAAGATCACTGCAGATAGCCTAAATGCGTTTTTTTACAGCTATAATTTTTGGGGGGAGAGCACCAACCCAACACACCCTCTTTCTAAAAAAAAAGGATATTATCTACAATTGCGTTTTTAAAGTTTCAATTTTGAAATATGGTCGCGGAGCATCAACGAACCTCTTCAGCCCCTAACATTACCAATGATAATCTAGAACGCACTTTTAAAATCACAAATTACATTATTTTCCGGGATGGGCCTCGATCTCCTTTCTATAGTACAACCAAAGATCGTCTAAAACTGCGTTTAAAGAGCTAAAATCTCAAAAAAGTTCAAGGGGGGAACCCCAGACCCCCTTTCATTATCATAATTGTAGATAACAATTTAATTTCAACGGTTCAATTCCGGAAAATAGACGAGGGAGCGCTCCCTTTCCTCTCCTGCTCCTAACATTACCAAAGATCGTTCAAATGCATTCTGAAAACGAAAAAAACAAAAAAGTTCCGGGGGAGAAGCCCTCGTACCCCACACTTATTTTTGATTGAATATTATTCTCATGATTAGGTTCATATTGTCAATATTTAGATCTAGTAATGACCATACTCTTAAACTAGAAGATGAAGACATTCTCTTACTTTTTATTTAAAACCAGCGGTACCCGCACGGCGATACCCGTATAGGAATGTAAAGAAAGTCCGTAGAAGAAGAAAAAAAAAATCCACGCCCCCCCCCCCCCCCCTTCTGGTGTGAAATAATTATTTTTCTTCAACTAAAATGCGTACACACCTTTTCAAAAAAACCTATTCAAGTCTCTTTGGAATTCAAAACTATTCGCTAAAACACATTAAAGAATAACAGTAACTATACAATTCAAAATAATCCTTCAACTGTATAGTTCATCGCTTAACGCGCTAAGTAATCACGCTACCGTAACCCTATCCTTTAACGATTTTTTTTTTCTGCAATTTAAAATGTTTCGCCAAACAAACAATACTAAATAAAAAACTCTACGACAAATCAAATTATTTACTTACATAAGTAACTATCTTCAACTATAAGAACAAAAACAAACGTTGAAGAAATAAGGAAAACAAAACCCAATCGAAAAAGCCTACAAAATCAAATTATGTACCTGAAAAAAAAAAAAAAAACGCATTCCAAAATCAGTTTGCTGACCACTACAGACCCACAATAGCGTAGCATCTGAGCCGTGTGGCATGATTCCTGGCAGCTATCGATACTTTCGGCCAGCGCCAACTCGATGAGTTAACTTACTCCGCCATCTATTAGGAATTCATAGAACTAAACAATTAAACATTTAATTTGCAATTACAAATATTTCGGTCAATCTTATTTTTTTTAAAAAAGCCTATAGCCTTAATCAATAAATGGAGTATTCAACACAAAAATAATTTTTCAATTTGAGCCAGTAGTTCCTGAGATTAGTAGGTTCAACAAACAAACTTTTCAGCTTTATATTATTAGTATAGATATTTTTGAAACAATTAAAGGGCCGCCATTTTCATACATCTGCAGTAGCGCATTTTAGGGGGGGGGAGGCACAAATGGAACACTCACGAAACTTAAAATTGTATGAGCGGAGGGGGAGGGAGGCTTTTTACTTTACCGTTGCTCCCTGAAAAAACTTTCTTTGTATCCACCCCTGTAGTTACCCTACTTTTTTGACTTCGCGGGAGACCTGGGGGAGCTCCTGACTGTAGCAACAGTCCCACTTTTATAAACGTATAAAAAAAACGTTTCCAAGTCATAAATTTTAAAAATTTTGTGGGAAAGCTTCCTCTTCCCCCGTCCACGAGAATCCTGTCACAAAGTTATGAAACCTGGTCTAAAGTTTAATTTTTAGAGTTAGAACTTCGATTTCGAAAAATTGCCGGGAATGAGTACCCGATCTCCATTTCTTCCTTACAGGTAATCAAAGATAGCCTAAGTCTCAAATTACGTTTTGATACTTTTCAAAAAACTTTCTTGGAAAACAGGAGAACCCTTCAAACGCAATTCCCCCCCCCCCCCCCCACATTAAAGATCGTCTAAAATTTCCGATTTAAGACTTCCATTTTGAAAATTTCCCAGGCAAAGTCCCCGAAACCCATGCTTTCACCTGACGTCATCAACGATGGCAGACGAAGGTGCAATTAGGATTTCAATTTTGAATAATTTCCGCCCCAGACTCTTATCTCGGCCAAACGTTATTAAAAAATAATCTTTGTTTTTTATTCTTTAGGACTTGTATTTCTAAACATTATCAAAGGACAATGCACAATCTTTATCCCTGAAATCATCACAGTTGGTCTACAGCTACACTTTTAGAGGTTTAATTTCAAAAAATTTCCGGAGGAAAAGTTCTGAACAACTCATCTCCCACCTCATTAATTTCGTTTTCAGAACCTAATTTTTTTAAAAGCATTCTGGAGAAGAATCTCCGACCTCAGCATTGCTCCAAAATTGCTATAAAAACCATCTTAGTTTTCGTTTTTCGGACTGTAATATCGAAAATCTTCTGGGTAAAAAATTCCGAACAATAACCTATCTAACTTCATCTAAGATGGCTTACTGTATTGCATATTTGAGACTTATTTCGAAAAATTTCTAAGAAGAGTCCCAAACCGCATTCCTTCCCCGTTCACTAACGTTGTCTCAGATTTTCCTACAATCTTGTTTTGGACTTCAATTTCGAAAAATTTCCGGTTGAGCATATTTCCTCCTCCCCCCCCCCCCCCCCGACCCAGAACATCATTTTTTCTAACATCACTGAAGGAAGATTAAAAAGAAAAACTTTCTCTCATTTCGTCAAACGGGAGGCGAGGGGGGGGGGGACAAAGGCTACATTTTCCCCAAGACGCTGAAGATAATATACTCCTCTGATAGGAAGTTCGTCAAGTTTAATTTATTAGTAAACTTGGGGGGAAGGGGGATTACGAAAATAGAACAAGGCGCCGGTCAAGTGTATTTCCCGGTACACATATTAAACCCAGTACGCCACTGACCACCGCCCCCCCCCCCCCCCAGCTCTAGCGCCGGACAAACCGGACCCCTGTTCGGGGCGACAAATTTTAGGGGCTCTGTTTTGGTTTGAATGTCTGAAACACATTTTTCATTAGGGACGAACTTGTACATAAGTATTCTGCGAACATAATTCCTTTTTTGCTTTTTGGGAATCTGAAAAAAGAAAAGTAATTGAAGGTTATAGGTCTTTTTGTTCTCCAACGTTTTTTGTACTGTAATTGCTGTCGCTAGCGTCAAATGGTTATGTGTAATGTGTGTCTAGTTGCGAAGTGAGACAGAATGGGTGTCCGCAGCGCCGTGTCCAAGGGGAGGGTTTTAGGGGTTAAACCCCTCCCTTGGGGAAAAAATAAGCAAAATGAAGAAAATGTATATTTGACTTAAATTTACTTTAATGAGAAAGTTTGCGTTCAGCGTTTTTATTTTATTTTAATTTTCTCTCTGAAGTTTTTTGCGATTTACAACTGCTAAAGCCTTACAAACTGATGTAATATTTCGGAAAAAGTATGGCGGACGAACCGCTGAATGATCTACCAATGCAAAGAAAGAATATTGCTTATTATAAGGAGCTTATGGTGAATTTGGCATATGTTACATCTATGAAGATGCATTAGTGGTTGTGCTTGGTTATGTAATTTGCATCTGCAAAGAGCTCTTTCTTGTTTAGTTTATTAAGCATTATTTCAGAACATAACAACCTGATATACATTCTACATTATAAAAGAGTTTGTGAAGAGTTTTTAATACTCATTGCAATATACTACATAGTAAACAGATTTAATTAAAAAGAAGCAAGCAAAGTTTGATTAAAGCGAATCTGTGAAACGAAGGAATACTTTGGTAACTTGTACAGCTAGGGGTATCCTTCAAGAATACAGCAGTTCTTACATGTGAATAAACGCCATATTGGGATCGGCAATTTGTCGTAAAACTAAAAGCTGTAAGGGGGTTGAATTCTCCCCCCCCCCTGCTGGTGAGATTAAAACCCCTCCCTTTATGAAAATCTGGACACGAGCCTGTGTTTACCTTACTCTTTCTTTGACCTGTCGCGAAGAATTTCTTCAAAGTTTCCTCACCTTCTCCAGAGAAAGAATTGCCCCGATAGGAATCGAGGCAGACAAGTGGTGTTCTGGGGTATCCGAGAAACACAATGTGCAGCGCTAGGAAGAATGAAGTCAGGAAGGCAAATGCTGTATAAGCGGCCCTCGGACACCCGCGCTTCAGAGGCGATTCTTTGTGGATGAGGCCCCAAGTGTGCACTCAGGGACTGATTTACGGCAGGGCATTCGGGGCCCGGGGCACCAAAGGAAAGGGGGCACCGAATTTCTGTCATCATTTTTTCTGGGGGGGGGGACCAGTGTTCAGGGCGTCTAACTAAGGGAAACAAAAAATTTTGTCATTTGACAATTTTTTTTAATTAAATGAAAGCCTATTAGCCAATTGTGGAGAACGATCATTTTCGCTATTGAAGAGTCCCTTTAATTAAGTGTCCTTTGCGTACTCTCATTTCTGATGGTAAATTATCTTTATTAGTTCTGTTATCAATAGAAGGAAGTTTGACCTAAAACTTGATTATGAGAACATTATAGATGAATTTACTTCAAGAAAACAAAGGAGAAAATATATAAAGAATCATTGATGCGCAGTAAGCACATTATGATTTACCTTTACCATTTATATCATAGTTTTTCCATCTGCGACTGTAAAAAATTTTCTAGAACATGAAAACCATAAAATTATTTTAGATTTATATTAAATGATTTCTTTGCAAAACATCTTAATTATAAATTTTTTCGTATGAAATCGATATTTTAAAGTGTTCTTTCTATCAAAATAATGTCCAACACTTACCATCATATTTTTTGTGTGGGGGAGGGGGGCACCATATCTGTCAGTGGTGAGTAAATCGGTCCCTGTGTGCACTGCCAAACAGTACGGTGGACAAGGCACCTCTTTCTTTAAGGTCATGCTTTTCTCTACCCACCTGCAAAGAACAAAGAAGGAATAAATGTTTGGAATTCTAATGTTTCCCAAGATACAAGACATAGCTACTACTAAAACTTTGCAAGATGCCAGTGCAAAAATTGAAAAATGTATCGAACACACCAGTTTCGAGGTAACCAGAAACAAATACAAATGTGACGACTGTCTGTTAGTGGACCCTTGTCTGTTACTGGTGACGTTACCCTTCGACCCAACTTTGGTATTCTAATTTCCTAGATCTCTTCTAGCTAAAGTAAGGGGTCTCCGCTTTATTTCTAAAACTACTAGACGTTAAATCCCGGTTATCACAAATTTGCCAATTCAACTGCGCTTGCGAACGGACTTAGCTTTTTGGGCTTTCTGTTTTAAGATTTCGTGTTGCTTAATTATATTTCGGCTGAGCTAGAGTCCCAACAATATAATGAATGCGATTAGAATATTTTCACAGCGATTTCGGGATACATTATATGAAACTACGGAAATGAATAACTGTTAATCTTTATAAAGAAAACAGAAAAATGACACTTCAATATTTATTGGTTTGAAAATATTTATTTAACGTAAACGTAAAACATCTTATGTACTTCAAAAATGATTGCTATATTACAGATATCCGTCTTTTGCGGATATTTTACGTTATATGTAAACAGCTTAGTATTACACATTTGTATTTAGGTTGAGGGTTCGGCTTTGTATTAGAAGTGATGCTGCAATTCGAGTACGCTCTTCTGAGGTTAAAAATTTGGTCCTGAAAAGGACCTTTGTTTGATAGAAAAATCAGACTCCGAATCCATTAATAATTAAGACGCAAAACTCAATCTTTACCGAGGCGTAAAAACTAAATCAAAGAAAGCTTTGTAATTTCTAATTTTTATCTGTTGTTTTCTCATATTTATTAATAAATTTAAAATGTTTTTAATTAGTTTGAGCAAGAGTTCTGAAATCAGCAAAGTCCGTGCGCAAGCGCAGTTGAAATGGCAAATTTGTGATAACCAGGATTTAACGTCGAGATCTAAAACTGGGAAACTTCTAGCTATTTATAATTAGAATTCAATGTTTATCTGCCACTATGAATTTTATGATAGATTTTCAACGGCATTCTTTCGTAAAAAATACCGGAGCATTGACTTTGAGAGTTTTTTTTTCACTTTTTTTTCTGAGCACTCACTAATTGCGCATTGTTCTTACTTGACCGTTTTAGGCGTCCGTCCGTCCTTTAATTTTGTTTCTGTCCCCGCCTTCCTCTGCAGCACCATCACGCACATGCACTTTTGCACACACGCACACACACACCTACCTACACAGAAACACGTCAATGCAAACACATGCCTACACACAAACACACAATCCTACACACGCACACACACAGTGCCGTGCACAAGAGGGGAGTAGGGACATCTGTTGGTCCGGGACCGAGCCTGATGGGGGCCCAAGTTTTTTAAAATGAGGGTTGTAATATACGTAGGGTCGTAGTGGTAAGCAATATGAAGGGGGGTCTGTAAAAGTCATTTGAGACGGGCCGCAGCATTTCTGTGCACACATACACTCGTGAATGCGAAAAGCATCACTTGAATTTGACAAACATTCAAACTTTCTTTTTCTTTTTTTATTGATCGTATTTGTCATCTTTTTATGATGTTATAAAAAAAGGAGGTACGATTCTCTACTTCACCTATCTATACATTTTCATTAAAAGAAAAAAAAGTTTAAAACAAAGCTAATTAAAGCTAAACCTTTATGGAGGGGCGCTGGATACGGCAATACACGATTATGTGGTTTTCTCATCTCAAGAAAGATTGGGACTGTTTAAGGAACTGTTCAAAGGGCTAGTAAGGGAACTTTCAGATATACCAGACTTAAAAGGCGTAATATGTATAGCCTGATGCAAAGGCAGAATCAGAAGGGACATGACTCAGTTGTTTAAATGTATCTAAAGGAAATATGCTAATGTATTATTTCTTTGCGCGGAAAGCAGAACAAGGAGTCATTGTTTCAACTTAGAAATAAGGAGAAATGTCTGCTTTAGTTAGGTCGTAGGCACTTGGAACAGCTTGCCGGAAGAGACGGTAACGAGCAAGGGGGTAGATAGCTTTCAGGGGGCCATTGATCTGCAGTGGGGTCTAATAAATCGACAAGGACCAGCCTAACTGGGACCAGAACCTGTTGCTGGTCGTCACATATGTATTTGCAAAAGTTTGATGGAGCGTGCAGTGTATAGATTAACTGTGAAAAAGAAGGCCATCTGTGAAACCTCAATAAGTAGTCGACCGGTTAAGTGGTCACTCCGCTTAAGTGGTCGTTTTTCTTTGGTCCCGACAAGGTCTCATTCACAGTAATGTAAAATGATCCTCCTTTGCTGGTCACCAAATTTAATTTTACCCGGTTAACTAGTCACTCAAAAATTGTTTTCTAAAATTCCTTTTCCTTATCGGATCTTAGAAAATAGTGTCAGACTTCGTTGAAAGGCTGTTTGATAGGCATTTTTCCTTGAAATCTCGATCCTCGGTTCTGTTCGTTCAAAGCATACTTCTTGCTGTGACTCTGCCTAGTGCTGAGAATATGAATCAAACTCTTTCCAGCAAGACAGACAAAATCTAATACCTGGAGAAAGTTAGTCAGTATTTGACATCCGTTCAAAGAACTACAAACACAGAATGTAAAGCTTGATGTATGTTTGAAGAGCTCATTCTTTTCCGTAAGCAACAACTTCAAAAGTCAACATTGAAGGATTCTATTAAAGCACAGTAACTACATTAAAATAAGTTGTTGTTATTAAGTAATGTAGTATAAACAAGAGAAAATAAAACAAAGTAACTATCATTAGTATTTTTCCCCCTTTTTAAAATTTCTATTAATTTTTAGACATTGATTACATAAGTTATTGTTTTTCTCACAGAATTCTACTGCTATTCATTAATATTTGTAAGACTTTTTTTTCTACTCTACATAAGTAGTCACTCCGCATAAGTGGTCAAAATTTTTTGATTCCTTGAGTGACGACTTAATGAGGTTTTACTGTAGTTTAATTTGTATTATGTGTTCTATAAGTTATCGAGGGTCAATTTTAATTCCCAAAATTTCTTTTATTTTTTATTTTATTCGTACTTTCTTTCATTAATCAAGTACGATTTTATAAAAGGTGTGAAAATTCTCATTTCAGTCTAATCCAACAATGTAAACTGTTCGTATTGTTATCAACTGGAGAAAAAAGTTGCAAAGTAACAAATAAAATTTCATTGTTCCAACAATGGTATCCTCTACAACAGAGCGAACGCAGCTGGAAAATTTCACTTTGAAGCCGATTTGATACCGTATAGGTTGGATTCTGCTTCCGCTCTCAGCAAATTTCAGTTTATCGACGAGAATTTGCGAAATATATCTGCGAAAAGTAAGTCAATACTTTAGTTCAGATTTCGTATGATGATAGAGTTGCTCCTTTTTAAAAGATCAAATAACAAATTAAGTTTTTCGCGAAACAGTAATGGTTCCTCCAAATGTGGTGATATTTTCGGTGCTAAAACCTGAGTTGGTTTTGTGATGTACAAACTGAATGACTAACAGAAGTGGCAGGTTTCATATTAATTCAAAAAAAAAAAAAAAACAGTGTTTATAAGGTCTATGATTTTATAATTGTGACTGGTACTTTTCCAAGTGCTTCACTTGTTTTGGCGACTTTCTACCTTGGCGACAACAGTAAAAAATGCTTAAAGCGATATGGCAACCGTAGAATTTAGCGCTAGAACTTGTTGAATGCCCAAACTGCAAAATATTTAGTTTGCAATAGCGATAAATAAATTTAAACCGCCAAAAATTTTAAAAATGCGCCAAGTGACGTACCTTTAAGGGAAAAGCACCGGGTTATGAAAATCATCAGATTAGCATTTTAATGTTAAATCCCAGTCAGAGAAGGATCTAGTATGGTTGTGCTAGCACGGGAAGGTGATGTTCGAGGAATGACAATACAAACACCATTTTAATGGATTTTGAAACCAAAATATCCCTTTCAGACGTGGCGTCCGGTATACCGGACATGAACTTTAAACAGCTGCTAATTATTTATTAATTGAATAAATTACTCGATTTTTTTCGCAACTGACTCTTTACAGTCTGCTTATTATTATCTGTACAAAAATTTTTCATTTTTGGATTGACAAAATAAAGAAATAGGGGTTGGGAGAATATTTTCCCAACCACGGATTTTCGTCGCAAAAACGAGTTGTTGTTTTTTTTCTGATTTATTAAAAAATATACAATTTTATATTAATCATTTCAAATGCTTATATTATGTTTTATTATTGTTTAGAGTATATTTTTCAAAGAAGTTTGATGTTTCATCGTTTTATTATCTGAAATATGTATTTCAATAACATATGTCCGGATTATTGGACGTGTCATAACTCTAAACTTGAAATTTTGTCTATAAGATACTCTTCACCATAGTACACTGTCTACCAAATAAAAATACTTAAGGTTAAGTATCTCAAAATTCCGTCTGAAAGGATATACTAAACATGTGCATCAATTTAGCCGGGCCCAACTTAAGAAAAACTTCGCCCGTGTCCGATCGACCAGCAGTGTGTAGAGCCCCTAGTTAGAAAACCCTTTCAAACGGAATTTTTAAATATTTAACCAAAAAGGTTTTTATTTGGCAGACAGTGTACTATGTTAAAGAGCATCTTATAGACAAATTTTCAAGTTTATAGCTGAAAAATTAAAAGAGTTATGACACGTCCAGTAATCCAGACAAATATTATTGAAATACATCATATTTCAGATAAAAAAACGATGAAACATCAAACAAACTTCATTGTAAAATATTCTCTAAACAATAATAAAACAT
Organism: Uloborus diversus; assembly: GCF_026930045.1. Classification (NCBI taxonomy): domain Eukaryota; kingdom Metazoa; phylum Arthropoda; class Arachnida; order Araneae; family Uloboridae; genus Uloborus; species Uloborus diversus. The sequence continues at coordinate 67,367,658 of NC_072732.1, read as the reverse complement.
AATATAAGCATTTGAAATGATTAATAAAAGATTATATATATATATACATATATATACATATATATATATACATATATATGAAGTATATATATACATATATATACATATATACATATATATATACATATATATATATATATATATATATATATATATATATATATATATATATATATATATATATATATATATATATATATATATATATATATATGTATGTATATATATATGTATATATATATATATGTATATATGTATGTATATATATATATATATATATATATATATATGTATATATATATATATGTATATATATATATATGTATATATATATGTATATGTATATATATATATATATATATGTATATATATATGTATATATGTATATATATATATGTATATATATATATATATATATATATATATATATATATATATATATATATATATATATATATATATATATATATATATATATATATATTTTTTTTTTTTTTTTTTTTTTTTTTTTTTTTTTTTTTAAGAAGAAAAACAATTACTTGTGCGACGAGAATCCGTGGTTGGGGAAATGAGCCAGTCCCATTTTCTCAATCCCTATTTCTTTATGTTGTCAATTCCAGAATGAAAAATTCTTGCACAGATAATAATAAGCAGACTGTCAAGAGTTAACTACGAAACAAATCGAGAAAGTTATTCAAGTAATAAATGATTAGCAGCTGTTTAAATTCATGTCCGGTATACCGGACGCAAGTCTGACAGGGTTAAGAACCAACTTATAAAGCATGCCACGTCGAAATGCACTTTTCTGCAGCATGTGATAACTTCAAAACAAACTCGTTTCTACGTTTAATGACTTGACTTTCAGTTAGCAAACTTATTGTTCAGATGAAGATTGTTTGAGAAACAAAATTAACTCATAGTCTCGTGGAAAGAGTTAAATTCTTAGTAATGAAGAAATAATCCGTTTTACTGCCATTATTTTATGCAAAAACATCATCAAAAGACACTAAGGCGTTTGTTATGTTATGTTTAGGGGAAAATGGAATAGAATGATACCTTTAAGGGAAAACTTATGTAAAATTGCATTGCAGTTAAAATGCAACTTAGGTGCTTTGCTTTTACATTGTTTTTTTGAGCAATCACGATTGCTTATTGTTCTTACTTGACTGTTTTTTTTTTTTTTTTTGGCGTGCTATGAGTTTATTCCCCCCCCCCCCCCCGTCTCCCTCTGCAGCACCACCGTCGACCAGCCGCCTCACGATGCTGCTCCTCTAGCGAAAACCGTCTCCAGGTTGTGTCCATACCCTCCAACACACACATACACACATACTCCCAAACACACACACAAACACACGCCTACACACACATACACACACGCCTGCACATAGACACATAAACACACACATTCACACACACATACACATACATACATATACACATACCCACATACACACATACCTGCACACAGACACAAACACACACGCCTACATACCCACACACACATACACATACATACATATACACATACACACATACCTGCACACAGACACAAACACACACGCCTACATACCCACACACACATACACATATATATACACACACATACCCATATACACACACATGCCTGCACACAGACACAAACACACACACCTACATACACACATACCCACACATGCCTGCACACACTCAAAAAAACACGTGATACCGAAAAACATAATTTGAATTCAAAATGTCAAAATTCAAATTAATTTTTTTTTAACTTTTTGTGTTATACAAACATATTTTAATAACACTTTTAAAAATTTACAGATGTTTTAATAATATTTTAATCACTAATCGAGTAACGAAAAAGGCAGACTTTTTAAAAACTGTACAAAGGACCATTTCCCCTCACCAAACTAAGAGTAAAATGATCCTTCATTTAAAAATAATTGTATTTTCTCATGAGCTAATAACAAATATGAAGAGGTAATTGATTCAATTTTTGCATCCTGAGTTCTAAGCAAGGAAAGTGAATGCTTAGTTTATGAAAGATAATATAAAATAAAATTTTCGATGAAAAAGTTTAAGTGCTACGCGGTACTACGAACAAAATACTTTTATTTTTCATTACTATTAGTGTATAACTATTATTACCAGCAGTATTAGTGTTCTAACTTTTATTATTGTTACTTTATTTTAGGTACTTTGAATGAAAATGGATCTCTCAAAATCATCTCAAGACATGAGGGAATACTCCAAGTAATTAATTTTAATTAGATTTTTTTTTCATAGTCGTTGCATTTTAGCTAATTGTACTGAAGTTAATTTTGACTTTCGCAAAAGACGATAAGAAATTCGCACACACACAATCCTTTTCACTCACATGTGTTTGTCGTGATGCATGGTGTCTCAAAAACGGAAAAATACAAACACAAAACACAACAGATGACTTTGTCAACATTGTTGGTGAACGGCTGGTGGCGTGATGGTAAGGCGATGGCCTTCTACGCCTCTGTATCCGCCTCTGGCTGTGACAACTACCAGCAATGGAGATGATAAAAAAAAAAAAAACTGTTTAGCACACTCTGCTTCTTAACATTTCACAATGGTTGTCAACGCTGGGGTAACCATTTTAAACCTTTCATAAGACGTTAAAGCCCTGGTTTCCTAGAAACGAAGTCGCCGATCTTTGGCGTCACTCCTCGCCGTGACGCTGAAATCAAAGTGAAGTAATTCCGGCGTGGCCATTCACGACGTCGATTTAGCTCGGGTGCGCATGCGCAGAAGAATCAAGTTTTCCGCTCTTCAGCCTTGATTTCCTAGGAGCCAACTCGCCGATCGTCGGCGTCGGCGTCGCTCCTCGCCAAGGAGAAAACTTGATTCTTCTGCGCATGCGCGCCCGAGCTAAATCGACGTCGTGAATGGCCACGCCGGCATTCACTTGAATTTATTTCAGCGTCAAGCCGAGGAGCGACGTCGGAGATCGGCCATTCGCACCTAGGAAACCAGGGATTTACATGAGCAAAGAATATCTGTGGCCAAAAATATCTCGAAAATAAAATGCGCTCGAGTAAATAGATTTAAAAAATATTTGAAGTGTGCAGGGTAGTCTAACGACGAAAGTGATCGCTGAAGCACGATTTCATTTTCAACAATTCATTATATCATTCAAAATTAACATTTGGCTCATGTGCAGTACCCAGGGAGCACACTTCGTTTTATAAACGTTATAAAATGCTTGTTAACGTTGTTATAACCATTTAAAAACTCTATGAAACGTTTAAATGTTACGTGTGCTAACTGGGTAAAAACATTATTTTTTACATCTTCTAATTTTAAAAAACTAGGAAAGCTTTTATGACTCGGCTCCATTTTTGGGGAGCGGGGGGGGATGTGAAAGATGGAGCAGTAATCCAGTCGATCAACATGTCTAACCAATGGGCAAACGAAACATTTTCTAGTCATTGGACACGTGGGATTTATCTAATCCTAGATTTAATGGAGGCTACCTTGTAGTCTCTTTATTTCGTTGTCGTCTCAAGTTTTATCTGGAAAACTCGAGTCCCAAGAGATCGACAAAAACCTTCGAGTTGTTGGTAGCTCGACTTATGGGTCCCCCACTGCTTTCTCAAGAGTTAGGTACCCAACGAAAACTTCGAGGTAGAGAAATATTCGAGTTGTGAGGCATCGAATTATCGTGCGATGACCGCACTTTTCCTTTGTTTTCATGAGTTTCTAGTTTCCTATCTTTTTATTTTAAATTTTCAATTTTTTTTTCAAATATTTTTTTTCCTCTATAACTAATTTTTCTTTTCTTTTTTAAACTCCATAAATGAAAGTTACTGTTGCCTATTCACTCAGTAAAAAATCTTTTGAAATCTTTTTTTTTAAACACTCGATATTGATTTAAGTCCGTTCTCTCTCTCTGGTTGGACAACCCTTTTTATGTTTGAGACACCGGGTGCTTGGCGATAACAGGAACCTGGAGTCAGTATAGAAACTAATTTGACTCATTCACTTAACTATTCTGTGCAAATATGTGTTTTAGCACGTTTACGCGCCTTCACATTGATAGATCTATATATTCAACTCTCTTTGTTTCCTTTAGAAATCTCCCTCATGATCAACCCAAGATTATCATTCCCAAAACCATTTTTAGCAAGAAAATCACTACAAACAACCAAGTCACCGAGGGACCATTTCCGGTGGATTACTTGGACGAAGATTTTGACTTCGCACTATTTATCTTTCCAACTGAGTCCGCCATCAACAATCAACGCTCGTTTGATCGTCAAGAAGAATGGAGAAAAAAGTGCGAACAAAAGTGGAACAAAATGTCCCGCCTGAGAAAACTTTTCAAAAAGTAAGTCGTTTTCAAAATTTTCATAAAGTTACTCGACAACTTTCCTGTCTGCATTTTATCCCACCATTCCGCTACTTTCTTTCTATATATGTTTATAACTTCATTTTTCAAAGTAATCAACCCTTGCGTTTGGTACGGTTGAAAAAGCCCTCTGTTATGTATATCAGTGTTATAACTTTAAGACGGAGAGGTAATAAAAGAACAATGCATTGTAACCATATACAAAGAAACCATGCAAAGAAAAAAAAAAGAAAAATAAGAAGTCTTTTCAAGAAGTAGTCGCTAAAATCTCCGTAATGAGATTAATTAGTATTTAAAAGATATTAATGTATTGGAAAGGGTTCAAAGACGGGCTACAAGGCTAATAAATGGACTTTCTCATTTAGACTGTTGCTGGTCGTCACTTTTGTATTTGTGTTTGTAAAAGTCTAACAAATAGCTCAAGGATTTTGCATTTCGTCAATTTCTTTTGCATAATTTGAATCTCAAAAGCCTATTTAACTTCTGTAGTCTGCCTCACCATGGTTAGCACTCGGCAAACTACAAATATTAATTCTTTTATGTGCGTCCCGCTAGCAAAATTGTAAGCAAGGTTGTTTAGCAACTCTGCCAATCGATTTGGGAATGGATTTGCCTGAAAACGATACCAAGAATAGTGGGGTGGTCTACAAATTTCTTCTTTTTTGCTGCCCTAAAACGTTATTGTATTAAATCTGAGCATGACTAACTAAAGTCTTTTTTAAAATTTGTAGATTCATATACAAACACAAAAAACCAGATAGCGTCTGGGACGCCTGGATTAAAATGTAAGAAAAGGCGAAGATCTCAAATCAACAGGCGAATATGACTACTGACTATGACAACTGACTGAGACAACTGACTGTGACAACTGACTCCGACAACTGACTACGACAACTGACTGAGACAACTGACTACGACAACTGATTGAGACCACTGACTGAGACAACTGATTGAGACAACTGATTACAACTCCTGACTACGACAACTGTCTTTGACTACTGACTGAGACTTTACAGACTAAGACTTTATAGAGACTGTGACATGATCACTGAAGATGCAATGTGGCGAACTCTTATTTTCCCCTGTGATGGCTGCTTTCTAGTTCAAACCAAAGATCTCTCTTCTTTCTCCCGTGAGCAAAAAAAAATTAAAAGACCCCCTCCGATGCAAAAGATATCTTACAAAAAACACTGTTTTGGATCAAAAAGCTTCAATTGTAAAGATTCTCATTTTATTTATTTTTTTACTCTTTCGGATAATAAACCTATTTTAATTTGGCAATTGTTTTTCGTTTCCTTGTTATTGAACTTAATCTTTCCTAAAGTTGGTCATTAATAAAATAATTTTCTCTTAAATTTAAGTCACAAATTTTCGATCTTCATCATTTATCTGCACCAACAGTTTTAAATGCACTATTTTAAAGTGCTTGTTGCTAAGAACTTATTTTTTCTTTCCTCTATTTAGCCCAACATTTTCATAAAGAGGTGGGGGGGAGAGGGGATTGGCCATAAATACTGTCCAACCACGGATGGTATGGAATTTTCAAACGTCCAGATAAGACGAATCTATCTCAATGAGGGGGAAAAATAAAAATTTGATGCCAGTACTCCGCTCATTTGAATGAGACTCTGCTTCTGCAAAAGCTAGCATCGCTAAAAAATAATAGATTCGTCCATTTCCGGCTGTAAAACGGATGTTTGTCTTTCCACACAATCCATAAATCTAGATTGCTAACTTCATAAGTGTTTCACTATGTGGTGAAATATCATGTGCCAATGACAAAATGTATCTACAAAACGGGGTTGATATGTTTGTCTGAAATCTGCATTGCATTAAAATTATTCGCAGTTTTTTTTTTTTTTTTTTTTTGGAATCTTGCTTCTTACTTTTCTCCACGCCCAATCTGTGAAAGTGGTGGAGTTGTGGTAATATTTGATATCCAAGTTCGTCGGGCTTACACATTTAAGATGGGCTAAATCATATTGACCATGTAGAAAATATCCGACTTTCTGAAAGTAGATGCCATTTTTTCTTTCTTTTTGTTGCCTCTCTAGATCAAAAACCACGGCATGAATTGGTGAAAGTTTCATTAAAAGTGACAAAATGAAAAACGTATTTTAAAGGAATTCAGTTCAATATCTTTGGTATACGAAGTTTTTTTTAATTATCTATATGAATCATAATAACCGCATCTAAAGTTTAAAACATATAAAGAAAGTTCTGGGTAGAACATCCAATGCAAAAGATATTGCGAGAAGCAAATAAATAAATCGAAACTAAAAAAGCATCAATAAGATGCGAAAAGATTCACCATCTTCAAAATAAATATATGAATAAGCAAATAATAAAATACGAAACACCAGTAAGCAATGAATCACGTGACTCGCTATCTACCTATTATAATGACGAGATTGTGAAACGTGAAGCCACTCCACAATGAAATCAATAAGCAATCTTGGTCGCTCACGGGGGAAAAAAAAAAGAGGGAATGAGAAAGTACATTTAAGAGAAAATGGTTTTAGAGGTAAAATTTAAGTGTAGCACATTGCAGCCTTCCCACCTTTGTTTGACGTTTCATCGACGTCAACATTTTATCAGTAATTTCACAGTAGCGGATTTCAGAGGTGGGACAGGGGCCCAGAGCCGTGTCCAAGGGGAGGGTTTTAGGGGTTAAACCCCTCCCATTGGGGAAAAAATAATAAAAAAACCAAGTGAAGAAAAGTGCACAGCTGGCTTAAAACTAACCTTAATGTTAAATTTTGTGTACAGCATTTTTTAAATCATATTTTGAAAATCAGTGGTGGAGGAACCGTTAAATGGGCTGTCAAACAAAGCATTCACTGTGTTTAATACTGCTTTTCATAAGGAGGTTATGATGACTTGGTCGTTTCACAAAAAGAGATGAATGTTGCCGCTATGAAGATGCATTGTAATCTCGTTTTGGTAATGTAATTTGCATATGCAATGAACCCTTTCTTATTTAGTCTGCTTGTCTTAGAATATAAATCCTGAATGCATAGTATGTTACAAAAGAAATTGTGAATTTGTTTATAGTACTTGTTGCAATGTACCGCGCAGTAAACAGATAATAAAGTTTGAATCTAAACAAGAAATAAAATGAATAAATACTGAAACTACTAGCACAGCCAGAATTTGCCTTCTGGAAGGTGGGTTTCATAACTGTCCTTACATGTACAGTACAGCCTCGTTTATCCAGACTAACTGGGCCCAAAAGCAATCCGAATAAACGAAAATCCGCATAGTTCGAGTAATAAGCAAAAAACATTCTCAAATAAGCAGACTTATCTTTTACTACAGCAAAAAAAAAAACAATGTTTTCTACCAAAAACCTTCATAGTAACATTTCTCACAAATACTTCATCATTCATGGTTCAGCTGCGGTGGCTTCGGACTGACGCTTCAAGTACGCCATATTGTTTGTTAAATGAGTACTATACTTTATTGTATGTTGTATGCAAGAGTTCTACATTTAATCGAGACAAAACCGGAATATTTGACGTATTTATATGTAGTTTCGTTCTTGCAATCATAGTTTAAAATAATTGTTAAAGTAAATATGTTTTTGTTTAACTTGACAAATTTGATTTGAATAAACCGGAGATCCGGATAAACAAGGTTCTACTGCATATAAAATGCAATAATTGAACTTTTCGTATTAGCCCCCTCCCCCCCCCTCCTCCCCACTAGGCCCATAAATGTGACCATTTAACAGAAATGAAATATTTGACACACTAACACACTTGACAATGAGTTATAGGTATTTGTTGTGTTTTCCTGACAATGCAGGTAAGAATTATTAAACATTGAACCCAAAACCCCTCCCTTTATGAGATCCTGGAACCTGGACACGGGCCTGGGTGTCCGTCCGATTACCATCAGAATCCTCCACCGGATTCTGGGCTTTAGGTCATGTGCTTTACAGCCATGCCGCTCTCTTCCTGAAGTAATTTTTATGCTTTTTAACAATCATTAATGTCTTCTTTCTTGTGTTGCGTTTATGAGATTGAATAATATTAAAATGTGAAAAAGCAATCTTACTTTCGTGTTAAACTTGTATTAATGAAACAAAGTCAATGCTAACGTGGTATAGATTTTAATTTTGTTACTGTTGTTATCACAGAGATATTTTTAATCGTAGAAAAAAAGTTATTTACGAGTGAAAGTATGAATAAAAGGGAATAACAATTTTAAGTTCTCAGAATCATAACATTCCTCTTTAAAATGTAGTACTTTCCTTTCCACATAAACAACCATTGATTATATGCAGGGACGTCCCGATAGGAGGTCACGGAGGTCACGGTGACCTCCGAAAAAATCCTTACTCAGCAAGTTTCGTCAGATTTTTGACAAAATTGGAAACCGAATTGCTAAAAAAACATTTTAATACCCAAATGTCCTTTTCCATTAGATGCACTTTTGTGCACATACCCGTATCTTGTAATTGGGAAAAATTTGGAGTTTCATTCAGTACATTGAGAATTTCCGCTCTCCCAAAAATTTTAATTCGGTGCGTCCCGGGTTATAAAATTAGCGTTACTTCTATCAATTAGTTTAGTTAACGTTTACTTAAATTCATAATTAATAAATAAATTCATAGGCTATAAAGATTTTTTTTTAAAAATATTGAAAAACTCAATGTTTTACATGATTTTTTTAAAAAATATTTTGCTCTTATCTTATCAAGTCTTCATTAGTACAATCTACAATATGAGCTAAAGACGTGCAGATGGTACCATCATCGAAACTGAAAATGGCGTTTTGATCGACAAAACTTCCAGGGGAGCAGCGAGAGCATTTTGAGAGAACGATAACTGTATCTCAACAATTAACACTAACAAGACACAAACTATTATGCAGCTAGAGGATTTTGTATTTTAGGGAGGAGGTTCTAATTCATTTGAAAAAAAATTAAAGCAACTAAGGCTCCAGGACCAGATAATATCCAAAAATTTTAGTTGAATGTGCAGAGGAATTAGTGAATGTTATTTTAATATTTTCAATGCTTATTATAACTCGGGGACAGTGCAGAGGACTGGAAGTTGGCTCATATTACGCCGCTCTTTAAGAAACGGGTCTAAAGATAAAGCAGGGAATTATAGACCTGTAAGTCTGACTTCAGTGGTTTGTAAGATTTTTAAAACTTTGATCAAAATTAAGATTATGAATTTCTTAGAGGCTAATAGTCTTGACTAGTTTGCAGTATGGGTTCAGGAAAGGTAAATCGTGTGCTAATAATTTATTGCATTTGTACGACAAGGTTACCTTGGCTTTAGATAACAAAAAGATTGTGGATGTTGTTTATATTGATTTTCAAAAATCTTTTGATAAGGTGCCGCATGTTGCTCTTCTCAGCAAATTAGCCAATATAGGAATAGGAGGAAAAACTTTACTTTGGGTTAGAAATTGGCTGACTGGAAGTAAACAAATAGTTGTGAGAGGAATCTTCTAAATGGAGTGATGTTTTAACCGGGGTTCCTCAGGGATCAGTTTTAGGGTCTCTTCTATTTATTATTTTTATAAATTACATTGATGAAAATATTTCTGGAACCATTAATTGTTTTGCTGATGATGTAAAAGTTATGGAGATTGTAGGGAATAAGGAACAAGTAAAACAGCTTTAAGAGGATTTAGATCATATTACTAAGTGGGCGGATAGGTGGAGTATGGCAGTTAATGTAAAGAAATGTCAAGTGCTACACTTAGGTCCTGGAAATAAGCGTACAAGTTATTATTTACAGGATTCGGTCAGGCAGAAAACGTTATGAATCTGGGTATCTTAATAAATCAGGATTTCAAGTTTAGTCAACAGTACAGCATTGCAAGTAACAAAGCCAACAGAATGCTTGGGTTTGTCAATAGATCTATCTCAAACAAATCGAAGAAGGTTCTTTTACTGTCTGACCATCGATTACATGGAAAGGCTAATATCCGGCTTATAGGCGGAAATGACGTATCTATTAGTTTATAGGGGTGTTAGTTGATTTGCTACTGATGTGCACCATAGACTAATAATAAGAGTAGACTGAGCTTTCCCGGACTTGCTGATGAAAAAATTGGTTCATGGATATATCATGTGACTAGTGGAAGGCTTGGCGAAAACTTTGGCAGCATGGTTGCCGGATGCTAACATTATCTATAGTTTGGCACTCGACATGTATTTTAAGACGTAATGTGTTTTCATTATAATTTTTTCCAGGTCCGGAGACTGTTTTTCTTTTAGTTATGCATTATTTTGATATTAATAATTAGTTTTTGATCAGTTTTCAGTAACTTTTATTTCATTTGGAACTGCTACGTCAGCCTTGGCGTGAACGTAATGGCGTAAACGTTTTGCTTTAACGCAAAAATGTACTAATCGGTATCTTAAATTGAAATTGTAATACAAATCTTACCGTTTGCCGATTCTTTTTGGGCACTTGCATCTTTAATTGCTTAGAGAGTTATTGAAATTGACTAAAGAAAATGCACAATACTATCTAAACGAAAAACTCACTATGTTAACAAAATATTTACAACTTAGAATAACAAATTTACAAATCGGACTCCATAAAAGATCATTCTTCCGTGTTCCATCAATTCTATTTATTTTATTTCTCGCTCGCGTTGATCGTCTGCTACGATCAACGTCCGCTGTTGCTAGGATATCCACCAGTCACATGGTTTGGTTTATGAGCAGCAAAAGGGTTGCCATAGCTCGGTCCACTCTTATTATTAGTCTATGATGTGCACTTTTGCCTCTGTATTATTTAGCTTTAGTTTTGTAAAAATGAAAATTTGCTCTCAGCAACAGTTTTTTAATCCAAAGTATATTCGATCTATATTCTCACGGCAAAAATTTAATTGATTTATTTATTCACAACAAAGTTTTGAGCTTACCATTTTGTTTTTAGGTTCCTGAACGAAATGAAAATATTTTCATTTATTTTTGTTGTTTCCATGGTAACTATTTTTGTTTTCCCTTATTTTATTTTAGAGAATGCAATAAATGAATAAGGCACCAGTGACATTATAAAACGCGCGCACCAAAATCCCATCGTTATTTCCCTTTCTCCCCTGCTAGATTAATTCAGATGGAATAGTCTTTGCTTGGCAGATTGCCAAATTACATACAATCCGTGGTCAAACAGTACCGTTATATGGGAATTTAGTAAGACCTCATTTGGAGTATGCTGCTCAGTTTTGGTCTCCTTATCTCAGGAAAGATTTTTCTGTGTTAGAAAGGGTTCAAAGAAGGGTTACTAGACTAGTAAGAGGACTTTCAGATTTAGACTATGATAATAGATTTAATGGCTTAATATGTGTAGCCTGGAGCAAAGGGGAGCCAGAGGGGACATGATTCAGTTGTTTAAGTTAATCAAAATGAAAGATGTTAACGGATTAAATTTTGTCACGGAAAGCGAGACAAGGGGACATTGTTTTAAGCTATTCAAAACTCAGGTTAACCTAGAAATTAGGAAAAATTACTTCTTTAATAGGGTTGTGAGTACTTGGAACAGTTTACCGGAAGAGGTGGTAATGAGCAAGGGGGTGGATAGCTTTAAGAGGGCCATTGATCGTCATTGGGAACTTATAAACTGACTGGGACCAGCCTAGATGGGCCCAGGTCCTATTTCTGGTCGTCCCATTTGTAATGACTCCCAAAATGAGCACCTTTTAGAGGAGCTATGAAGAGGAGCCATAAGGGCGCCACGAAACTTTGCAACAACGTTGCAGATAATTAGGGACATGTTAACAATGAAACTTTTCAACATTTTGCTACGCATCAAGATGGCAAAATCTTGCATTAGAGAATCGGCTCTATTCACTGTATATAAAAGAATGGTGAAGAACTTCCCTGCCAAAGTATCAACCCACGTCTGTGAGCGCATTGGCAAGGACGAAGCCAAGGGGTGGGTCCATGGGGTCCGGACTCCCCCCCCCCTTCCCGAAAGACCCCTCTCCTTTTTTCTCAGTTGCTGCATCTCGCATCAACAAAATTTTTCCGAAAGATAATGATTTTATAAAACGCAGCATTCTCTCCCCTTAAATATTCCCAGTAATTGGCATTTTTCTCAGCGCTTGAGTCAATTCAGAACACGAGAATGTCGTGCAACAACTGCAGGTTTTCAATTTTCGTCTGCTTTTTGCTGTGTCACCTACTCCGTCCGAAACGGGGAAATGTCCCTTTCGACTTTCAAACCAGCGGGGTCCTGTGACCTTCAAATTCAGCCCCTCTCCTTGCAGGGTCTTTGGTCCATCAAATTGCCATTGACAAAGTAAAAACAAGCATTTATTGCCACTTCTGCCGTATCCCACAGTCTCATTGGCGTGGTTTTCTTTATTTCTTTCTCTTTTCTTTTTTGGATTTTCGTGGATTTCGTAGACGCATGTTGTACGAAAGACAGCCAGAGTGAGGTGCGTTCCTGGTGAATCAGTAATTGCATTCCGATTCTTTTCAGTTTTAACACGCAGTTTTTATCTACGTCATACTTATCGGAAACATATCTTGAACAAAATTGTATGTAAAAGAAAATTAAGTTTACCCAAACTAGGTAAGTCGCAGTGCTCCCTTTTAAAGTTTTCTTGATAATACGAGCAATTTTACGTGTTAATGTGTTTTTCCATTTAAAAACTAATTTTAGATTCTAAGCCAGTAGCGAAAAAAGAAATTCTATACATTTCGTGTGTTTGAGGATGAGAAAAATAAATATTGATTTTTTTTTTTTTTCATTTTAACTCTATATTTTTGGCATGGTTCATTTCAGATTCATTTTATATTTTGATAAAAATTTTATTTGAACTTTTAGATTACTTTTAACATCTCTTTCCTTTCTGAGTAACAAATTATGTAGATTTTTTACTGATGTTTTCCCTCCAATATTCAAGCATGATCATGGAACATATTAAATGCCCCAAAAAAATTCGTTTTTGAAGGTAAAATAAATAAAATAAATGAATAAATAAAACTTGACGTTGATGTAACAAACTTTTTACGGTATCAAAATTTTATAGAAAAATTAAATTGAAAATTACTTGAATATTTTACTGTGATCAGTTTATGAAATTACAAGTTCGGCCATATTAACGCATGTAATAAGTAATTTATTAGAAACTAGAGGACCCGACAGACGTTGTTCTGTTCAAACGTTTTAAATTGAAAAGTTTAAAAAAATTTAATAAAGTATCAAGTGTTTGAACTTCTTTGTTAACAAAAAAGAATGAAAAGAAAATATTTTAAGCTGCTTGGTGTCAGAATACGTATATTTATTACAACTTGATTTATCTAATGCCCACTGAGAAGCTGTTTCATCAATTATTTTTTCTCCTGTACTTGAAAGATCTTTATAAAATTTATGATTTGTTCCATCTGCCATATATAGGATAAAAATCGTCCTCAGATATTAAGTGTAAAAAACTAACTACATATCTAAAATAAACGGCAAATCCAGCTGCAACGTCCCCCATATGAAAAAGAATAAAAAATCGAAAGGATATCTTTTGGAAAAATGATAAAGGTAAAGACAGTTCCCAGAATAAGCGAAAACCACCCCCCTCCCGATATAAAACAAATATTCTCCAACTTACATGACTAAACTCTTTAAAACCCGAAAACAATTCTTTTCAATTTAAAAGATTTCATGAAATGAACAAAAAATACAATAAATTACATTAACAATACGTGAAATACACCGCCAGCTCAGTAATTTCCAGCCGAGGACTGCAGTTTCATGCCTATTAGCACTCATCAGCCCGGCATAGGAAAGTGACTGAGCTGGAGATGGAAAACCTCTTAAGGAAGCCAAGAGTGCTTAACAAACTGGTAGCTAATATAGAATTAGCAGACCAGATTCCTTAAGAGGTTTTCCATCTCCAGCTCAGTCACTTTCCTATGCCGGGCTGATGAGTGCTAATAAGCACGAAACTGCAGTCCTCGGCTGGAAATGACTGAGCTGGCGGTGTATTTCACGTATTTCTGCTTTAGCCCTGGCTAATGGGCGGTAATTTACTGAATATACATTAACAATAGCTTTAAAATGCAAAAAATAATCCCGCAACTCTATTGTTTATAGCCAAAGTCGCCAAGCCACCACGTTACTGTAATCCAGCCAATCAGTGCGCGAAGCGAACTCCGACCAATTAACGGTCCGATCTTTTGAACGGAAACTTTTAAATCCCGTTCTCTCGCTGAGCATTCTCACTTGCTATCTTTGGGGATATTTCCATAGTTGGGAATCTGGCAATCGTTCTTCATTGTCGTCAATTTTTGGCTCCAGCGCCTACGCGAGAGGTATTTTTCGTTTCAAAGTTAAACAAAGAGAACGGAAACATCCATTTACATATGGTTACTATAAATCAGCAGGGTTACCACAATAAAACTATTAACGCCAAGAATGAGATGACCGCGCCAGATTCCCAATTATCGAAATATCCCTCTATCAAAATATCCCCCTCTCTGTGTACTTGAATGATCTTCATATATTGCCAAATTTGTTCTTGCCACCAAAGATAAAAATCTTCCACTGCACTGATCTTTTGTGTACAGAACTACCCTATTGAAATTTATCTAGATGAAAATAAAAATTCCTTTCGTGTTTAAATTCCGCCGTCTTTTCCTTTAATAATGTACTGATTAGTTTGATAACCCTTAAAGTACTCTTGCCATTGGTGCCAAAATTTGGATGAATTTACGAGCCAAGAAACAAATGTTGCTAGGTACGGTACTTTTGGTTAGTGAAAGAAACCCGATTTCTTCCAGTACTTAACTTTAAAATAGTATATCACTGGAATTAAAAATCGTTGCTTTCAAGAAACGAAGGCTTCACTCTATCTCTCTACGTTTTATCTATTCTTTATTGACATATCACAGTAAGAAATTTCATTACAAAAAGCAGAGCTGACTTTCTTATTGTCCTTTGGCAACGGGTTAAATATTTATTTAAATTCTCCCTCAACAATAGGTTAAAATAAATATTAATCATTTGAGAGATATAACCATCCAATGTTTAAATTAATTAATTAATTAACAAAAACGTTTCCGATTTGATTCATCGCGCTTCGAAACCATGCTTGCCACAACTCAATTACACACAAAAAATTTGATCAAAATCGGTCCAGCCGTTTAAAAGCCTTATGGTGACAAACGTCCGCACAGAAGATTTTTATAGATTAAGATTATTACTTTTAAATCTTACTGAATTGTGATTCTATGATCCCAAAAGAAAAACAGTTAGTTTTTAATTGACGAAAAAAAATCTTATTCGATGTTGTTCCATAAAACATATTTGTATTTCCATCATTGGAATACATTTTCTGATTGTTATTCACTGGCTTTGTACTAAGGAGTTATTCAATTAGCATCTATGCATCCATCTTTAGTAAATTGTGAAGGTAGCATTAAGCGTAACAAAAAACAGGCATGTGCATTTAACTATAAATTACTAGGTGAAAATTACTTTTATTTACTGCGTTACAGGCAAAGAAACAAAAAAGGTGAATACGAGGTAAATGTTTTTGAGCTTTTTTTTTATATATTGCCTTTTTTTTTTTAAACACTTATTTTCTTCAAGCTAAAGATATTTACTATTTCTTGCAATAGAGTGTTTTGCTAACATCGTATTGAAGAAAAAAAAATCATTATCTGCGTCGTAAAATATGATATGTATTGTTGTTAAAATTAACAACATGTTGTTAAAATAAAATTACACAAATGCTTAATTTAATTCATTAGGTATACATTCCATTAATCGGCATGTAAAAGATCCCTTAGGTCGTTTGACTGTGAATACTCTTGACAAAATTACATTCCTTTTGCAGTTTCGCATCGAAGAGAGCTCAGGTGTCTCCATCTGGTGGAAACTGGGCATCAAATTTTCCTGTGACATTCACATCCCCCCCCCCTTAATGGTGGCATATGAATGCCATACCGTTGGTTCGCACTTGTTCCGCAAAAGGCTAAAGCCTCTAACAGCCCCGTTAGAAAGAAAAAAATAATGATAAAAAAAGGCAATAGGGGAGAGGGGGACACATGTAAACAAGGGGCACATGTGAACAAACCATATTTTACCCAGATAACATGAGGAAAAAAATCTGAAAAAAAATCATGTAGATGGCAGCAGTAGTACTGTATGCTGCCTGAAATTTCAAAGATCTCAACAATTTTGTTTTTTAGTTATCATAATAACTTCTGTTTTGGAAGGTGCCAGTAAACTTTCATGTTCCAGTTCTCAGAGTAAAAACACATTCAACACTATCTTTATTGTGATTTGAACTTTATTCATTTTGAAGTGGGATTTATAAAGTAAGTTTTTGTACTCGATTTTTTAAAAAAAGCTTGAAAGAAATATTGTTTTTCATCAGATTAGGCTTAAGTTGTTATATGGGGCACATGTGAACACACTATGTAGGGGCAGATGTGAACTGTTTACATGTGCCCCATACTGTTTTTTTTTAGTTATTTCAATTTCAAAAATTGTTTAATTTTTTTTATTTCATTAGGCTTATCAAGAAACATTGAATAATTAAAAATTTTAATAATTGAAGTTAGTATCAGCTGTATCGCGACTGTGTTGGAGGCTCCAAAAGTGATCGCGGTTTGTGGAGAGAAACAAGTTGGACAAAATGTTTCAGGCGAGAGAGGTGAACTTGTATCATTTTGTGGTATAGTTAATGCAATGGGAAACACTGTACCTCCTGTTTTTGTATTCCCAAGAAAAAGATATAAAGATATTTTCTTAAATGGAGCACCATCAGAAAGCTTAGGGTTAGTATCCAAAACTGGATGGATGACAGCAGATATCTTCCTAGAAGTTGTAAAACACTTCCAAAAGTACTCCCGCTGTACCGCAGCAAATCCTGTTTAGCTTCTACTTGATAATCATTAAAGTCATATCAGTTTGGATGTAATATTATTTTGTCGTGAGAATGGAATAGTACTCCTTACTTTCCCCCTTCATTGTTCACATCGCTTACAGCCTTTGGATGTAGGTGTTTATGGCGCCTTCAAATCTGCACTGAAAACTTCTTTCAATGACTGGTTGACATTACACCCAGGAAAAAGAATAACTATATATGAAATTGGTCAGTGTTCATCACCAGCTTTCACAGCAGCCTTTACATCCAAAAGTATTAAATCGGGTTTTTCTAAACCAGGAATTTGGCCGTTATCTCGGCTTGCTTTTACTGACGCTGATTTCATCTCAACTCAAATAACAAGCTTAATGCCAGTTAATCCTGAGGATGCCTCCACCAGCTGCAATGCACATTCAAGTCCTACCCCAGAATGTGTGAGACCATTGCCTAGAATAGAATTTCACGATTCCACTCTAGGGAAAAGTAAGCAGCGTCAAAAAAGAAAATTAAGAATTTTCACAGACACCCCCGAAAAAGACATTGTTGTCAAAGCTGTGGAAGAAAAGGCAGAGAAAATGAAGATAAAATGTGAAAGAGTTGCAAAGAAAAGAAAGTTAGAACTTGCTGAACTGTTGAAAAAGGAGCAGTCAAAGGCTGTAGTCAGTGACTCCGAGTCCGACATTAGTTTTGAAGTAGCCATCAAGAAATTTGTGCTGAAGTCAACCTTGCACCAGAAAATTTAGCTGTGAATGACTTTGTCCTCGTAGAATTCACTACAAAAAAGACAAAAATTCACTATGTTGGCCGTATCGAGAAAATGGAGAGTGATGAAGCAAATGTTAAATTCATGAGGAAGCAGAAGAATGAAACCTTTGTATTTCCAGAAACAGATGATACATCGATGGTAAACACTGATGATATTCTGCTAAAATTACCCCCACCTACAATTTTAGGTAGCACATATCGAGCTGCTTCTTCAGTTTCTTTTTCTGTAAAACTTGAAGGCTATAATGTTCGTTGAATCAAGTTAATTTATTATGTACATAATATTTATATTTTCATTCTGTTTATTAATGTGTAATAAAGAGTACTTAAAGATATGCTTAGATGCATTTTATACCATTTATGTATCTGTTCACTTGTGCCCCAGGTGTGTTTACAACTGCCCCCCCCCCCCCCACCGGGGCAGATGTGAACAAAATGTAACTTATTTTAGAATTAATTTTTAGGTTGGAATTTCCTCTTGTAGAAGGGGGATAACTGCATGAAAATATTAGCAAATGTTTGATTTATCATATTTAGCACCTTTTTCTTTTTTATCTCAAATCAATAATGAAAAATATAGGAAAATGTCGTTTTTGTTCACATGTGCCCCCCTCTCCCCTACGCCTTTTCCGATATTTAAAATTTTTTCGAACAGCTTTCACCCTTTGAGGAATAGCGACTTCACTTGAGAACACCATTTATTTCCTACTTCTCTTTTTTTCAGCTAACTGAAATCACTGTGTCAGTTGGCTGAAGAAAGAAAATATATATATATATAAACTAGTATGTTGTGGCCATCACGAAACTTTCTTCTATATATTTTTTTTTTTTTTCTGATCCCTCCCCATGCTTGACGAGGATGCAATATTCCCGACAAAAACAAAATGACACATGCAAAAACTTGACGACTATCCCAATGTCTGAATTATTGCAAAAGCAAAGCAAAGAGCGAAAATTGAAAGTTATTTTAAAAGCCTTGCTTGAATGAATTACAAATATTTTATTTGTTAACAAACATAAGATGGCAACAGTTCAAAATTTTAAATCATTGAGATAATATTTCCTATCATTTCCATACAATTAAAATCACGAGAAATACGCAGACGACAATCTATTACGATTTATCTTTCTTATTGTTGCATCATGGCCCCACTGAATACTTAACGGCCGTGGCAATCGCTGAAACTCATGGCAACAAAGAGGGCGCCACTGGCTACCCCGTTTTTGTTTCCACTTGGCGTGATTGTGAGCGTTGGCGCTTTGGCATCTGTGATTACGTGATTTCTCGACTAATTATCGGGCGTACGTCATTTGACGAAAATTTTAATTTCAAAAGAAGGAATGAAGAGAAAAAGTGCTAAATAAACATCGTATTACAAAGGTGAAGAGCATTTCTTATTGTTATTTTAATATCATATCAAAAATTATGCGTAATAAAAAAAATCTAAACTAAACAGAGAAAACATATGATTTTTATTTAAAATTAATGCGTAATTCTTAATATATTTTTTCAAACGCCTTTTTTTTAAAGCTTTGCAAATAATTTTCAATTTTTTTTTGAAAATCCCCTGGGGTTTCCTTTTTGGATACAACAGTTCTAAGATTGATGATATATGGCAGGCAGCCCTCATTTCTAACTTTACATGCTCATTTACATGCGAATTTTTTCTGCTCAATAAATTACATCGAAAAAAAAAAAAAAAACACGCTCCGCAATCTGTAAATACATTCATTTCTCAAAACTTAAGAGGGTCATTCATTGCCCCTTTTGACGCTGATGGGGATTAGAGGGGGGGGGTGTATAGGAATTTACATTAACAATTGCCATTCTTTCCGCTCGTAATGTAGTGTATATTTTACAACGAATAGAATTTAATTAAAAATGTACGCTTGGGAACAGGCCCGACATTTAAAAATTTCCGGAGGGGGGGGGGGGCAAAGGTTTTGTGTTCGGGAAAAAACAACAAAATACGAGCAAAATGCCTAATTTTAGTATGTTTGTAAAATTTAGGGGTGTCATAATTGCCCCCCCCCCCCCCCCCCGTGATATTCCCACTTAACAGGTCTGGTTAGGAATATTCTTTTTCAAATGAAGAAAAACAATAGAAAAGTTAAAAATATGATGGCAATTTAAGAAAATGAACCATTAACATAATTTTAAAAACATTTAAAATCAGAGTGTGACTAATACATGGTTCTACGACGGGTCCGTGGTTAGCGCGCCAATATTTTACGGACACCAAAATAATGTCATTTATCTTTTTCCCTTTCCATTTTTAGCACATCTCATGTTATAATAAATTTAGTGTAGATTTTAGTAGTATATTAGTGCACAATACGCACAGAGATGCACAAACGTTTAGTGCACAAGAGCTATTTCGAAAAAGTGCAGATTTTTTTCCTTACGAAAGGAAATTCATAGCATAATCAAAAAATAAATTTAAAAAAAACATGGAGCTAGAAAAAACTTTCATTTTCCCGAAGCTTAGTTTTTAATTAATTTTTTTAAATGTCCGATTTTGAAAATAAGGCGTGGTCTTTATGACGTCTTAAATGATGTACTTTGGCGCATCTGTCTACCGCGTTTCTACGTTATGATGATCAAGAAGCGAATTACATATTGCACTCTACGCTTACTATCAATCATATAGTTGCCAATACTTGTGAATATTGTGCTCTGTGAGTGGCATCAGTGAATGGCATTTCATCATTTGTGATGTCATCGGCAGAAGCGTAAACAATGAAAGAGCACCGATTAATGCATTTTTTTTAAATATTAAACTTAGTCAAGTTATTTTAAAAAATGGTCAGATCCTATGATTTTAAAAATGTTCTTTCAGAAGAAAAAAAAACCCTTAAAATTTCGGAAACGACCCTGTTGCTTCACACGCTTTGAGCATTAAAAAAATGTATATATATACACCCAATCCTCTTTTTATGCGGTGAATAGGGACCGCATAAAAAATCGTGTAAAAAAATGCTTGAAACTTCACCAGTAGCTTTAAAAAGTTTTCGCAACTGAGTTAAAAGATATTTTTTATGCGGTGGATAGGGACTGCATAAAAAAAGTCTCACGTAGAAAATACCCAAAATATTATATTTAAACGAAATCAAAATAAACCAAACGATGATAATTTTTCCGACTCCCGAAAAATTTCTGGAATTTTTGGAAAGTCACAGTGACTTCCCATCGGATGCCCCTGTCGACCCTTGATGATACTACCACACACTCGTTTGATAAATAATTTTCGCTCGTTTTATAAATAATTTTTACAAACTACACAAAAAAAAATAGTCCGCACAAAAACAGGTTTGGGTGTACACACACACATCCGAAGACGCACAGACCGGAGAGCGTTCACTTTAGCTCAGGTTCTATCCCCACCCCCAGGCTCCCACCTTACCTATAGCATCCCAGGTGCTGTTACTTCAATATATTTTTCAATTGTTATAAAGTGTTCTCGCAGTAAATAATTTTTATGATAAAGGTCAGATTCGACCCTAACATATTTATCTTATTTACGGCCTCGTATTACCTATTCTAGAAAATCAACAGTCATATTATGACGGGTGCAAATTTCTTAGTCATTTCCATTTCATTCCATTTGTAGAAACAAGAAACCCAACGAGTAGGATCCTATCGCAATTCATGATCGTGAATAACTTAATTCGAACTCAAGCAGCCAAAATTCAAATTATTATTATTTTTTAAAATTTATTTTTAACATTTAACAAATACATGCAATAGGGAAAGAAACTCCTCAAATATCTACACATGAATTTGTGAAACTAATTTTTTTAAAAAAATGGGGAACAGATTATTTTACAAAATATCAACACTGTTGATATTTTGTAAAATCCTAGCAGGGGAGAGTTCCGTACAAAACTTATTTTGTCTCTGCAAAAGCAAAACAATGATATGATTTTTTTTACTTGCCATTTTTAAGATATTTTTAAACATACATTCGATTTGCAAATAGCTCGAATGTAAAAAGACCGACGGAAAACTTCGACTTATCGAAAGTTTGACTTACGATAGTTTTGGTTTTTGATATTTTAATATTAAAAACCATTGAATACTTTAATTAATGTGTACATATAACAGACAAAATTACAGAACTTAAGTTTTTTAGCACAATATGCACAGTTTAATCAAATGTATTGATAGAAAAAAGTCAAAAGCATGCTGAAACCGCTTGAATAGAGCTGATTCTACTTCAGGAAATGTGCACATCTTCATTCGTTTCAAATTCGGATTGCAAGTGAAGGTGAAATAATTATTCTCCCATAGTCACTTCTTTCTTTCTTTTTTTTTTTTTCGTTCTTTCGAAATAAATTTCGAGTAATCTTGGAAAAAACTTCGAGTTGAAAGAAGTTAACTTCGAGTTATTTAGAATAATTAGAATGAAATTAAAGACAAAAAAGTCGGGACTTGATTAAAACTTCGAGTTATAGTAATATTTGAATTATTAGACTTCGAGTTATGGCAAATCGACTTTATTTTTAAGAAAATTAAAATATTTAGCGATGTAAAATCCTGTAAACATTGAATTCTAGTCATAAAAAAACTATTTTCTGCACTTGAAAAATGAATGAGAAAGGAGCTTTGAACTAGAAACTTTGCAAGAAATTAGATCGCCAAGTTTGGCGAAAATTAGGATATGAATTTTCTGTTGAAAAAATAAAATATACACAGTAGACCGTCAAGAATCCGCAGGAGTCTAGGATCTGCTTACAAATTTTTGTAATCTTGCTCTAATTGTATAGCATTAGGAGCAGCTCTAAATATCTAGCATTTCTTAAAATGAAAAAAGGGTGGAGAGGGGGGTAATTTTCCGTTATAGGTACGTACCGGTGCATTTTTTAAGCTGGCGATTAGTTTGAATTTTATTTATTGTCAGGGACTATTTCAAGTTACATATAAAGTACTTATTTGGCGATATCATAAACTATTTTGTCTTTTTAAAGACTTATAAGCGAAGCAAGCATAGAAACAAGATCAAAAAGTCCATTAAAATAAAAAATAATCCTCTGAATAATTAAGTTTCTCCATTAAGCGTAAAATAATCCAACAAATGCCACGGAAATATAAGTTCGTTGCTTGAGGCACCTGGGGCCCTGCCCCTTATCCTCTGGTGTGGTATGTTGATAGTTCCCCGGTTGGGGCCATGGCTTTATTTTGGCGCAGAAGATGGTTGCGTGGATGTACGAGAGATGTGGCTTCCTCTAACGGGAGTACCATAATGGTTAGCCGAAGGCTCTTCAAAGTAAATTTCAACTAAAGTTCTTCTTTATTTAAATAAGTTTAAGTATTATTTTTTTTCGCTTCCTGCATATTTTTTTAAAGTTTTATACTTTTTTTTTCCCCGTGGGGGATTTCTAGGCTATTTGAATGAATAAAAATAAAATAAAATTAAGACAATGATAAAATGTTGATAAGAAATTTAAAAAGAAAATAGTGAAATGAAAATAGATAGGAGCATGCTCCTAGCCAGAGTGTAGCACAATAACTAGAGTCGAAACGAGGTATGAACCCGATAAGGGATTCACTCACCATGTTTCGAAAGTGAAACTAAGCTAGCAGAGCGCGAGGCCTGCGACAATTTGCCGGATCCAATGGATCGTAATTTGGAAGGATGTTAAGTAGTGGATTGCCAACACGGGGGATGTTGTAGTGAAATCTCTTGGCGAGCTTTTTGCAAAAGTTGTGGAGCGTCGGGATGCCAACCTCTAATCCAACAAATGAAGCACAAAGTATAAATGAGCATGTAAAATTAAATTAAAGGAAATTGCCAAACCAACTTTAGATTCCCCATTTACGCATTAAATAATCAGCTGAATAACATTACTGATTCGATTCGAATTGGTTGATTCGGTATATTTCTGAGCATCTTGCGAAATATTGATGTTTGTTTTCTGTTTCATTTATTAATTAAACAAGCTTTGAAACTTGTCGTTGATTGGTTGATGCAATCGTGGCTTGTGGCGCCGCCTTGCGGTTAGAATGGGCAAATATGAAGTTTTGAAGCTTTTCGATCTAGTGTGGCCATGTTCAAGTGCAGAAATAGTTGCCCCGGTTTAACACAGGAAAGTCAAAAATTGTCAAGGCCTGGTAAGCGCCAGCGCATTCAGTGGGGCCATGGTTGCATTAATAAAAATATTTTTATTCGCAAAAAAAAAAAAAAAAAAAATCAACACCTCTTGGAGCGATCGGCGTCAAAATAGAACCAAAGCCTGTTTACATATGGATTCACATATATTCCAAATTTCAACCAGAACGTAGTATTACTTCTTGAGATAGGGCACTCAAAATGGAAAAAAAGAACGGGTGATTGCGCTACCCCCCTTTTAGCTGTTGACACAAAAATAAAATCAGTTCTTATACCCACTAAGGGCTACTTGCCGATAAATTTTTCTTTCATTCCGTTCATTATTTCTTGAGATACAGCAGTCACAATTGACGACAAAAAACGTTCTACAGCTCAACCCCCGTTTGAGTTATTGACACCAAAATTGAATCAGCACCTGTTCCTGTTAATACCAACACATGGACCAAATTTTGTTTGATTCCGCCAGTTACTTCCTGAGGAATAGCAAGCACGCGTAACTCGAAAAACGTCCCATTGCTCCACCCCCCTTGGAGGAATTCGCGCCAAAAACTAATGGGCACAAGTTAACATAGGGGCACATATGTGTACTAAATTTCGTTCGATTTCATGCGGTAGTTTTTGTTGTAGAGCGGCCACAAAAAACTGGTCACACACAGACGTGACACACATACATACACACACACACACACACACACACATACATACATACACACACACACACAGACAGACAGACATTTTCCAAAAATGGTCGAAATGGACTCAGCACACCTCAAAACGTTCGAATCCGTCAAAATTCGAAATTCGAAAATTTGCACGAATCCAATACTTTCTTCTATATATTAGATATAGAAGAAAGTAAAAATGGTTGCAACAAAGGAAGCCTCCGTCCCTCAAAGAGTTAATAGTTTGTTCAAGATTTTAATTGATGATTAGGAATGATAATTAGAAAACGGATAAGATGGGAAATATCATTCTATTTCGTGTTATCAAAAGAATATTATAAATGTAAATAAATAAAAACTAATTCAAGCTTTTTAAATGAAACCTTGTTAATATTTTCGTTGAGAGAGTTGTGGGATTTTGCCTGAAATGTTGTTCAAATCGGACAGGGTTACGTTACGTAACATTCATATAGTTATGCATTCGACTCCATAGATATAGAATTATTTATCCTCATATAAATAATGCCGATGATCGAGTAACCCGCGTGTTTCAACAATGTATTCGCACCACGGCATGGTATGTAATTCGATAATGTGTTTTGGTAATGTTTAACATGCAAGGAAAGGCTTTATTGTGACAAGGCTGAACTCGATCCGGTAACTTGAACAGTTTTACTGGTAAGATTGAGTCATATCAGAGGAATGAAGAAACGAAAACAATGAACGCTATCTACTGGAGTTTAGGGTTAATCCACTGGTGTTAAGAGTTAAAATTTCAACTATCAAAATATCACCAAACAGGCAATTGCTTCGTTCAAATGAAGAAGAGTTGAAGCAATTTTCACCGTCATGCCTTGACGGGTGACTTTCTAGTTTTCAAATAAAACTGCATAAGTACAAATGTACATATTTTGTTGAAATATATTACAAAGCTTTAATATTTTATTAAATTATCGCATGCATTTTCCAAGTAATTTCTAGAACAGTTTTCGTTTTCCGTTTTTCTTTTATTGTGCCCTTTTTATTAATAGAAAATATATCACTTATTTTCAGGAGGACAGAGGTTCATCCATATTTGGAAACTTTGTATGTGATAACTTTCAGTTTAATGTTAATTTACAAACTGACAATAATTAATTTATCACTTAACATAAACTTTTTGTTAACTAATTTGAACTAATGACTCTATTAATTTCAATTATTTAATTAATTTTAGTTAATTATCATATTTTAATGATCAGTTTTAATTGGATTTATCTTAGTCTTGTGTAATTATCAGCTACTAATTCTGCTTTAGCATGCCTCCTCTTTTGAAGTTCATGCAACCTTGGACCCCCCCCCCCCCCTTAACAAAGTTCTAGCTACGTGCCTGGCATTGGGATCTATCATGCATTAGGGGCGTGATTCAGTAGGGGTCCGGACAGAAGGTTCAAAACCAAAAGGTCCACTGACAAAATATCCATGTACGTCAAGAAGATCCAGCGGACATATGGTCCAGCAGACATATGGTCCGGCGGACATAAGTTCCACTGATATTAGGTCCCGATTTCGTACTTTTTTTTTTGACATGAGGTCAAGTTTTCTGAACATTCTAAACTGCTGGGCATAAGGTCCGTTTCTTTAAGTTTAACCTATGTCCCCAACTAATATTGTTAAATATTATATTTATTAAAATTGATTTAGTGCGACGACAGGCAATTTCCCTCAAAATGCGTACCACCCTGGAGAGCCATAGTTAATCTACAGGGGCGTTGTGGGATATTGCAATAGCGTAGCAAGTAATTATTTTTGACGTCTTACATAATACATTTTTGGCAGTCCAGTTTTTGAACTTCTGAATTTCGGACTTGAATCCCGCACTGGGCTCCCCTCCCCTTTCAGAGAACTGAAAATTTTTTTTTTTTTTTTTTTTTTTTTTTTTGAAAAATATTCCATATTATTAAAGAGAAGAAATAAACGCTCCTTAAGAAAAGGAAGTAATTTTAATCGGAAAAATATAGAATGTTATGAAAAATCTTAATTTCTTTTAAGAACCTTAAAATTAAATTTTTCGATAGTTACAGATTATGCTCAGTCAATCACGTCACACACACTTTATATTTCTTTCATCCCCACCGCTGCCTTTTTTTTTCCTTCCTAGACCGGCCCAAAAATAAGAAAATCCTTAAAATGCTATGGTTCAGATGCCTCCTCCCTCAGCCGAATTCAATAAAAAGCATTTCAAATCTCGCTTCCAGGGGTTCAATTTTGCAACATTTCCAGAGAACTACCACCAAACACCTCGCTTTCTAACAAAATCGAAAATCGTTTAAGACTGCTTTTTTTTTTCTGGACCTCGAACCCCATCCTTCTAAAATCATCCAAATCGTCAAATGGATTTTTAAAAACGACGATTTGTTCATGTGCTTACCACGCAGTCCTCTTTAAATATTGTGCGACGATGCTTCCCTATGAAATCTGAAAATGAAAAAACTATAATTTCAAAAAAAAAAAAATAAAGTGAGACCCTCACATTAGTTCCTGAACATAGTTTAAAAACTTCGCTTTTTAGGACTTCTACTTCGAAATGTTTTTTGGGTGTTCCTGTAATCAAAGTTTATCGGTAACTTTTTCTTTAACTTCAATGTCGAAAAATTAGGGTGAGAGATGTTCGATTTCACTTTTTTTTCAAGAAAAAAAATCATCGAAGGCAGCACCGAAGACCCATTTTTTACTCTAATGTCAACACATATTGCCTCTATAATCGCGGTTTTAAGACTTCAGTTTCTTAAAAAGTCCTCAGAAGATCCCCTGAAACTTTTCACCGTCTAAACCGCCAGAGACCGTCTAAAACGGCGTTTTTAAGGCTACAATTTAAAAAATTTCTACGGTTTAGAGTCCCCGAACCCTCCTATCAGATACGGGAAATTTTAAGCGTTCCTCCAACCCCCCCCCCCCCTCAAATATTTTCTGGTTGCGCCACAACGGCGAAACAACTGCTTTCAATCATAACCATTTGGCAGGGGGTGGGGCGAGATTTTGTTTTTGGAAGAACGTTTCATATTAAAGAGAAAGAATTACCAAAAGGGAAATAAACTTTTTTTGTAAAGCAAAAATAAAACTTTTTTTAGCGTGGGGAGGGGAGGCACTTGGGAGATTCGTCCGACCCTGTCCCCTCCCCCTTCCTGTCCCCGTACATACTTCTACAGTGGTGGGCAAAATTATAGACTCAATTTTTTCTTCTTTTGTTTCAATTACAACATGACTCAGTTTAAGTTATTTTCATTGAAGTAGAGATGAATAGTTGAAGAAATAGTTCTAAAATTAGTACATCTTATCAATTAAGTTTAAAAATTCATGAAATTAGAAAATTTGCAAACTTAATATTGTATCATTACGTGAAACCTGGACAAAAGTATAAACTCAAAGGTAAAAAATCTAGGATTACGAGAAAGTTTTGTTCGAAAATGCTAATTTAACGCCATAGAATGAATGTATGTTGCCATCAGTGATTGCTAGAAGTTTTGTTTTGGGGAATTAATGAGAAACATATAAATGCACCGCTGGACAAAATTATAAACTCATTTTCTTTTTCATTTTTTTAATCATAATTTAACTCAGTTAAAAAAAATTGTTCCAGTAAAGATAAATAACTCTCTCAGCATGGTAAAGCAGGATTGGCGTTTCTTTATGGAAGACAGATCGCTGAAGATAACCAATTAATATTGGAAGATCATCTCTTACCTTTTGCTCATCTGATTCCTGGAGATAACTGGTTATTTTAGCAAGATAACTTGAGTGTACACATTGCGAAAAGTACAAAAGAATGGTTCAAGCGCTGGGGATATCAAAGTTATCAAATGGCCAACTCGTAGTCCGGATCTTAATCCGATTAAAAATCTTTGGGGGACCACGGTTCGAAAAGTTTACCATGATCGGCACCAGTACCAAACCACAGAGGAATTAAAAAGGGCAATACTTTCAGCATGGAACCATATGCCACTGTAGCTGTTGGAAACTCTTGTGAAATCTATGCCCAGCCGCATATTCCAGGTAATTCAGAAAACTGGGGGACCAACTTGTTTTTAAAAGTTTGTAGTTTACACTAATGGTTAGATTTAATGCAGTGTTAATTTTTAAAACATTTCAAGAATTGATTTTTTTTTTTCAACTTATCCATGTTAATAACAAAATTACATTTTCCTAAATCTATGCTTTTGTTTTACTGAAGTAATTGCAAATGTAACTTAACTCAAAAAAAAATTAAAAATTAAAAATTTGTCAGCTTATAATTGTGTTTATGCAGTATTGTAAGTTTGTAATTTTGCAATTCAGCATTGGCTCATTTTTGGATATTAAATGATTAAGTATTTGAATAAAATTCTACCAATTTTCAGAGTTTCTTACTTTTGAGTTGATACTTTTGTCCAGGTTTCCTGTATTATAAAAATATTAAAGTTGAGATTTTTTAAATTAAATTATTTATTTTATAAAGTTTATGAGCTATACTGAAGTTAGGATTATTTAGTCAGTTATTTACTTTTACTGGAACAAAGTTTTTTAACTAAGTTAAATTATGATTGAAAAAAATGAAAAAAGAAAATGAGTTTATAATTTTGTCCAGCGGTGCATTTATATGTTTCTCATTAATTTCCAAAAACAAAACTTTTAGCAATCACTGATGGCAACATTTATTCATTCTATGGCGTTAAATTAACATTTTCGAACAAAACTTTCTCGTAATCCTGGATTTTTTACCTTTGAGTTTATACTTTTGTCCAGGTTTCACGTAATGATAAAATATTAAATTTGCAAATTTTCTAATTTTGTGAATTTTTTAATTTAATCGATAAGATGTACTAATTTTAGAACTATTTCTTCAACTATTCATCTTTACTTCAATGAAAATAATTTAAACTGAGTCATGTTGTAATTGATACAAAAGAAAAAAAAATTGAGTCTATAATTTTGTCCACCACTGTATGCCCATAAAGCAGAAAAAAAATCGATTAGAGGAGGTAGTGCCAACATATTCAGGGGGAAAAAAAAGAGTGACCTTTTAGAAATGGCATGGAATTCTAGATATTATACATTGCGATTCTTGGTTAAATCTTCATAAAGACATGGTAGGTTTAACCGTTAACTACTTACATAGCGCTGAACTTTTCTTCGGCGGCCTTTAATGAGTTTCTTCCTGATTTAAATAGCGAATTATCCTTTGTATCTCAGTGTTTTATCATCAACGTGCAGAAATTAATAGAAGCTTCTTGGATGAAATATTTCAATTCAAAATATAACAAGCTTCGTCCAGAACTCACGTGCTTACTTTCCCATTATGCCAAAACCAACTTTCTAGTATCTAATCAGTCTTCTCTAACTTAGCGAAGACTGCAAGTTATGTCACACATGCCTTTTTAACATTTTTAGAGAATTTCTAGAAGCAAAATGTGCCTTGCTCATGTCATGAAATGTATAAATTGAAAATAAATAAGCTAACAAATAAAGTAATAGCGCCATTTAAGCAATTCAATGTATTTTTCACCGTAAAAAAGTATTTAATTGCTTTAAAAAAAAAAAAGCTCATAAAAATGTACATATAAAAAAAGTTTAAGCTCTTCTCCCTGGTAAAAATTCAGCTCATCAAAAGCTTTTTTTGAAAAAAGTTTGAAGCAAATCCGCCTTTAGGTTCATTATGTATATTGACCTTAAATTTTCCTTTGAATGGCTGAAAACTGAACGAAAAATTGTTCGAATCAGAAGGGTATTTTCTGTACATGATCTTCATCAAGAGCTTTTTCCCAAGATTGTTTGATGCAAATCAGTCGTTAAGTGCCAGATCTATCCGCTAAGTTTTTTTTTTTTTTTAACTGTTCAAAATTGAACACAAAATAGTTAAAACCAAAAAGTTAAATATGGGTATGAGGTGTTCTGGACAAGATCTTTCGAACAAAAGGTTTTCTCCAACCGGACAATTCATTCAAAAGTTCTGGGGGGGAGGGGGCAGACAAACCGACCGATGGACTGACATTTTCCCATCTCAATACTCTTTATAATTTTTCGATAAGTCTTATTTTCGACTTTTAACGAAAATTTTCAGATGCATTATGTTTTTTCCATACTTTTTTTTTTTGTCTTTCTTTTACTTTTACGGGAAATCAGGCTAAAAAGCAATTTTCTGCATTTAGTTTTAAAAATGAAGTTAAACTAGTTTTCCCATACAACAATGTAGCTACAAAAACATACGACTACTTCGCAAAATAAACACGAGAGAAACAAATTCTGTCTAGAACTAGACGAGCCTACTGTCCCGTATACCCATACTACTTTCTAGTACCTGATCAATATTCTCAAAAATAACTAAAATCGCAAATGTTTTCAAATATATTTTTAAAATACATTAAGCTGATTTTTAGGAATAAAATATTCCTCACTCGTCTAAAAAAATTAGATGCGTAAAAAAAAGCAGCAACTTTTAAACAAAGCAGCTAATACACTTTTTTCCATTAAAAAAATCTTTAACAGCTTTCAAAACGAAAAAATAATAATTAAAATCAATAAGCTCTTTAAAATAAATACATATCAAAAAAAAAAAAAAGTTTCTTTTCCCCCTGTTGCCAAAAACAATTTTTTAAATGAATTAATGCACTTACCAAAATAAATAAAAACAATAAAATGTCAACTTAAAGAAATAATTTTAATTGTCAAAAAAAAAAATCGTCTGCGCATATCTTTATGTAGAAACATAAATGACTTCGAGTTGATTCGCCGAAAACTAAATACCTAAATTAAAACTTTAGAGTAAAAACGAAAGCAAGTCAAATCAACAATAATTATTTCACAGTCAAAACCATAGCTGCGGAGTCGGAGTCAATCTCATTTTGGGGTAAAGGAGTCCGAGTCGAATATCTAAGAATCGGAGTCAGTCATTTGTCCTCATTGTATAAATTTTTGCCAAAGCTACGAAGTCAGAGTCGAAGTCGGGGAGTCGGAGTCCGATTAATTGTCGGGCACAGGAGTCGGAGTCAAGTGCCCCTAAATTCTCGGAGTCGAAGTCTGGAGTTTGGCGTCAAGAGCTATTTCCAACAAAATTTGCTTGAAGTAAATCCGCCTTCAAGTACGGAATCTACATTGACTTTCAGTTTCCCCGTAGGCGCTAATGTTAAAGGATTTGAACTGTTGAAAATTGAACGGAAAATTGTTCAAATCAAAAAGATATTTTATATACAAGTTTTTCATCAAAAGCTTTTTAATACAAAGTTTGTTTGAATCAAACTCGCCTCACAGTTCGGAATTGCCTTGAATTTCCCCGTATGCACTAATGTTAAGTTTTTTTGAACTGTTCAAAATTGAACAAAAAATAGTTCAAATCAAAAAGTGAAGTATGGGAATGAGGTGTCCTCTCCGAGATCTTTCGAACAAAAAATGTTTGTTCGAATCGGAATATTCATTCAAAAGTTATTAGGGGAGGGACAGACAGACCGACAGACATTTCCCCCTATCTCAGTACCCTACTTTCCAATTTTTAATTTTTCAATATTTATTTAATTATTTTGTTTATTTTTGACTTTTTTTTGCGATATTTTTAAGATGCATTAAGCCTTCTTTCATGCTTTTTTCTTTTTCTGACTTACTGGGAAAGTAGGCTAAAAAGAGCTTTAAATTAAGTCTGCTTTTAAAAACTGTTACTGACGTCGTTTTTATCCAATTACTTACTATCAGAGCTCGGGATAGAAAGTTATTGTTGGAAAAACTTGAGCTGAAAAGACTATTGTTGAACAATGGGTAAAGCAGTTTCAGAAAAAATTACATGAAGGGTCCACTGGAAAATGACTCAAAACACAGATTTCATCAAAAAGTGGACTTAAGTTTGATTCTTTTATTTTGCAACATATAGCTTAATTTTAAATGATCGAATATTAGTAGTTCAACCGCAATTGTTTTTAAAAATTTATTTCACTTTGAAAATGTCATTTTATTAATAAGAAAACATTTTAGCTTTTTTTTGAAGATCGGAATTTGGCCGTTTTTCCAGTGAACGCTTCATTTGAAAAAACAACCAGTAACGAAAAATACGCTTTTGACGATAAAAGTATTTTAATATTTCCGTAAAATATAACAGTTTTAATTACAAAAATATATTCGCGTATTTTTCTTCAGAAAAACAAAAAATGTCGGTTAAGATTCATATTTACAATAAATGATCAAGCATACCGTTGATATTCGCAGAATTAAATCCAAAATAACTTAAATTTTAAAACAATACATTTATAACTAAAGTTTAAAACAATCTTTGTCTCAATGCGTTGGCATATAGTCCCAGCATTTGTAATTTTGAACTTTTCATAGATCTCAAAGTACCACCGAAAGTTTGCTGCGAGTCTTTCTTGGGTCGACCAGGAAGAGACTTTTTAATCGCTGGCTGGGAGGAATAAGGAGAAGCATATTGCTGATTAGGTGAAACTCGCAAATCTCCCTGATTTGGGAAGGAGTTGAAACCTTGTGTGAACGGAGGAAATTCAGAGGACTGTTTCTTGTCCCCCTGCTTCAAATTAGATGGAACGGAGTTTGCTCCAAAACCTTTTACCAGACTTGACGAAGGTTGATCCAAAGGCTTAAAAGCCATTTGTTCGTCGAACTCGCTTCCAGGCGATTTTGAACTTTGGTAACCGGTACTTTTTAAGTCTTCCTGTGTATTACCGGTATTTGCTTTTCCTTGAGCTATTGAACTTTCTAATTTTAAATTATCTTTGGTTTCTTGGCCTTTTACTGCAGGATCGTTCCCAAGCGCAGCAAATAGATCTGAAAAATCACCATAAAGCTCGTCCTGAGCATCTTTGTTGACATCGATTGATTCAACAGCAGTTTCGGAATTTAAAGGTTCGGAGATCTGTTTGTTTGCACTGTCGGCAGCCGTATGGCTTACATCGTTTACAGCTGTGGAATCATGCATTTCATTTGAAAGACCTGAAGTTTCCGCTAATGGCTCAGTACCAGATTCGAACGCATTTAGTTCCTGCATAGAGCCATCTTTACCTTTTACTTGTGAATCATATGATTCATCCCAAATTGACTTTTCAGTTTCATAGTTAGATGGTTGAAACCCATTCTTGCTATCTTGTACGGGGGACCATTGATTCTCAGAGTATTGTTCCCCATTCTTCGGCTTATTTTTATTGGATAGAATGTCTGGAACATCCGTTACTTCCTTAAATTCCTTGGAGCTTAAATACACTCCCAACTCTTCATCCGACATTTTCATGATGCTTTTAAGATATGCTTCTTCCGCAACAGGATCAGTTTCGTTTTCGTCGGGAATATTTGAGGACACATTTGCACTGTCTGTGAATTCGTCTTCCACTGGCAAACTGGATTCATTGGAACTGTAATTTGCTGTACTTTCCAAGCTCGATTCTGCTTCATTGTCAAAATCTTCAGGATCGTTGGGTAGTTCAGTATCAACTGCGTAATAGTACATATTTCCCTGTGAATCCACAAAAATATTTTGAGGATTGTTTCTAATATCGTATTTTTGAGCTAGTTCTTCATAGTCTAAGGATTCAGAGCCATCTAGTTGCAAACCCTCTTTATTTGAACTTTCTTCAATTTGTTTTTCGTAGGAAGGAAGTTCTTGACTAAGACCTTGCGAGCTTAAATAGTCCTTGAACTCCGAATCTGACATTTCCATGATCTTTTTGGCATATTCTTCGTCCAGTGTTGAAGGCGATTTATCCGTTTCTTCGGCATAAGACTTTTGATTACCAGAAAATTCGGTTTCCGAGCCATCTGGTTGCAAACCCTCTTCATTTGAACTTTCTTCAATTTGTGGTTCGTAGGAAGGAAGTTCTTGACTAAGACCTTGCGAGTTTAAATAGTCCTTGAACTCCGAATCTGACATTTCCATGATCTTTTTGGCATATTCTTCGTCCAATGTGGAAGGCGATTTATCCGTTTCTGCGGCATAAGACTTTTGATTGCCAGAAAATTGGTTTTCAGGGGGGGTTTCTGGGTCTAAGACACCATCAGATGATATAGAATGAAGTTCATCTTCAATATTTTCTTCCCCTTCAGCAGTTTCTGGATAGTAGTAAAACATATTCCCTGCTGAATCGGTATATATATTCTGCGTATTTATAAAACCGTTATTTTCTTCTGATAAACCTTCCTCGAAATCTGGTTCTACACGTTTTTGCAAAGAGTCTTCCCCTAAATCTTCGTCATGGTCAATGTACTGATCTGGTAAAGTTTTTTCACCAATACCTGCATAAGAGTCCAGCAATTCGGAGCGATTTGGCCATTTTTTTACAGTATCATTAAATTCACCTACTGGGAGCCTAAACCTATCTTCCATATTGTATTTAAAACCAGTGACAGCTTGATTTGCCAATATTGGTTTTTTCTTGTTCTTTGCATAATTTTTACTGTACTGAATGTCCGGAATACCATTTTCTTCAGGGAACTGAGAATTAATATATTCCTTAACTTCTGCATCTGACATTTTCATGATATTTTCCACATAGGTTTCTTCTGGGCCAATGATTGGTTGACCATCCTCGGGATGACTTACCGAAGTCTGACCATCTACGTTCGTGGTTTTCCATGAAATGTCAGAACTAAGAGGATCCAATGTCGTAACATCAAAATTTCCTGATAAATTTTCTGAACCTTCGGCCAGTTCAGTGTTGGTATAATAGAACATATTCCCTTCTGAATCCGTGTAAATGTTCTGAGAATTTACGTAGTTACTAAATTCTTCATCTGGCATTTGCATTATATTTTGAGCATATGTTTCTCCTGACACTACATCTTCCCCTTCAAGGATGTTTAGATCAGACTTTTGCCTATCTTCTGCTGCGTTTTTGAGCAGTATATCAGAATCTGTAGCACTGAAATCTGAAGAATTTATGTTTTCTACCTGAAACCCAAAATCATTTGCTGGCACAGCATTATCCCTTTCGAGGCCTTGAGGCATTTCAGAATCAACATAATAGTACATATTTCCATTGGGATCTCTATAAATATTTTGATAGGGATAATTTCTAAGCTTGTAGCCTTCACCAGATGAAATCTTTTGCGATTCTTCCTGATCTATTTCTTCCGGGTGAGAATCTTCATTTAAACCACCGTTGTATTCACTTTGTTTTTCAGTAGAAAAGTTGGGAGCTGATTCATCATTCTCTATAACCGAATCCTTTTCGTAGTACTGAATGTTTGAAATGCCTGCTTCAGAAAATTCCTGCGAAGTAGCGAATTCATTAAAATCTGATTCGTGCATTTTTATATTTTTAGCATATGCTTCTTCCGGGTACCTATCGTCTTGATCTTCTATGATTTCTGAATCAGAATATTGACCATTTTCAATCGAGTTTTTCTTCAACAAATTAGAGTTCGCTATATCGGTATCTGAAAAACTGTTTGTATTTGTAAAGTACAATCTCTCGTCATTTGGTGTTACTCCATACATTTGTTTTGGACTAGCAGGCATTTCAGACTCTACATAATAAAACAAATTTCCTTCTGGATCCATGTACATATTTTGAGGATTATTTCTATAATTATATTCTGAATAGGTTCCAGAATCTTGAAATTGGTCCTTTTCGTCTCTCAAAGAACTTTCATCATTTTGCTCTGAAGGATAAAAACCTAACTCAGAAGTCATTTCATCACCGCTTTGATCCTGAATATTTTCAAAATCCTTACCTGAAATTTCATCTCTATAAGTTTTTTCATGCAAAGAACCAAACTCTTTTTCCTTTCCTGCATCTCCGTTTTCATTAAAATCCGTATATGCATCAGATGAATACGTCGGAATACGTTTTTCGAGTTCCTCTTGATATGTTTGTTTCGAGTTTGCATTCATCTCTTCGTTTTCGGAATAAACTTCAGGGTAATACATATTTCTTCGATTCTTATTCAATTGACTGAAAGTATTCGAGGATTCAAGCGTATCAAAACTTTGACCAGGGTACTCTCTTCTTGAAAAATACCCTCCATGAGTCGATTCGGGAATATTCTCTACATTGGCTTCAAACAAAGAACTCTCGTACTCTTCATCTGAAGGTAATCTTTCTTCCTTTCTTAAATATTCTATCCTTGATATTCCAGGATGTTCTTGGCTTTCAAAATCACTAAAATAATTTTGAGAATAATCATAACTCCATTCACTTTGTTCAGAATCACGCAAAGTATTCAAATCATATTCATTCCCTTCAAAGACATAAGAATTTTGATACTGGAAACTTTCAGATTGTTCATCAGCAGAGTCGGTTGCAGTTTCATATACATTTCCCTGACCAACATCTATTGCTTCTTCATGTTTTGTTTCTGAAACATAGCCCTCCTCAACATTCCGATTTTCTGTCTGGTCTGTGTATATGTTTAATGATGCCGTGTCAAGTGAGGTATCAGGATTCAAAATAACTGGCGTTTCAGTTTGTTCAGTTTCTTCAACTGCACGATTTAAAGTTATGTTTCCTACATCTGCTTCCGTTACGATAGAATTTTCCACGTCTGTTTTCTGTATTCCAAATGGATATCCTCTTGGTCGTTTACTGATTGGGAGCAACTTTGGTGCGTCAGTTATCACCTCGGGGGTGACATAAATCGGCTTTCGACGGGATATTTTACTCTTAGTTCCCTCTGTAACAAACAGCCTTTTAGAAAATATTCCCATATCATCAGGGGCTTGAAAGGATTCTTCATTAGTGCTAGCATCACCATTTGGCAACTGCGATTGTTGACTAGAGTCTTCATTGGAATCAAGCTCTTTGCTGTTTTGATTCAGATTTGAAGGATATGAGACATGTAAATCTCGTTCCCGAAGCTTATGTAGATATCGTAATCGGTCCTCATTAGCATTCGAGTCGTCATAATCATATTCGAATTCGGGCACAAATTTTTCTGATTCACCCTCACTATTTATTTTGGAATCGTCATAGTTTGAATTTTCCGTTAACTTTGAGTTGAATTCGCTTTCATTCAAACCTGAAAAGTCATCTTCAGTATCCTTCTCGAGAAAATATGGACGAAACATGTAATTCTTGTCCCTTTCAGAACGCATTTCGTGTTCGTAATCTCTAATTTCTTCAATCAAGCCCCTCAACTGTTCTTCCGTGTATTCGCGGTCATTTTCATTTTTAGGTAAACGCAAGTTCGCATCATTAAGATCTGCCAATTTTTCATACACACTTTCTGACATGTTTTTCGATGGAGGCGAATCTGGTCCACTTGATGCTACAGATTGAGGATACCTGTCATATTCGTCAACTGCCTTAGTATTATCAAAAGCTGTTGACTCTTCAGCGCCATCTTCAGTTGGACTCTGAAGTTTCCTAGAAGAATTTTGACCTATGTTCTCCTCATTATCTTCATGTAGGTCAGCATTTGCTGCAATATTTAGCTTATTTGTTTCATCTGCTTCATTGGAATATTTTTCGAGATTTGATACTACTTTGTTCAATTTATTCGTATCGTTTTCAGTCGGCATGACATTGAGAGCTTCATAGTGGACGTTAGATGTTTCAGGCTCAGAGGTTGGTGCTGCATCTACTCCAAAATCACCAGATGCACCGTCAACACCGAAATCAGTACTAAGAGCTCTTGAATGGTAATTATTATTAACGCTGTACAATGAAGCGGCACCGACGCAGTCTGAACTGTACCAATAATCGCAGGCAAGAATAGCCTGATTAAATATTGTACCAGTAGGACATAAATAGCTTTCTTGTCTATTATTATAGCAATAATGAAACACCTGAAAAAGAGAAGTTGACAAGTCAATAAAAGTAAAAATATAAACTTCAAAAAAGCACAAAATTGCAAACATATTTTGGACTTGCAAGAAACCCCTTTTTCAGTATAAATTAAAGCTTATGGATGAATACATGCAAATGCAGCAAGAGCAAGGCTTAACTTTAGTTCTGATATATTTTCATCAATTGTCATTGCATCGACAAAGAGGATTACCGCAAACATTGAACACGCCTCTGCAATATTTTTCAAGTGTTGGGCTTTTTAATCTTGTTTATATTTTTACTTTTTCGCACAACGTTACTATGAGGATTATTTAACCTTAACTCGGCTAAATAACGTTGTCTATGAAACAAATTTTTTACAAATGGGACAGTGAGAAGCAAAGCGGTGTAAGAGCCAAAATTAAAAATATGGATATTATCAGTACATATGGGAGGAGAACATCTTTTATTTTAGGGCAAGAGATGGTACTAGTAGCTCTAGTGGATGCTTCTATACAACATGATTTAGAAAAAAATTCCAATGAAATCCTACCAAAGATCTGAATTTTAAACGTGTTGACTCGAAAGTTTAAAGAGTCCACCTACACCCCCTTGCTTCTCACTGCCTCATATGAAATATTCGAACGTTTTAAATTAAAACATTCCTAAGTTTTACACTTTTTTTTTTACGAAGAAGAAAAGATAAACTTCATGAAACCGTGCAAAAATAAACTTTAATGTCAAATTTATCATTCAACATTCAGGTGCTTCTAAAATTGCCGTTGAAATGTAGATACTTAAAAAAAATAATTTGATAAACTTTCTAAAAACTTGTTTACGGGAAGTATTTTATTTTCTTACCCTAAAAAAAGAGAAGTATAGTGAAACCAGGGCTCTGGCCAGAGGATATTTGGGTCCGTTAACGGACCCTTCACAAAAATCCGATCAACCAAAACGGACCTTTCACAAAATCCCGATCAAACAAAACGGACCTTTCACAAAATCCCGATCAAACAAAACGGACCCTTCACAAAATCCCGATCAAACAAAACGGACCCTTCACAAAATTCAAACAAGATTGGATCTGTCACAAATTGTTTATTGAAAGAGCAAATCTGAAAGCAAAAAAATGCATATTTCTGTGTATAAACCGATAATTTTTGGAACCTTTTTTTAAGTCAAATTAGAGGGATCAGCTTATACAAAATCGGCTAATTTTGAAAAAAAGAAAAAATCGGCACTCTTGCGATGCTCCTGCAAGCGATAAATAATTGCTACTGCCAAATAAATATAATGGTTGTTTGTTTTATCACAGCTAATTAGCAGCGGTGTTGTTGTAAACTTTTTTGAAAAGGCATTGGTAAGCACTTTTCTCCGCTCATGATTTAATAAACAATAATAATATATATCTGCGAAATGAACTTAGAACTGCAAAGGGATAGTAAGGGTGAGGAAAAAATATGATCGCTTCAGATAGGGTTACCAACTTCAAAACTATCCCCACTTAGCGTCTGGCGTTGAACCTTTATAATGACTTGATTAGAAAATATTCTCTTCATTTTGTTGGCTTGTCAATATTTGCGTTTTTACGGTGCGGGTGCGATGTTTAATTGTTATTTTGGGAGAAAATTATATGGGTTTTGATTTTTCGATGCTAACAAGGATGATGAACTTTAAATTAACTCTTTTAATTACCGTTTTTTTTTTCCTTTAGATGTTTACATTTTGAAAAACGCAATCTTTTAACATCCGATATGAGAATCATATTTTGTTCTTTTTTCAA
Organism: Uloborus diversus; assembly: GCF_026930045.1. NCBI lineage: Eukaryota > Metazoa > Arthropoda > Arachnida > Araneae > Uloboridae > Uloborus > Uloborus diversus. The sequence goes on along the minus strand of NC_072732.1, from coordinate 67,327,414 downwards.
GCTAACTTCGCTTTATTAGGATTCAAATAAATGAAAAGTCTCTTTATTTAACTCTCATTTCAAGTTTTTAAAGCAAAATTCCATTTTCTGTAATGAGTCAAAGATAAAAATGCTGAATAGATGGTTTATTTTATTTTATTATTATTTTTTTTTGGGGGGGGGTCAACTGTGTCCACAGATATTAATGATATGTTATCATAGGACTCTAAAATGCAATTTTAAAATAATTTTATCAAAAATATTTCTTTTACAAGCCGTTTTTATACTTTTGATACCTTCACTTTGAGAATTGCGATCTCTTTGCATCCGCTATGGGAATCCGATTTTTCGAATTTTTGATGATTATTATGCTTTGTTAAGAGGTAAACAATTGAAATATCTTTTTATTTTTGCTAAAATCATGGAATTTATAAGTTTTAAACGAAATTCTGTGCTTTTTAAGAGTGTCTTGGTTCAAAAAGTTGAATGCTGAACTCTATTCTGAATTTTGTTTTATTTATTTATATTTTTGTTACTATTATTTTAAATACTGTACAGAAATATATCTAGTACAATTTATATCCAGAGGTTTCGGTCTTTTTAGAACTCCTCAATCTGGAACAGTGAATAACCGA